>NW_012100320.1:4232403-4324493 GCF_000951045.1 Mandrillus leucophaeus | reverse complement strand
CACCCACCACCATGCCTGGCTAATTTTTTGTATTTTTAGTAGAGACGGAGTTTCACCATGTTAGCCAGAATAGTCTCCATCTCCTGACCTCGTGATGTGCCTTCCTCAGCCTCCCAAAGTGCTGGGATTACAGGCATGAGCCCCAACGCTGGGCCACCAAGACCCTCTTAAAGTGCGACTGTTTTCCAGATTTTAACAAAGCCATTTGGTCTAACCAGTTCTGAGAGGAGCAGAAAATATCACCTTACCCCATGTCCAACCTTCTAGAAGCCACAGCAGTCCAAGATCCCACTACAATTGGAGATACACACTCAACTGACCACACGGCAAGTACATGAATCTGCTGAGGCTGCCATAACAAAGTGCCACAGACTAGGCGGCTTGAACAACAGAGACTGATTCTCACAGTTCCAGAGGCTAGAAGTCCAAGATCAAGGTGTCGGCAGGGTTGGTTCCTTCTGAGCCTCTTTCCTTGGCTTGTAGATGGCCATCTTCTCCCTATGTCTCTGTGTCGTCTTTATTCTAGGTCTGTCTTAATCTCCTCTTCTTGTAAGGACATGAGTCATGTTGGATGAGGGCCCACCCAGATGACCTCATCTTAACTTGATTACCTATGTAAAGGTCCTGTTTCCAAATACAGTCACATTCTGAGGTACTGGAGGTTAAAACTTCAGCATAGGAATGTTGGCCGGGCACAGTGGCTCATGCCTGTAATCCCAGCACTTTGGGAGGCTGAAGCAGGTGGAACACCTGAGATCAGGAGTTCGAGACCAGCCTGGCCAACATGACAAAACCCAGTCTCTACTAAAAATACAAAAATTAGCTGGGTGTGGTGGCGCATTCTTGTAATCCCAGCTACTTAGGAGGCCAAGGCGAGAGAATCGCTTGAACCCAGGAGGCGGAGGTTGCAGTGAGCTGAGTTCGTGTCATTGCACTCCAGACTGGGCAACAGAGTAAGACTCCATTTCAAAAAACAAAAAAGAGGAATGTTGAAGGGGTACACTTCAGCTCATAGCAGCAGGAGAGAAACCATAGGCTGTAGCCCTCTCCTAAGCGGACTTCTCTGGCTGCTCTCTCCCCCTGCCTCTCCCCAAAAGGCTGTTCTTCCAGCCAGCAGTGGGTGATGACTCCTATGGTTCTCTTCCACTCTTCTCAGTCTCAGGTTATGTGGGGCTCCCACCATGTGCCACCTCATCAGGTGTCAACTTGGTTCAATTACTATTAATTAAGTGCCCCCTGTTTAAGGCACTATACTAGGTTCCTTCACATCTCTAATCTCACTTCCTCTTTATAACCACCTGGAAGACTAGGAGTTACTACTCCCATTTTATAGATGAGAAAACTAAGGCTCAGAATGATCACCTGACTTATCCTAGCTCACCTATCTGGGAGGAGGCAGAACTGAGATCTGAGCCCAAATCTTGACTTTGAACCCAGTGCTCTTCCCATCACACCAGGAAACAGGACCTCCAAAATATCAAATTCTCTCAGGCCCCAGGAGCTCAAACCAGGGAAGAGGACTAGAGATTCGGTGGGCTTGGATGCCTGCAGTTTGGGAATCCTGAGCAGGGGCTGAAAGAGGTGCTCACCCACTTCACCAAACAGTCTCAATGATGCCTGATTTCCCTAGGGAATGCCAGAAGGACACATTCTACGCACCAGACTCCTCTACTGACCTCCTCAGGGAGCACTTCTCAGGTTGTGTCTGAGAAGCACTAAAAAGGACAGGAACCTGGCCAGGTGTGGTGGCATGAGCCTGCAGTCCCAGCTCCTCAGGAGGCTGAGGCAGGAGGATCAGTTGAGCCCAGAGGTTCAAGGTTACAGTGAGCTGGGACCGCAACACTGAACTTCAGCCTGGATGACAGAGTGAGACCCCATCTCTTAGGGAAAAAAAAAAAAAAAAGTTTTTTTGGCTGGGTGCAGTGGCTCACGCCTGTAATCCCAGCACTTTGGGAGGCCGAGGCAGGTGGAGCACATGAGGTCGGGAGTTCAATACCAGCCTGGCCAACATGGTGAAACCCCAGTCTCTACTAAAAATACCAAAATATTAGCTGGGTGTAGTAGCGGGTACCTGTAATTCCAGCTACTCAGGAGGCTGAGACAGGAGAATTGCTTGAACTCGGGAGGTGGAGGTTGCCATGAGCCGAGATCACGCCATTGCACTCCAGCCCGGACAACAAGAGTGAAACTCTGTCTCGGGGGGAAAAAAAAAAAGTTTTTCCAAGAGTGTCCTTATCCAGCCCAGGACTGTAGAAGACCAAGTCAGATAGAAGCCAGAAAGCCTTCTCCCCCCTCATGAATACCTAGAACTTTTAATGTGCACTGAGAAAGGCCCCTGCGATACCTGGAGTACCCCCACCACCTCCAGGAGGAAGAAGAACCCCTACTCAGTGACTTTTGTCTTTTTCTTTCCTTTCTTTTTTTGAGATGGAGTCTCACTGCGTTGCCCAGGCTGGAGTGCAGTGGCACAATATCGGCTCACTGCAATCTCCGCCTCCTGGGTTCAAGTGATTCTCCTGCCTCAGCCTCCCAAGTAGCTGGGATTACAGGCACCTGCCATCACGCCTGACTAATTTTTGTATTTTTTACTAGAGCTGGGGTTTCACCACGCTGGCCAGGCTGGTCTGGAACTCCTGTCCTCAGGTGATTCACCTGCCTTGACATCCCGAAGTGCTGGGGTTGCAGGCATGAGCCACCGCACCTGGCCTCAGTGAATTTTCTCTCCCCTTTTCTCACACACACACAGTCTCTCACTGTCCTCAGCTGCTTCTGCCCCTCACTCCTCCCTCCCCTCCTCACCTCACCTCAGTCCCTCCTCTCAGCCCCTCTACTTCTGACTTGTGTGTGGAGGAGAGTCTGAGCTGAACGGCCTCCTATTTAACTCATTACAAGTAAACTGGATGATCTTGAAAGATGACTCTGCTCTGGCACAATTTTCCTGAATAAACTAGCTTCTAAGGGTTGGTGATTATTGGTGCTGAATAGTTGTGTGTTGAACTAATTGATTAATTAATTGGAGGAACATCCTTGATCTCCATAAGAGAAATGACTGTCGGGTGTGCACAGGGCTGGAAGGGCAGCAGGAGACAAGAGCAGGCTCAGATCTGTTAAAAACCTAAGACTCATGCGTGTAATTTTAAGTTACATAATACCACAAGGCTAATGCTGGGGGGCGGGGGAGTCCCCTGCTCCATTTACAAATCCTACTCCCTAAAGGCAACTACTTTCAAATCTTTTAGATATTTCTTCTGGCATTTCCCTCCATTTTTCTATATAACATGCTTTATAGCCATTTCTTGACTTTTCCATTTTAGACAGTCATTGAATCCATTGACTTCCTGCTGTAGAATAAGATTCTGCTCTGCCATACACACACATACAGATGCAAGCAACCCCTCTCCCACCCTCCCAGTGGAGTTATATTACAATTTGTGGTTAAATCATTAAAAAAAAATTTAAGACACAGGATTTGGCTGGGTTGCCCAGGCTGGAGGAGAGTGGCTATTCACAGGCATGATCATAGCTCACTGCAGCCTTGAACTCCTGGGCTCAAGTGATCCTCCTGCCTCAGCCTCCTGAGTAGCTAGGACTACAGACAGGTGCCACCATGTCCAGCTTGGTTAAATTATTTTTTTAATATTTATGTTAATATACATGTGTATTGTTACTAATTTACCCTTAAAACTCTCTTGACAGAGCTCTCAGACTCCTCTCAATAAGGTCAGACCCATCAGAAGTCTCCCCAGGTTTTGCTTTTGTTTTGTTTTTGAGGCAAGTTTCTTAGAAGCCTGCATCTTCTGTTCCAGTCCGAACTCTTTAACTCTGTTCTCCAGGCCTGCAGCATAGCTGTCATCTGAGGCTTCCTTTCACTGCTGTCCTGGGATTCCTTTCACCTCTGTCTTCTATTGGAGTCCCTAGTTCCTGGAATTCATGCCTTTCTTTTTCTTGGGTAATTTTTTTTTTTTTTTTTTTTTGGAGACAGTTTCGCTCTTGTTGCTCAGGCCGGAGTGCAGTGGTGCGATCTCGGCTCACTGCAACCTCCACCTCCTGGGTTCAAGCGATTCTCCTGCCTCAGCCTCCCCAGTAGCTGGGATTACAGGGATGCACCACCACACCCGGCTAATTTTGTATTTTTAGTAGAGATGGGGTTTGTCCGCGTTGGTCAGGCTGGTCTCAAACCTCAGGTGATCCGCCCATCTCAGCCTCCAAAAGTGCTGGGATTATAGGTGTGAGCCACCGTGCCCCGCTTTCTTGGGTAATTATTTTTTTATGGAAAACAAATCCTCCAGTAACTTTCTGAGAAAGTGTTTATGAAAGGTTAACTTTTTGAGGCTATTCAAATCTGAAAATGTCTTTATTGAGTCCCCTACTTTAATGTTAGTTTAGTTGGGTGTAGAATTCTAAGTTGGAAATGATTTTTTTCCTCTGGATTTTTAAGGCATTGCTCCATTGTCTTCTGGCTTCTAGTTGAGAAGTCTAAAACATTTTGATTCCTGATTTTTGTATGTTTGTTTTCCTCTTTGTATTTTCATTTTTGTTTCTGTAGAGATGAGATCTTGCTTTGTTGCCTAGGCTGGTCTCCAACTCCTGGGCTCAAGAGATCCTCCCACCTCAGCCTCCCAAAGTGCTAGAATTATAGGCATGAGCCACCACACCTAGCCTGTTTTCCTCTTTCTAAAAACTGTGAACATCATTTCTTTATCCACAGGGATATAAAAGTTTATGACAACATGACTTGATGTGGGTCTTGTTTCATATTTTTGCTGGAGACTTTGTAGGCCTTTTCAGTTCAGAAACCCAGGTTCTTCATCCTTCCATTCTGGGAAATTATCTTTCATTATATTTTCCATTAATTTACTTACCTCTATTTTCTCTGTTCTACTGTCTGGAACTCCTGTTAATTAGATGTCAGACCACCTGAACTGGTCCTCTAATTTCATTATATTTTCTCCCATCAGTGACAGATTGGATTAAGAAAATGTGGCACATATACACCATGGAATACTATGCAGCCATAAAAAAGGATGAGTTTGTGTCCTTTGTAGGGACATGGATGCAGCTGGAAACCATCATTCTTAGCAAACTATCACAAGAACAGAAAACCAAACACCGCATGTTCTCACTCATAGGTGGGAACTGAACAATGAGATCACGTAGACTCAGGAAGGGGAACATCACACACCAGGGCCTATCATGGGGAGGGGGGAGGGGGGAGGGATTGCATTGGGAGTTATACCTGATGTAAACGACGAGTTGATGGGTGCAGCACACCAACATGGCACAAGTATACATATGTAACAAACCTGCACGTTATGCACATGTACCCTACAACTTAAAGTATAATAATAATAAATAAATTTAAAAAAAAAAGGCAAAAAAAAAAATTTTCTCTATTTTAATCTCATCTTTGTATCTTTGTCTCTTTCTCTCTCTGTTGTACTTTATAGATTTCCTCAACTTTCTTTTGGCTCTTCTATTGCAACATTTTAATTTCTGCCATCTTATTTTTAATTTTCAAGACTTCTTTCCTACTCTCTGGATATCCTCTTTTATAGCACTCTATTCTTTCACAGGTGCAATATTTTCTTATAGCTACCTGAGCATGTTCATTTTAATTATGATAGAGGCTTTTTTCCTTCTCTTTTTTTTAGATTTTCCTTGTTCCACGCATGGTTCCTATTTCCTCTGTGTTCCTGTTGTCTATTTGTTTATTTCAGTGTTTCTCTTTCATGTGAGGGCCTGTTTCAAATATCTGGTGATCCTTGGCCATCTGTTCACGTTTTACAGTGAGCCTCAGAAAAGCTAATTGGACACCTGGGGGTGGAGGGCGATGTCAGGCGTGTTGACTGATGGGACTCTCAACTATCAATATCTTTAGGTCATTTCTCTTGGACTCCTCAGTGTCCCTAGAAAGGAACCCTCCAACCTCCTGCCACAGGGAGTTCAGTCTGGCAGTCACCCTTTAGGAGCGCAGCAGGGAAGAGAGCAGCAGGAGAGTTCCACCCCCACCTTCATCTCTGCCTGTGTCCCTTGTCCACAGTCTGTGACGCCAACCTCTCTGAAAGACTTGGACAATTCACCTGGCTATTCAAGGTGGAGGGGGCAGAGATTGGGGTTCTAATTCCCTATTTTATAAACTTTCAAACAGTCCTGTTTTGATCCTACCTGCACCTTCACCTTCAGAGGGTCCCAGTGTCTCTGATTCCTGAGCTTTTTGAGGTTACAAAGGACTTCATCACCCAGCCTTATGACACTCCCTTTGCAGGCACTTCACATTGCCCAGGAAGCAGAAACCAAAGCAGTTATCGCTCCTCCACCTGCTTTTCCATCTTCCAGTGTGTGACATCCCTTGTCTCCTATTCCTCTTTTCCTTGTAGGTTTATACCTGTACCCCTTTAACTCTCATGTCAGTTGGGTTTGGGAAAGAAGCTGAGCAAAGTGCACGTCTCCACACCAGCATGTTTACTCAGCCTCCTTCCTTGTGTCTCCTCAGCGCTTTACTGTGTACCCATGTGAGAGTACTTAGTGCCTTGTACTTAGCTGTTTTCTTGGCTCTCTCTGCAGTAGACTAGGAAGACAGGAATCAAGTCAAATCACCCCTAGTGTCTAATACAGCACCTCGTATACAATAGTCAGTTTCTAAATTGTGCTGAATAACTGGATGAGCAAGTTGGCCTCCGTCTCCCGTCTCCCATCTCTAAGAGGAGGGCTTTGGAGCCCTGGTGTCCAGCTGGCTGAAATTCTTCTGGGAAGTTGGGTGGTCCCTGGAGCCACAGCAGCTGTGCCATTCCCAGGAAAGTTTGGTATCTCTGGAGCACCACCATACATGTCTTCCCCCCTCTGTTTCAGGGAGCAGTGTGTGCCCAGCCCTGCCCACCAGGAACATTTGGCCAGAACTGCAGCCAGGACTGTCCTTGCCACCATGGAGGGCAGTGTGACCACGTGACTGGACAGTGCCACTGTACAGCTGGATACATGGGGGACAGGTAAGGATAGTGTTAACTGTTGTCTTTGCTGTCCATTTTACTCATTTTCACAGGAGCCTTGCAGAGAACAGCTCATAGCTCTGTCTCTGCCAGCCTTCCAGTTCCTTTCTCAGAAAGCACTCTGAGCTCTCCTGCCAGAGAGAATTGGCACCTGATCCCTCCTCACCCTCAGCCTGCAGAGACACCCTCTTCTCTGGCCTAGTGGCCCAAGCCCTGAATTTGCATGGGCTCACCTGGGGGAAGGACGTGAGCACCTGCCCCCACTCTCTACTCTCTGCACTCATGGAGGGAGGCAATGGCACAGATAATCCAAGGAAGCTGAGAGTGCAAAACCATTTCACACATTTTGCACGATTTCTTCTGGAAGGGGATTTTTAGTCCTAATTTGGGTTCCACCAAAAGGATACTGGCATCAGTTTGCATCCTCTGAAGGCCTTCGGCTTAAGAGCAGATTGAAGGAGGGTGCCAGTGTCCCGGAATGAAACCAGCCTTGCAGAGTGGATAATCAAAAAACACAGAACTGGCAAATTGCCATATGTGCATATGTGCCACAGCTGGAAGAAGGAGGCCGTGATGACAGGGCAGGTGCAGAGGAAAAGGGAGAAACCAGCATGTGTGAAGGTGAGTAGATTGGAAGCTGGAAAAAGATATTTGAAACCCACAGAACCTGGGCCAAGTCTCCTCCCTCTCACTCTTGACCACATCGGTCTCTTCAAGCAGAGAAGGGCTGTACAGAGGTGGCCCCCACACCCCATGCCTGGTTCTGTGGGGATCCATGTTTCATTTCTGGCTCCTGGATTTTATGCTCTTCTCAGACAAAATGAGGAAACATTTTTCATCATTCCCTGCCTGGGTGACATCAGGAAGCCAGGAGGGAGGCTGAGTTAACCAATGAATCCCTCTGTTTCTAACAGACATAATCGGGGCTTCTCCAGCTCTCGCTAGAATCAGCCCCAAATCCTTAGTGATGTCCAGAAAAGAGACTGTCCATTAGCCTTGGGCTGATTTACCTCCGGCTGGAAGTCTTTTAAGCCAGATCTGATCTCTCTGTGAGCCAGTGTTCATCAACGTGAGCTTCCCCAGCGTAGAACGTGGGGTGTGGTATCTGGGGATCCGTCCCTCCCTGACCCGTGGGAGGGGGGGGTTGAAACATTGAGTCCAGTTCCCATCCTCATCATCTCCCCAAATAAGGAAATGCTCAGGATGAGCTAGTATGGACTGGAACCAGGAAGACCCTCAAGCCAGCACAGGACTCCTTTGTCAGTCCACTTTCTCATGAGAGTGCAAACCGCTCGCTTGTTGTTGGAAATGAGCAGGCCCAGCACTCTAGCCGGCTAGACTCCACACGAGTAGACCTTAGTTCATTGGTGCTCTCGATTTTCCCTGTAAAGATGTGCCAAATAGAGAAATAATCCAAAATCTCTCTGCTTGTTGGAGCCTGGTCCATGATCTTGGGCAGAGAGAAACCTCTAAAGCCAAGGGGCCCTCCAGCAAGCTTTGTCAGTCAACCACAGGAGAGTTCAATAGGAGGCCAGGCAGCATTTGGGCTTCTCACCTAAACGGGCTGCCTGGTGTTTAATATTTTGTAAAATTGCCTCCATTAATTTCGTAGGTGACAGCTGCATTAACCCACCCAAATCATCACAAGCATATTAAAGTTGAGTGGGTGTAATAATGCAGGCCTCCCCGGATAGGCAGAAACCAGTGCAAATTAAACACGAAATGTAACGAGGGCTTTGCAGCTCATTTTGTAATTTAATTGAGCAATGTATCTGGTTGTTAATGGCAATATCGGACACATTAGATTGATATGGTGCAAAGGAAGAATGTTTAAGTAGAAAACTAATTCCTGCTGTGATTACCCTTCTGTTCCACGGGCCCCGTTATTAGCATGCTTTGTGTAAAATTCATTAGCTGTCGTTGCTTGATCTCTAAATAAATAAGTTGTTTAAATTGTGAGTAGGGAAAAAAAAGAGGCTGATTATGTAAATGAATGAGGTTGTCAATATTTCATTTCCAGATTGCTTTTCTGGGGCTGTAGATTCGGTCACCCGAAAAATGTAGTGGGCTAGGGAATTGCCCTTCTGAGGAGCTTAGGGTTCAGGGCTCTGTCCAGTCCTGCTAGGCAGGAGGGAGCAGGAATGTTTGAAAAGGAGCAGGTATCAGGAGGTATCTGGTTTGAGTTTTTTCACCCGACATTTGAGAGACATTCGAGGCCAGCAAAGCACAGAGACTTCTGGAGAAATCCATTTGCAGGCTAAACAGGGGCTGGCAATTCAGATAGTGATTATTCAGGTCTTCAGCTGCTCTTTTCCTCCCTTCTGCCGCAGTTTCCCTCCTTCCCTTCCCCCATTCTACTTCTCCTCCTTCTGTCTTCTACTTTCCATTCCTTCTCCAGACATCCCCTTCCTTTTTACCTCTTCTTCCCTCTTTTTTCTGCTCTCTTTCCGTTCATGAGGCCTCAGATTGACTGACATGTGACAAGATTTGCCGAAAGACAATCTGGGGTCATCTTGGCCCCATGCAGGCTGCGTGAGCTTGGAGCAATTGCCTCACTTGTCCCATGGCAGCCTCCTTAACTCCAAAGTGAGGGTGATGAGAATATCTGCTGCTCCAGGGGCTGGGGACAGGCTCTGGGGCCTGAGCAGCTAGAAACCCCTGGGTATATGGTGCCCAGGGCTGGTGTTGTCCTCATGATCCCTGCTGCCCGATTATTCTACCAGATCACTCCTTTACACAGTGGCTCTGAGAGGAGACAGCTGGCGGCATCTTCTTAGGAAGGAAGCACTCAAGGCCAGACCCCAGTCATTGTCCTCTTCTCCTTGTCATTGTGGGCACAGAGCAACGAAAGCACAGAAGACAGACAAGGACACCCCAGTCTCAAGTTGCCAAAGCTGGTGCCCCACACACTGGCTGCTGTCATCCGCCACATACTTGCTAGCTGGGCCTGCCACATCCACGAGGGTCTGGCCACTCATCCTCACCGTAAACAACTGAGTCACCCAGACACAGAATCTCTCTGCCCTGTCTATGGAAGAATACTTCCACTCCCATGATCCTCCAGAATACATAATAAAGAAGTTAGAGCTGTATTTTTTTTTAAATTGCTTTTCCCCTCTGATTACTGTAGAAGATATATAGAAAACCTAGAAAATTGAAACATATGATAATTAAAACACTGACTCCTCAAATCTACTCTACTATCAACATTTTAGAATTTTTCCCTTTGGGCTTTTTCATGCCTGAATTTAAGGCCAGAAGGTCAGATGGGCTCTGTTATAAGAACTGTTGAAAACAATATTAACATGAGTACTAATGAAAATAACTAACTTTTCGAATTGAGCCCCAATTATGGGCTGGGCACCTTTCTACGTTACACACATTATCCCATTTAATTCTTGCAGAACCTGATGAGATTTAGTGAGTATCATCCCATTTTACAAAAAGGAAGAGGATGTCAGAGCTTTAGGTTAGTTCTCCATTATCCGCACTGTTGAATCAGTGCTGGAACAAAGATAACTCAGAACTCCAGAGGCCATTTCCATGTGTCTTTGGGATGCAAGAAGTTGTCTCCCTCTTTTACCCCTTATTCCCCCAGGTTTACCCCTTGACTTATCCGGATCTAGTTGCTGTGACAATAAATTTGCATCCCCTGGGAAAGAGCCCAGGGTAGGGGTAATGGGTGTTGAGGCACATTCAGGAAACCAGGTGGTCAGCAGTGGAGGTCACACTCACCCACGGAGGAGCCACACCCTTGGCTGTGAGTTAAATGAAGTTGAATAATTATCCTCATGTTGGCAGCTCCAAGTACTAGCCCAGACATGCATAGGACACAAAGGGGGGTCCCAGGCTTCCTCCTTGGGGGCTCACAGGCTGATGGGAGAGACTCAGCCCCTACCTTGAGGGGACGCTCTTCCAAGGAAGGGAAAATAGCCCTTGTCACAGGGCATTCTATAGTCCCATGAAGGAGGATGCTTCCTGTACTCGAGGGAAAATCCAGAGTCAGGGAGGGGACATGTCTCCCAGTAGGACAAGAGAGACTCTACATCTGCCCAAAAGGCTCACAAACCAGAGACACTGTATAGAAACAAAATCACCCCATTTCATCAGATCTAAGGTGCCACTGATTGTGAGATGCATCATTATTTCATACACTGCAAAGAAGGAAAAACACTGGCAATTAAACTATGATGATGTCATCAGACATAAGCCTTATCTGATTAATTTCAGAGATATAAAAATATATTTGAAAAACAAGGTGGCTCGTGCCTGTAATCCCAGCACTTGGGGAGGCCGAGGCAGGCAGATCATGAGGTCAAGAGATTGAGACCATCTTGGCCAACGTGGTGAAACCCCAACTCTACTAATAATACAAAAATTAGCTGGGCGTGGCGGTGCACACCTGTAGTCCCAGCTACTCAGGAGGCTGAGGCAGGAGAATCACTTGAACCTGGGAGGCAGAGGTTGCAGCGAGATCGTGCCATTCCAGCCTGGGCGACAGAGTGAGACTCTGTCTCAAACAAACAAAAAAAAAAACAAGGTGTTTTTAAACCTACCTAAATGGTTTTTTGTTTAACGGGTGCGGAGTTTCCGTTTGGGAAGATGGAAACATTCTGGAGATGGGTGGTGGTGATGTAGCACAACAGTGCGAATGTGCTTAATGCCACTGAACTGTACGTAGTTAAAATCGTCAATTCTATGCTGTGCACTGTCTTAGTCTGCTCATGCCACTATAACAAAATACCCAAGACTGAGTAATTTATAAACGACAGACATTGATTCTCACAGTTCTGGAGGCTGAGAAGTTCAAGATCAAGGGGCCAGCAGGTTTGGTGTCTGATGAGGGCCCCAATCTCTGCTTCCAAAATGGTGCCTTGAAGCCTGTATCCTCAGAGGGTGAAAGGAATAGAAGAGCCAAAAAAAAAAAAAAAAAGGGACCTCAGTGGCTCCCTGTAGCCCTTTTATAAGAGCGCTAATCCATTCATGCCCTAATCACCTCCCAAAGGCCACACCTCCTCATACCTTGGCATTGGATGTTAAGTTTCAATGAGAATTTTGAGAGAAGCATTTAAACCGTAACATGTATAGTTCACCACAACTTTAATTTAAAAAAAAATATTAGGCTTGGAATCAATAAAATACGGTAATACAAACTCATTGCTGGGGTCACTGAGGAGACCTGGCGTGAAAGGCAGAAATGACTGGGGTGAACTAAACCATGGAATACTTCCTGGAGGAGGAGAGAGAAAAGGGGAGGAGGCTGTGAGCAGGGTGGAGCACACCAGGCCTGGGCCAGGTGACCAGGAGGACCACATCCTGGAGGATCTCGAAGCACAGGTGAGGGATCCCGGCCCACAGCCTCAGCCACACTCTGCTCTCCCACAGGTGCCAAGAGGAGTGCCCCTTCGGGACCTTCGGCTTCCAGTGCTCACAGCGCTGTGACTGCCACAATGGTGGGCAGTGTTCACCCACCACGGGTGCCTGCGAGTGTGAGCCTGGCTACAAGGGCCCGCGCTGCCAGGAGCGACTGTGCCCAGAGGGCCTTCATGGCCCAGGCTGCACCCTGCCCTGCCCCTGTGATGCTGACAACACCATCAGGTATGAGCTGGGAACCGGCGAGCTCGGGACAAGGGCAGGGGGTGCTCAGGTAGAAAGGAGGCTTGCTAGGATGTGGCCCCCCTACCTCTGGCACAGACATCCAGGCAGGGTGGGGAAAGGGCTAGGACCTTAGCACTGAGCCCTGAGAACTACTTTGATGAAAAGAAGGGGAAGCCAAGGCCACATAGCCACAGTCAGGACTAGAGCCAGGTCACTCAACTCTGTCCACCACACCTGGCCGCCTGCATTTCCAAATGTGCCTGTCTGAGACTCCACACATGGGAGCAAGGAGGGAGCAAGGAGGTGGGGTGGAGCACAGCTGCATGACCCTGGGGGCTGGGATGGCAGGGCTCGGGTGCCGCAAGCTCTGAGCACATTGTCCTGGAGAATATTTCCCCTCCACTTGTGTGGCATCCAACCAGAGCCAGGGCCACTAGGGCAGAAGTAGAGGCTTGAGCTGCAGAAGGTCAGGACTAGAAAGGACCTTAAAAATCAGTAGGGCCATCCCAGGGCCTAGAGAGGGTTGTCCCAACAGGCCCTGGCAAAGGTAGAGAAGCAGGAACAACAGGGGCAGCCCTTTATCAGGGCCTGGACTTGGGGCCAGCCCCTCCCTCAGCACTCTGTGTCCTTTGTGGCTTGGGGACATCTGGGCAGAATTTGCCCCCCCATCCCCCACTTCCAAAGGAGTCTGAACCTGTGAAGCCAGTGCTGCTCTGGGCTACTACTCCCAGCTCCCTTCCCTGCCTGCTTCATGCACCAGTAGGCACTGCCCCTGGGTAAAAATTGAGGCTGCCAGCCCCAGATAAATGCCCCCACAGCCCTTTATCGTGGCTGCCTCTTATCTGGGTGATGAAGGTCAGGGGAGCATCCCTTCTCCCTCAGGCCTACGGACAGCCCAGGGAAGACCAGCCACCCTGGGCATGGGTGCTGCTGCTGTTTGCAGGGCAGACAGAGAATCCCTCTGCTTTGCAGCCCTGTCCCTGGGACAGCCAGGACTTAGCCTTGGCCGCTCTTCGCTTCCAGGCTTTGATCTTTCACAAATCACTCTGGAGCTTCGTTCATGGCAAGCAGAGGCATCTCAGCAAGGGCTATGAGTCAAACGAAAAGGTCCTCCCTCCCTAGAGTGGAGCAGCTGGGGTGGTGTGAGGCAAAGGTGGAGCGCCCAGGAAGGAGATTGTCCAGAGAGGGTGCTAGAGCCAGTGGAGTTGGACTGTCCATGACCTGAGCATTCATTCACTGGGTCATTCATTCAGCAAACACTGAGCGCCTGCAAGGCTGGGCTGTGAGGAGGAAACACTAAGCACCTTCTACCATATTTCTTCAAATACAAGACAATAACAGTAGTGAGGCACAGCTTTATTTGGGTTACTACTAGGAAAATTCTATCAACTGAACCATGACACACCATTGATTGTATAACATACCCAATATCAGAGATGTGAAAATGTAGAGGAGAAGTACATCTTAGAATTGGTGAAATATATGTGGCTGGCCCTGCTAGGTTCCAACATGTGCCCAAGTAACTGTGACCCAGGACTATGTGATGCTGGTCAGGGAAGGCTTCCTAGAGGAGGTGGCATCTGGGCTGGGTCTGGAGAGCAGAGCGAGAGCTCCAAGGCGCTAATTACAGAAGTCCCACATGGCTGGTCAGGAGACTGGGCCAGCTGGCTCAGACTGTTCCATGTGTCTAAATATTAATATTCCAGGATCTGTTGCTGTTGGGAAGCTGAGGGAGGACCCTCTCCAAGACAGGAAGCAAGGCTGATGCCGGGGTCAAATGCAGGGAGCTCCTGCCACAGAAATCTAACCAAGCCCCAAATTAAAGAGCTAGTGTTTTCCTCCTGTGCCTGGGCAACTATGCCCTGTATAATTCATCCTTCCTCTGAAGGAGTCCTCGATGCATTATTAATCGGACAGGACTCCCTCTTCTCTCCCACTAATCTCAGCCCATCCAATATTGATGATTATTTGCTTTACTGTCTTTAAAACGTATCATGTGTCAGGGACTGGGAGGGAGTAGCGGTTCTTCAGAGTGGGGGCTCTGAGTGTGCCCACCAGTCGACTCCCCAGCCTGGTGTCCTCTGAGTCTGCATCACCATCTCCTGGAGGAGGTGGGCTCCCTGAGGGCACCAGCAGCCTGGCTCGTACATTCCTGTGACCTCTAGCCTCAGCATTGCACAGTGCCTGCACAGAGTAGGCCTTCAGTAAGAGGAATCCCTGAACTCATCTTAAACAGCTCATCCCTCTAGGAGGTTCTACCCATTAGCTGAAGTCAACCCCATTTTTTCAAAAAAACATATTTCCCCCTTTCTCTTGGTACACTGGCCCACTGAGCCCCTGGCACAAAGTTTTTGTTCATTTGAGGTTAGGGTTTCTCAACCCTGACACCATGAACATTTTGGGCTGGGGAATTCTTTGTTGTAGAGGGCTGTCCTGTGCTTTGTAGAATGTTGAGCAGCATCCCTGGCCTCTACCCACTAGATGCCAGTAGCACCCTTCTTCCACTGCCCAGTTCTGACAATCAGAAATGTTTCCAGACATTGCCGGATGTCTCAGGGTGGGGCGGGGCAGCAAAAATTCCCGGAGATTGAGAGCCTCTGGGCTAAATGAACTCTCTCATGCTGCACTTGATTGTTCTTACGGACATCAGAAAACAGCTCTCTTCCTCTATGTGGATAGAGGGAAGCCCCTCTCTTCCCATGAGACTTTTTTGGCCCATTATAGAGTCTTCTCTTGAGATTCAAGAAAAGCCAAGGAATGACTGTGTGACTTCTAATCTTAAGACAGTTAAAGTTCAGGTACTGAGTGGGGATTGGGACTTCTGAGTCCTGCCCTCAAACCTACCTCTGTCTAAGCAAGTGTCCGTAATAAGGGTACTTGATATATGCACATAAGATATATGTCCTTCTCCTCTCTATGCATAAATTTCCCAATCTGTCCATCACCTTTCATCAACCCAGTGGGGGGAAATGTTCTCCTGTGGTCTTTGAAAGTGAAGCTTCCACCCAACTCCCTGAGAGAAGGAACGTGGGGTCCCTAGAAGCCTAGCCTCAATGCTCCCTGCCTTCTGCAGAACTTACAACAAAGCCCCCACCACAACAGCGTGCAAGGTCTTGAGCATCTTTCCTAGGGAGACAAAGTAATCCCAGCCCCCAGCCACAGAAAGCGCTATCCACCCAGCTCCAGCCTCTCTCTGGTCTATGCCCTTCCAGCAAGGCTGCTGCACAGAGGTTGAATCCATGCCCTGGGAAGGAAGAAGTGGCTGGTAAGATTCTCCAACTCTTCATTCCCGTTATCAACTCTTTGTAGCACACAAAAAGAAACCATCCTCCTTCATACAGGAATAACCTTGAGAAAGAAAGCACCTGTGTGTATGGGCTCTTAAATGTCCCCTCCATAATTGGATTGTCATAGACTAATTCCAGCAGCCATGATCGTGTATTGCCTTTGAAAGATTTGATTCAGCCAACAGATGCAGCATTGATAGAAATCTCATAGCAGCTGAAAGAAAGGCAGAAAAATCCACTCTGGAAGGATTCCTGTATTGTTCAGCTTTCGGTTCCTATTAACTTGTGATTAATCTATGTCTGGGGGAAATGAGAGAAAAGAAAAAACCAGAGAGAATGGAACCAGGCTAAACACCAGTGACTGTAACTTCTGCCTGAGCCAAAAACAGCAGCCCCTGGCCTGCCATGTGACTCAAGAGAATGGGGACCACCACCGGGAAGAAGGGATGCCTGGGAGAGGGGCTGTGCAAGTCACTCTGCTGAGGGACAGAGGTTCCAAGCATGGTGGTCGCAGCTCTCCGTCATGATCAGTCAGCTGTCACTCTCCATCCTCTTTTCAAAGGGATGTTTGGAGTTCCTATAAGACGAGTAATCAAATTAAGAAAGTAGACACCCCATTTCTAGAAATGGGATATTGTAGGGATATGGAAAAAAAGGAATGATTTTAGATTTGGTTTTGAGCCTTCTGGTTCTCAGAGTAGAGTAAAATTAGTGCCTAATGTATCTCTGAGCAGCCAAAGTGACAGCAGCAGAGATCAAAAGCAGGAAATGCAGAGTACTTAGGTCAGCATTTGCTAGCTCGATGGGTATGGAGCATGCTTTTCACAAGGTGGTGCCCTCACCAAAGTAAGAGCGTGTAATGGATGAACTCCAGCGTGACCATTTGCTAGGCAGAGACAGCAGAAGGATCTATTGATGGAAAAAGCAGAAAGGTGCCTGAGACCTTTCAGAGTCTCCAGTGCTCAGCAGAGCTGATGGTTGCAGCCAAGACCTGCCAGGCCATTCCTAGATTCAAGCACATCAGTCTCCACAACCGTAACTGAGCCAGTCTCTCTACACTAACCCTAAACCTCAAAGGAAGCTCTTGGAAAGATGCAACCTAAAGAGAAGAGTGCTCCAAAACCATCTGCAGAGCAGCAGGGCCACCAAGGAGCACAACTTCCCCACGGTACCCATGCAGGCTGCTGTCTCCCCTTCCAGTGCCTTGGGGCTCAGGGAGGAATTTTTCTCTGTAAAGGTCAGAAAGTCTTCGAACACTCATCATTTACACCCATTCCTCTTTGTTAGATACAATTTTTATTGCTTTACATCTGTTTATAAATAGAATAAATGCTCAATTTTGGTAAGTTAGGGAATACGTAGACATTTAAAGAAAAAACTTAGAATCAGTTTCTCAATCCAGAGATAAGCACAAAAGCCATTTTGTGGTCATCTGTCGATGTCTGTATCATTTTCATATTTTAGATTTGATATATTGTCATAGTTGAAAGATTTGATTTAGGTAACAGATGCAGCATTGATAGAAATGGCTTTGTATACGAAGTGCTTATTTCACTTAACCTTGTATCATTAAACATTTTGAAAAACAATTGAATACATCTCTTAGCATTCCTTCACATGGATGTTATAATTCATTTAACCAATACCCTGTGGTGAGAGGTGGCATGAGGCAGTGGACAAAATGTGGCCAGACAGACCTGGGTTTGAATCCCAGCTCTGCCACTCACTGTCTTAGCTATGTGACCTTGGGCAAGTCACATCACCTCTAAATGCCATCTGTGAAATACAGGCTCAAATGCCCAATTCACAGGTTTATTTGAAGATTAGAAATATATGTATAAATTTCCTGGTGCCTCAATAGCCTGGCCACATATTATTTATTATTATTTAAATTGCTTCCATTTTCCACTGTTATAAATAATGCTTCAGGGAACATCTCCGTGCATAAATCTTTCTCCACAACTATGATTATTTCCTTAGGATAGAGTCTTAGAAATGGAATTACAAGACCAGAGTCTGAATACTTTTAAGTCTTCTGATATGTAATCTCAGATTGTTTTGAAACCTTTACCAGCATTTTAAAGCATAGTCACTGTTTTGATGGAGGAAAAGTGGTGTCCAGTTGTTGTTTAGACTTGATGAATAATGAGACTAAATACTTTTCTGAAATGATTACTAGCTACTTGCACTTATTATTCAAGAATTGCCTGTTCCTGTCCACCCCCTCATTTTCTGTGAGAAAACCAGGGTCCCTAGAAGAGAAACAGCTTGGCTAGGCTTCACACAATTAGTTTGCTCATTAATTAATTTTCTAAATATATATTAAGCACCTCCAGTGTGCCAGGGACTCTGCTGGGCCCTGAGAAGGAAACAAGACAAACGGCTGTCCCCCATAGAGCTGCAACCTAGTGGAAAAGACAGATGATAAATCAGCAGAAACGAAGAAAGAATCAATGGAAGATAATTGTATTTAGAGGAAGCTGTATTCATTTCCAAATATTCACCAGGGCAGTGAATATGAGCCAGGTGTTGGGGATCCATCAATGTCCAGCGGGGCAAGGCGCCAAGGCCCCATGGAAGTTAGCAGAACCAAGACTTGCCCCGGGTTCCCCCTGCCAGCCCAGGGCATGCTTCTCTTGACCTTATCCCCGGAGCTGGGCTCCAGAGCAGGGAGGCAAATGCCACAAGGAATCTAAAAGGCTTGTCTCTACCACCCAGCACTTCTTTGGTGTGTTAGTCTGAGCCCCTCCAGAAGCAGATACCAAGAGCAAGAGGTTTACTAGGGGAAGCATCTGTGAGGGAAAGTGGGGAGGGAGCTGGGGAGGCTGGGAGAGCTGACAGATCACATGTGAGGAAGGAAGGAAGGAAGGAAAGTTGGGAGAAAGAGTCTTAACTCACAGCATGGTTCTAAGAAAGTTTGCCAGGATGGGGCATCTTAAAGCCAAGGTACCCATCAGAGGAGTGCCAGCTCTCCCAAGAGTGTGCCCACCCTAGCGTCCCTGCTGTGCTCCAGCTGGGAGTGGCCCGGGGGAAATGTGGCCTCTGGATTTCAGACTCAGCACTGGGGCCATAGGTCAATTATGTTCCTGCAGGAGTTCTGAGCAGCACATGGTTACAACCGGCATCCCGCTGACCATGAATGGACATCAGCTGTTGGATCAGACGGCTGCCAGCTAGAGGTTGCCCGACTCTCTGGAGGTCATGCCAGGGATCCCCTGCCTCTAGCCGAATGGTCCTTTCTCTAGCCTAAACAGGAGATGGAGAAGAGCTTGCTCACTGTTAAAGAGCCTGGCAAAGCATAGGTTGGGGTTGCTCTGTCCAGGACAGACATTGCCAGAGAGAGGAGTCACGTCTGGCCCAAAGTCTTGTTTTCACTCAGCCCAACATTCATTGAACACCTACAATATTGAGAGCCACTGGCGTATCACTGCTTCCTTCTCGTCCTGTTCCCACACCAGGCATTCGTCTTGGGTGAGGGATGGATGAAGCCTTGGACCGCATAGTCTATAAGCCAAGGGACTAAAAGGCCACTCTCTCTTTTGGTTTCCGTGTGTCTGAATTATAAAGAAGACTTGTGTGGGAGTCAGAAGCCCTGTGTTCTAATCCTGCTCTTGTCTTCTCCTTGCTGTTGACTTCAGGGTAGTTATATAATCATCCTGAGCCTCAGCTTCTGGGTGGTAATAAGATCATGTGGCCTTGGCATCCTCTGATAAACAGAAAAGGCATTGAGTGTTTTAATCCCAGAGGTCCTTTGATCCCGCTACCCTGGGCAAGCCAGGCTTGGGGTGGGCAGAGGGCGGGCACAAGGCTGCTTCCTAGAACGAACTGTCTTCTCACCCTTCTCTTATCTGTGCAGCTGCCACCCAGTAACCGGAGCTTGTGCCTGCCAGCCAGGCTGGTCTGGCCGCCACTGCAATGAATCCTGCCCTGCTGGCTACTATGGCGATGGCTGCCAGCAGACTTGCACCTGTCAGAATGGCGCCGACTGCCACAGCATCACCGGGGGCTGCACTTGTGCCCCGGGCTTCATGGTAAGATGGGAGGGGCCTCCCGTGGCCTTCCTGACCTCCACTGGGCCAGCTCCCCTCACCTGCTGGTGCAATCAGGAATGTGGCTTTGCACCCAGCTGCCTCCTTGTGTCTGCCTCAGAGATAGACTCCATGAGGGGAGAGCCCCTGAGGCTGTTCTCAAAGGGCCAGGGTTTGTAATACTAAAAATAATAGGAGGAGGGGGTCTTTCCATCACCCCCAACTCTGAAGGTTGCCTTCCTTTGTGCCCAGCTCCTCCCTGTCCATATCCTTATGCACACAATATTTTTACATCAGAAAACCACAATGCACAGAGACAGTTTTGCATTCTGCTTTCTTTCACCCACATTGCTATGTTGCTGCTTGGGCTTCTTAATTATGGTTTTAAATGGCTGCATAACACTGCAGGAGTAGATATACCCCCAGTTTCCTCAGCCATTTTCTTACTGCTGAATATTAAGTTGTTTCCAGTGTTCACAGCGAATGTTGCGGTGAGCATCTTCATACAAATAGCATTTCCCCCGCCCACCCCCAATGAATTATTTCCTTAGGGTGAATTCCCAGGGTCAGTGGGCATAATATATTTACAGCTCTTGATGGATGTTGCCATATGACTTCTCTCAAGAGTTCTATAAATCTACACCGCCACAAATTGTGTATGAATGTACCTATTTCAGAATAACTTTGCTAAAATTTTATAAATTTTTGCTAATTATATAGGTAGAAAATGGTTCCTCAATGTTGTTCTAATTTGCATTTCTCTGATTATGAGGGAGAGTGAACATCTTCCCTATGTTTGTTTACAATTTGTATCTTCTCATGAATTATGCTGGTCTTTATGAGGTTTGTTTTGGGGAACTTGACATTGGAAGTGGAATCCTGTTCAAAGGCAGGGCATGTTCAACAGGCTCAAGGAGTCAAACACTCAGGGGTTCTCTGTGGCCATATGTTTAATTGTGCTGTAGGAAGCGGTACAATTGTGCAGTTAAAAGAGTGTGGCCTTTGGAACCAGACCTGGGTTGCACCCTGGCTCTCCTACTCACCAATTATGTGACCTTGGATGAGTGACTCAACCTCTCTTCCGTTCTGTTTCCTCACCTGTGAAATAGAACACCTGCCTTGCAAGGTTGCTATCAGGTGTCAAGATGGGATATAGAGAGTGTGCATTCTAGCAGGCCTCTCAGACAGTAGTAAATGTTCTAAGCACATATGGTCCTTGTTCACTTGCAGGTTCTGATTCAGTAGGTCCGGCATGGGGCCTGAGGTTCTGCATTTCTAACAAGCTCCCAGGTGATACCAATAATGCTGGTCAGCTCCTCACTTTGAGTAGGATGCTGATATGTAGCCATGGGTCTCAACTTGGGCTGCACGCTGAAATCTCTAGGAAAGCTTTATAAACATCAATGCCTGGGACCCACTCCCAGAGATTCTGATGTATTTGGTCTAGGCGTGGTCTGGCTGAGGCCAATGTGCTGCTAAGATGGAGATCCACTGATCCACAAAGAATTCTTGTAGATCAAATGAGGGTTTGCTTGGTGACAATGGCTTTTCAAGCCAAGTTGCCTTGGTCTGCAGAGCAAGGCCCAGAACAAAACACTGTTCAAATTGAAATGTGGCTAGTTCTGAATTGAGATGTGAAGTGGAAAATACACATTGGATTTCCAAGGCTTAGTATGAAAAGGTGAATATAAAATATCTCCATAATTTTGTTATATTGATTACATGTTTTATATATATATAAATATATATTTAAAGTGTGTGTGTATATATATATTTTCTTCTTCTTCTTTTTTTTTTTTTTTAAAGAAAGAGTCTCACTTTGTCGCCCAGAGTGGAGTGCAGTGGCACAATCTTGGCTCACTGCAACCTCTGCCTCCTGGGTTCAAGCAATTCTTGTGTCTTAGCCCCCTGAGCAACTGGGAATACAGGCATGTGCCACCACGCCTAGCTAATTTTTGTATTTTTAGTAGAGACAGGGTTTTGCCATGTTGGCCATGCTGATCTTGAACTCCTGGCCTCAAGTGATCTGCCTACCTTGGCCTCCCAAAGCGCTGAGATTATGGGCATGAGCCACTACTTCTGGCCTAAATATATTTGTTTAAGTAAAAACACATTACTAAGATTAAAAAAAAAGAAAAGAAAAAAGAAAAGTTAAGATCTCCCTTCTTCTTCCCCAGTGCAGATAACACTGGGTGAAAATGAACTCTTCAGCATCTTTGAAAGAGAAGGAAGTCTGGTTTTCTCTTTAACTTACCTTTGTTACTGTAAATTTTTTGCTGTAATTTCCACAGTAAAATGGAGGTGCCCTGGGTTTTGAATTTGGGTAGGAGAGAATAATTGTTTGGGATTAAAAATCTCACATAGCCAAGTGGTCAGGTGACTGAAGGTGACTGCACCAGACTGCTCATGGGTGACCCGTGTCCCAGCTTGGCTTCTAGCATAGCTCTAGGACTTTGGGCATCTGTGGATGTGGAGTATACAGGGAGAGAGAAGAACCTATTAACTTCTAAGATGGTCTACTGTATGGACTCCATGGATCAAGTCAGGAAACACTGTTCTGGGGAAAAGTAGGAGCAAGAAGGTATGTGCATACATAGGAGTGGGAAGTTCACTGAGGGTTGTACGGTCTGGTCATACGCATTGTCTGTGTGTCTGCTAGGGGTCTTGCCTCTCTATTCCCCCTTCTTTATCCCCAGTTGCCTGCCTACTCACTGCTCCTCAGAACAAGGGAAAATCGGGGCCCCAGAAAGGCCTAGGAGACTGGCATCTGTTTGCTCATTGTCCTCAGTGCTCCAACAGTCTGGAGGCCAGACCATTGCCTCTCTTCCTTGCACCTGAGATGCAAATGACTTCCTCTCCTTGAACTTTGGGGCACAGGTGCATGCCAGAGTCATCTCACTGTGGAGTCTCCCTGCCTGGGGCTCAGGGCTAAGACAGATTGTGAGTCAAGCTGCCCTGGTGAGACCCAGCGAATTCCCATCCATCTCCCCCCACCCAGCCTCATTATTCCTGGAAAGGCTCCTCTGGGGCTCTGTTGGATATTGGGCAGGGGCTGTAGGAGGTGATTACAGAACAGTTCATTGTTCTCAACCAGCATGACTCACTCCTGCCTGCATCAAGCCCTGAGGGGGAAGCCGTTCCTCTTGCCCTCACTCCAGCTTCTGAGTGAATGCAACTTCCCACAATTAGCCAGTTCTGGTCAAAGTAGGGGCAATCAGCAGAGCAGACTCAGCAGAAACTCGCCTCACGACGTCCCGCAGTCAGTAATAATTAGCAATGGCTTTGTTGGTTGCTTGGTTTGTGAATGTATGTTCACTGCCTTTATCCTTGAATGATTTTAGGATGAGTAATCAGTTAAGGACTAATTAAAGGAGCCCTTTTCTGGGTGTTTGGAAACCTTCATTCTAGGCTCAGTAATCTTGGACATGTCACTTCACCTTACTGGGCCTCCATTTCCCTATCTGAACGATGGGAGGAGTAAACCAGTTTTGCCTGCTATTGGATGTGAGTAGCCCCCATGACAGTGGATGTGAAACCGCATCCTTAGCTGTCCCCTCTCACCCCAGCTCTCCCTGCCCAGGGTCTTTAGGGAGGATATTGGGACAGCTTTATGAAAGCAGACTCTGGGGGCTGAGAATGATCTCGGGCTCAACATAAACATGAGGAGTGCTGATGAAGTAGTGCAGAACCACACATGTGAGCTCAGTGACATGCCTGCCCTAGCCAGGTGGTCCCCACCCCTGAGAGCACAGGGACATGAGGCAGAAGCAGGCCCTGCTTGGGGCTGTGGACTGGCCTTCACACACTTCCACTTCCTTCCCAGGACACTGGATGTTTCCTCTGCTAGGACTTAGGGGGCAGGTGGGGATGTGGAAAGACTAATCAGACCCCCATCCACCCATCCAGGAACCTGTGTTCCAGTAGTACTCACATTCACACTAGCAGCGAACACTCACTGAATCCTGGCTGCATGCTTCATCTGACTTATGCCTCACAAGGACCCTGTGGAGATGCACTTTCACTTTCCTCCATTTGCAAATGACAAGCTGGAGTTCAAACAGGATTAGCAACTTGCCTGGGATCACAAAGTCAGCAGTGGTGGGAGACACTGAACTCTCATGTTAGTTGATGAGCTTTCATTGAAGGGTCACCATGGAACCAGACAAATCTAAGTTCAAATCCTAGCTCTCCAATCCCCACACTGACTACTGGCAAGCCACTTATCCTGCCTATCATTGAACTTCCTCATCTGTTAAAACAAGACTTTCCTTGTGAGAATTAGGAACATTTTATGAAAAGTTCAAAGCCAGTGCCTGAAAGACGACAGAAACTTGGTGAAGTAGTAGCAATTACTGGTAAGCTATGAGAGTAGTTGGGGGAACGTTGCTTCCCCCATGCCCAGCATACCAGTAGGAGGGTGTTGGGATGAGCTGTAGCCAGGGATACCCGATGGATCAGAGCCATGAACGTGCACAACTGCTGTTCTAGGCAGGTCCACCCAGGCACCTGTGGGTCACCCTGAATGGTCGGTCTCAGGAGGCACTGTGGGAGTGGACAAGCCTCTCAACATTTGGGGAAATGGAGATAGAGATGGGGGTGGGAAGAGGGCCTGGGCATTTTACATGTTCGCTTGGCAGCAGTGATAGAATCACTTGGGGTATGCATTGGTAAATTGCACTGTGGCTGCCCAGTGGGGGCAAAGAGCCTTGGACCAGAAAACAAGAAATGAGTTTGTAGCTTTAGCTCTGCTAACTTTCTGGGCTTCTATTTCTCATCTATAAAATGGGAATGAAATTCCCTGCCCATTGGAAACAGTGGTGTGGGAGCTAGTCATTCCAGTGGGAGTGCTTACAAGTGGAAACAGCATCGTTTCAGCACGTTGGACAGCCTCATGAGCCAGGGTTTCAAGGCTACTCTGTGCCTTCTTAGAATCCAGGGTCCTTGCCCAGACAGAACACCAGGGTGAACAGGGGTGGGAGAAGGCAGAGTGAGGGGTCACATGACACAGTGGTCAGACCAGCAGAGTCCTGGAATACCTGTCTCTGTGAGGATGATCCGATCAAGGAGGTGAGGACTTCTTCCCACCCCCCTGAGCTAGGGAATTAGCTGAATTGTGGATGAGGGGACTAAGTAGAGCTGTCCATCCACTTGCAGGTTAGCATCACATCACCCCTCTCTGTGGCTCCCCACTGCCCACCAAATAAACCTCAAATCCCAGGTCTTTGTAACATGCCCTCCAAACTAGTCTACTCTAATCTCATCTCCCACTAAGTCCTGCCACAATCTGTGCAGCACACAGAACTCATTTCCCCACACACACAGTACAGTAGTCCCCCTTATCCATGAGGGATACATTCTAAGATCTCCAGTGGATGCCTGAAATTGTGGGTAGTACTGAATTCTGTACATACTGTTTTTTTTCTATACATACATACCTACAGTAAAGTTTAATTTATAAACTAGGCACAGTAAGAGATTAACAGTAATAACTAATAATACAACAATTATAATAATACATCATAAAAGTTATGTGAATGTGGCCTCTCTCTCTCTCCAAATATATTCAAAAAAATTTTTTTAGAGATAGGGCCTCGTTCTATTGCCCAGGCTGTAGGGTAGTGGCACAATCATAGCTCACTGTCACCTCAAACTCCTGGGCTCAAGTGATCCTCCTGCATCAGACTCCTGAGCAGCTGAGAATACAGGCATGTACCACCATACCCAGCTATTTAAAAAAAAATTTGTAGAGATGGAGTCTCACTATGTTGCCCAGGCTGGTCTGGAACTCCTGGCCTCAAGCAATCCTCTCATCTCAGGCTTAAAATATCTTATTGTATTGTACAAACCTACTTTATTTTTCTTTTTGAGATGGACTCTTGCTCTGTCGCCCAGGCTGGAATACAGTGGCGTGATCTTGACTCACTGCAACCTCCACCTCCCGGGTTCAAGCAGTTCTCCTGCCTCAGCCTCTCGAGTAGCTGGGTTTACAGGCATGTGCCAACACACCCAGCTAATTTTTGTATGTTTAGTGAAGACGGTTTCCCCATGTTGGCCAGGCTGGTCTCGAACTCCTGATCACATGTAATCCACCCGCCTCGGCCTCACAAAGTGCTGGGATTACAGGGGTGAGCCACCGTGCCCACCCAGAAACCTACTTTACAACCACAGTTGACCTCAGGTAACTGACACTATGGAAAGTGAAACCAAGGATAAGGGGGCACTACTATATGTTCTCTGGGGCCTCTGCTTTTTCCCAAACCTCTACTTCTTCCTAGAATGCCCTTCCCATAGTCCCTACTGCATCTACGAAAATCCTCAGCCTTTCAGGAAATCAAAGGCTGCCTCTTCCATGAAGCCTTCCCTGAATACTCCTCTCTTCAGAATTAACTATTCCATCCCTTTGTTTCCACTGTGTGTGGCTCATACTCAGGTTCTATCTTCCTAAGGACAACATGTTTCCCTCTAACCCTGGACCCCCTAACAAGCCTACCATGCCTACCACACAAATATCTTGCTCAGCAAACTCCCTGAAATGAATGAAATCCCTGGTAGACACAAAGCAAAAGTTTCTGGAACATTCCTGAGCTTTACAGTAAGGAAATTCATGACATTTCCCCAGAGGCCTTGCCAGTAGGGCTGGGACTTGACTCTACCTGTTGGCTTCTCTGAAATTTATGTAAACAGATAGCTACAGTGGGACTGGAGCAGCTGACCCCTGACACCATCTCCAGATTCTTTGAGCAATGGCATGAGCTTCTGCCTTATGAAATTTTGTATAGTGGTTTGCAGAGACTCTGGTGCCAAATTCTTTGCCTTCAAATACCAGCTTTGCTGCATATTAGCTGTGTGACCTTGGGCAAGATACTGTACCTCTCTGTGCTCCCAGTTTCTTTTATTTCCTTTGTGTGTGTGTGTGAGACTAAGTCTCACTCTATTGCCCGGGTGTGTGTGTGTGTCTAAGTCTCACTCTATTGCCCAGGCTGGAATGCAGTGGTGCAATCTTGGCTCACTGTGCAGCCTTGACCTCTCTGGGCTCAGGTGATCCTCCCACCTCAACCTCCTAAGTAGCTGGGTCTACAGGTGCACACCATCATGCCCAGCTGATTTTTTTTTGTATTTTTTTTTTTTTTTGTAGAGATAGGGTTTTGCCATGTTGCCCAGGCTGGTCTTGAATTCCTGGCCCCTCATGATCTGCCCATCTTGGCCTCCCAAAGTGTTGGGTTTCCAGGTGTGAGCCACTATGCCCAGCCTGCCTCTAGTTTCTTATATGTAAAAAGGAATAATAACACAGCTTCGTAGGATTATTGGGCTGACTAAATTAATTAGCAAATATAAAGTGTTCAGAATATCCAGCATATTAGTAATCTTTCAACAAGCATTAGCTATTATTGCTACTGCTGCTGATGATGATGCCTCTACTGCTGCCGCAGTTATTTACACCAATGGGTCTCTCACTTGAAGAGGCTGACTGGTCCTGGCCTGAGTGCCCTGTTTGGGGGTAGAGGTGGAAATGGGGGTGAGAGGAAGGAAGCAGTTAGTTGAATCTTTCCCCTGGCTGGGAATGGCAGGGTTGCCAAGGGCTCCTAGGTTCCCAAGAGCAGCCACAGAACCGAGAATAGACTTCCTCATCACATGAGGGAAGAAGGCTGATTTCTCAGCCCCACCATGCTCCTCTGCTGACCAGCCTTCCTTTCCTTAATTAAGGCCTCACCTAGGCAGCAAGACTGATGGAGCCTCCTCCACTGCTGTTGGACTAATTACTGCCACCTTGGTACCTGCAGTGAACTGCCTGTGAGGTCACTGCCAGGGCTGCAAAGACTTGATTTCTCAGACCCCCTCCCAGCTGCCTGCTCCCGCATGGATCCAGTGTGGCTGGGAGATAAGGGGCCCTCTGGCCATTCCTCAGCCCAGATGCTCCCTTTCAGCTCCACTGTGATGGGGATGGGAATGCAGGAAGCAGAGGAGAGGGGCTCCAGTGTTCCCTCCCATAGGATTCGGGGCCCATATTTCTCCCCAGGATGACAGCATTTCTATTACCTTAAAGGGTTCATCTATTTATGCTGCAATTTTTTGAAGCCCTGTCTGCCATTATTGAACCCTGCACGCTGGCGAGGGGAGCGGGCACTCCATCACCCAAATGAACAAATTTGTTTCCGCATTTTTCTCCCCTTTCTCTATGCCACTGGTAGGTCATACAGAAACCTCAGCTGCTCTGACCAGGGAAGGTGGGAGCAGGGAGCAAGAGTTATGAAAATTCAGATCAGTGGAGCAGTGACTGAATTTCCCTCCAAGCTTTCCGATGTCCTTTAAAGACGTTATGTTCCCCCGGCCTCCCCCCGCTGGGCAGAGTGCGTGTCTGCCTCTTGGATAGCTCCTAAGCTGAAACTAGGGAGTGAGAGAAGTGTGACCGGTAGAGAATGCAGACTGAAAATGACAGCCAGGTGACATGGATATCATGTGTGTGCATTTTCTCTTCTAATTGTTTCATTCTTCATCAAGCTGAGATCTATAGACTGTTAGCCCTAAGAACAGAAAACCAGCTTCTCATCCCCTCACCCCCTACTATTGACTCATTTCCCAATTATTGTAGTAAAAGATTTTCCTGAATGCAGCACTGGGGATGAGGAATTCACCCTTTAGCTGCCATGCCTGTGCGAGCAGAGGAGTACAAATACCGCAAAATAGCAGAAAGGATCCAAAAATACAACATACACACATACACACACACACACACACTCCAGGACCTAAATCCCAGCTCTGTTATCACCTCCTGTGTGGTCTTGTTGGCGTTACTTAAGCTTCTCAAGCCTCATTTTTCCAGCAATAAAACAGGATAATGAATGGCACTATGCTGTAGTGTTATTCTGAGGATTGAATTAGATAAAATAGGTAGAGCAAAGTCCGGCACGTAGGAAATGTTCAGTAAATGTTTGTCAAGGTTTATTATGTGGCTGTGGAGAGAAGATATACTGCAAGCAAAAGGACATGGACTTTGGAATCAGACAGTCCTGGGTTGGAATCCCACATCTGTCAGTCAGTAGCTGTGTGACCTTAGGAAACACAGCCTCTTAGAGCCCGTTTCTCATTGGTGAGATGGATTAATAATGCCAGCCCTTCGACCCACTGAGCGAGATGCAGGATGTAACACTGTCACACAGGAATAGGTCTTCATAGTGGTGGAGCTGGGAGAATGCTCAGGGCTTCCAAAGTGTACAGCAAAAAAAGCAACGTCAGAAAGGGAACGTGAACTTCCCTCAGGTCACACAGGATATCGTAACAGAGCTGGGATGGAATACAGGCGACATGACTCCCAGCCTACTGTTCTTTCCTCTTTTACCTCCGTCTCATGAGCTTCCTGTACCCAGAGCAGACACCTACTGATGTTTCCCAGGGCAGGGAGGGACGGTGGGGGTGGCAGGTCAGTGGGGGCACAAGGGGAGTCACCAGGGGGTTAAGTCATGTTGTCAATTCACAGAGCGAAGTAGGGAAAATTGGTTTTATGTCACCAAGATGAGTCCAGACTTCCCTACCATACAGCTTATTAGGGAAAACTGCTGACTCTTCTACTCTAAAAAATAAACATTTGCCATCTCAGACCACCCTCTTGCTGTCATGTTCCTGATGTCCTTATTATCAGTGCCCTCATTACTGGGGTCTGGGCTGGGGCTTTGTCTCAGGCCTAGTGGCTGCAGCAATCTCTGTAGCAAAAGAAGCTGTTGGAGCAGATTTGAGGCATCTATGCTTTAAGTATATCCAGTTTTCTTTTTGTCTAAGTCTCTAGCATAGATGGGGCTTCTGCTGGCTCCCAGTCCTAGCCAGAGCCCAGGGCCTGGGTCTGACCTCACCAATTCTAGAGGGCAGGGATAGGGCCACAAATCAGGGAAGCCTCCCTGAAAGGTCTGGAGAAAGTAGACAACCAATTGGGGGTGATGATGGCTCATATTTTGCAGTGGGCCCTAGGCCAGGCACTGTGTTCTGTATACATTGTGTTTAATCCTCACAACAACCCCGTAGGGTGGGGCTGTAGGATCCCCACTTTGCACTCCGGGATTCTACTCATCCTTCCCAACAGCTTGTTTCATTGGTGCTTTACACCAGCCCCAGGAGACAGGCGTCTGCATTTGCACCCTCATCGTGCAGAAGAGCCCACAGGCTCTAGTCCCCCCACAAAATCTGCAGGCCTGGAACAAAGAAAGCTGCTGGCTCTGCGCTCAAGCTTCAGTGCCCCAGCTCCCCAGCCCCCTAGTCCAGCCCCTCCCAGTCACCTCTCCCTTAGTCATTAGCGCCGATAATTCCATCTGCAAGAGTAATTATCAACCCCAGGAGGGGAAGGGATTCCTGCCAGAAGATGTGATTATGTCTGGAAAATGAAGGATATTGCAGAAAAAGGTCATGAATAAATTATGTCAAGGTGGGGCTAATAAGAAAACTAACAATGGGGGTAAATGCAAAAAAGAAAAGAAAAATCAACAACAAAAAAACTATTTAAAAGTTATCTCCCAGAAACACTAAAAAATAAATGTTCTCGCTTCTCCTAAAAGTTCTGAGGAGGGAGATACAATACCCAGAGACAGGCCCATGGCTTCACAATTCCCTGAGACAGGCCCAGGGAGGCCAGGCAGGGGCTCCCTGGCCATGAGGCATAGGTGTGGAGGAGGGTATAGGGAGTGGAAGGAAAAGAGTGGGAGCAGAGCAGGCGGGCCCTGCATGCCAGGGTGGGCTCTTGTGCTTAAGTCAGCAGGCAAGAGGGAGCCACTGCCATCTCGAGGAGGGGTATGACAAAACAGTACTGTATTTGACCTCCATTCTCTGTGTCAGGAGATGGTGATGTCACAGAATAAGAACCAGCATACAGGCCGGGCACGGTGGCTCACACCTGTAATCCCAGCACTTTGGGAGGCCGAAGTGGGTGCATCACCTGAGCTCAGGAGTTCTAGACCAGCCTGGCCAACATGGTGAAACCCCGTCTCTATTAAAAATACAAAAATTAGCCAGGCATGGTGGTGGGCGCCAGTGATCCCAGCTACTTGGGAGGCTGAGGCATGAGAATAGCTTGAACCTGGGAAGCAGAGGTTGCAGCGAGCCGAGATTGCACCATTGCACTCCAGCCTGGGTGACAGAGCGAGACTGTCTCAAAAAACAAAAACAGCATGCAGTAGATGCTCAATAGGTGCTGGATCCCATCCTCTCCACATGTCTTCACTGGAGGCTGCTTGGTAGAGTGGGGAGAGCATGGACTTTGAGTCAGGGAAACCCGAGTTTGCATCTCAGCCTTGCCATTCACCTCCTGGGTGGCTTAGGGCAGGTTCACCCTTTGCTTGCCTTGCATGTGGATGTTTCTTGTAGGATTGTTGTGAGCATGAGACAGGGCAAGCTCAACAAAAGCGTTTGGCACGGAGTAGGTAAATCATAGCCTCTTCTTGCACCTGCAGTGGGCCTAGTTCCTGTTGGGTCATATGTAATAATAAAACGCTGAAAGCATCTATAGCATCTGGGCCAGGCACTGTTCTAAGAACATTACGTGTATTAACTTATTTCATCTTCACTACTACCCTTGGAAGAAGGTACTATTGTAATTCCCATTTTGCAGATAGGGAAACTAAGACACAGAGAGGTTAATACCTTGCACAAGGTTCAAAAAGCCCCAGGGACAAGACCTGAATCCAATAGGCAGGTTGCAGAGTCCATGGGCTTGACATGCCTGCCTGCCCCTGCCTGTGAGCTGCGGGCAAACCCAGAGTGATCCTCACTGCCCCCAACAGGATGAAACCTTAACTATGGCCTTGTGGGTGCTGGAGCCAGGAGAGCTGAATTTGGAAGTGGCTGACAAATGATGGGGGAATCAGGCACCTGTCAGGCAGCTCAGGGGAGGTGTCCGTTTCCCAGGTGGTGGCAGGGACGGAGTGCCCAGTCACCATGCTGTCCATCCACATCACTGTTCTCCAATACAAAATACTCATAATCACCATCTCATGTGCTCTCACCGCCCTCTGAGGGCTGTGATGGTGCCACTGACATTTTACAAATAAAGAAACTGGCATGGCAAGGTTACATAGTCTCTGGTGCATCTCAGCACTCCCCAGCCTAGGGCTGAGCCCCTACCCAGGCCCTCACTGCTCCTCAGGGTGCCTCCTCCTACCCCATCTCCCTCAGTAGCCCTGCTCCCCTCTCCTCCCTCAGGCCTGCAGCCCCACGCCAGGTCTGGCCTAGGCCTGAAGCCACCACTGTCTTTTCCTGCAGGGAGGTCTGACCTGAGCTCCCATCAAACCTGCCCCTTCCTGGGTTTGGGTGCCTTCATGGAGGGCACATTCCAGGCCTGTGTTCTGTGTGGTGAGGCACTCTGTGAGAACTTGACTGAGAAACCTCTAGGGCCAGAAAAATCTAGAGGAAAAAACCCAAGGGGCTGGGCACGGTGGCTCACACCTGCAATCCCAGTAGTTTGAGAGGCTGAGGCGGGCAGATCACTTGAGGTCACAAGTTTGAGACCAGCCTAGCCAATGTGGTGAAACCCCGCCTCTACTAAAAATACAAAAATTAGCCGAGCATGGTGTGCGCCTGTAATCCCAGCTACTTGGGAGGCTGAGGCAGGAGAATCATTTGAACCTGGGAGATGGAGGCTGCAGTGAGCTGAGATCGCACCACTGCACTCTAGCCTGGGTGACAGAGTGAGACTCCATCTCGGAAAAAAAAAAAAAAAAAAAGGCCTGAGAGTTCATAGGAGTTGGGGAGTTGGGGATGGAGATGGACCAGAGGACACTGTGGACAGTAGAGGCATCTGTCCCCACCCCAACTCCTTTTTTGTTCTCTAGTAAAAGCTTTCTCCAGTGTTAACTTCTGGGCTGTCTTTGCATTCAGTCTATAATTGTTTTTATAATGATTCCACAATCAATAATCAACTGGATTTGCCAGAGTCTGGACTCTCAGCCAGAGAGGAAGGGCCCAGACACCTTTCTAAAACAGGCTGGAACACTGAGTCACTCACCTGTTCTAGGGGGCCCTCCTTTATTGCCCAAGCAAAGTTGACACCTGGCGCTCAAGGTCATGCTGGCTGGGCCCAGCCTGACCTCCAGGCTCCTGCTGCTGCCCCTCATCACCCTTGCCTTACCCCTAAACTCCAGCAAATCCAACCTGCCTTACCCTGCAGCCCCTCAACCCACATGTGGCCCCACTGCCACGCCTTTGTTCAGTCTTCCCCTTCCCCTGAATACCCTTGCTCTCTATCCCCCTCAGCCAGATCCTGCCGGTGCACCCTCCAGTGTCCATTCAGTTGCCACCTCCTTACATAGGCTTCTTGCTTTCTTCCCTATGGGACAGAGCCTTTCCGTAGGACCCTGACATACCCACTCTGGTGGCACATTGTGGATGCTTTTCTCCCATCTACTAAACAGTAAGCTCCAAGGGTCTGTCCAATTCATCCCTGTGTGCCTACTCTTTTCCCCAGCCTGCCACCTCCTAACCCCCAGCCTATCCAAGCCTGGCACAGTCCCCCGCACAGAGTGTCAGTAAATATGTGTCGAATAAATGCACAGATCATTTAGAAGCATCCCCTAAAATGTAAATGCACTGCATTTTACTCGGACCCTAGTTTTCCTTATTAGCCTCTGCAGGACCCTCTGTCCCCCCCAGTCTGGTTCCCACCTGGGACATGGTCACCATCACTATTGTCAGACTCTGGCTCTGCAGGCCACTGCCCCAAGTCCACACTACACAGCCCTCACCCCTAGGGAGCTGGGCTCTTTTGCAGTACACACTCATATATACCCTATAGATCCAACCCACCCCTCCTTTGACTTTGAGCCATACCATGCTCAAAGCCACTATGATCAAATCACCGTTGGGACTCTATGGCCAGGATCAGCCCAGATGTCTGACATGCACATGCTAAGTTTGCCCCACAGCTGTCACACCACCAATACATATCACACACACACACCAAACTTACATACTACATGGATCACATAGGGGGTGACCCTCTCAGTTACCATGCAAACCAGGACCCTGGGACAGCAGGCCCAAATCCTATCCCTAACCTGCTCTCAATATATGCAGAGCACATGTACATCTCGTACCTATGACACACATAGGGCCCACACGTGTTAATCACGTGAAATACATCAGGAATACATGTCACCGCTAGCACACATACACAAGCTCACCAAAAACAGTCCACAGAACATGCACGTGGAGAAATCGCCAGTCTGTGCTCCCTGCCTCCATGGTCCACACACACACACTCCTCTAAATGCCCAGAAAGACCTCCCCCAACACCCAACATAGGTTTTCCCAGAAGTTTAGAGGCGATTTTTTTTTTGGCACTTAAAAATGCCAAGGTTTGCGTTGAACGTGGTGGCTCGTGCCTGTAATCCCAGCCCTTTGAGAGGCCAAGGCGGGTGGATCACCTGAGGTCAAGAGTTTGAGACCAGCCTGGCCAACACGGTGAAACCCCGTCACTACTTTTAGTAAATTAGCCAGGCATGGTGGCATGTGCCTCCCAGCTACTCAGGAGGCTGAGGCAGGAGAATCGCTTGAACCCAGGGGGCAGAGGTTGCAGTGAGCCCGGATCGTGCCACTTTAGCCTGGGCGAAAGAGCGAAACTCCGTCTAAAAAAAAGAAAAAAGAAAGCCAAGTTGTGTTTGTTTTTTGTTTTGTTTTGTTGTAGCACTATGGAAATCATGAAACCTAACATAGATTGATTAGGGTCATATGCTGTCAATGATTGCCCAGAAACCCCTGAAGACTGAGGCCCAGGATTTGCGGGGAAGCTTCATTCTGTTCTCAGAGGGAGCAAGTCCCAGCAGACCTGTAAGAGATGCTCTGAATCCCTGTGGTCATAACCAACCTCACCCCCAGCCCCTCAGGAACCACAGAGCTCTGGACAGGGCTCAGCCCCAGGGAAGCAGGGAGAGATGAGGCCAGGCACGGGGAATCAAAGCTGCAGCAGGAAGCTCCTTCCTTCCAAATAAGGGCAGAGACTTGCCTGGATGTGGGATGCTGATAGCATCCAAGGTGAGCAGCAGTAGGAGCAGCAGCAGCACCACCACCAGCACCATCATCATCATCATCATCATCATCATCAACAACATCAAACCAGCTTTATTTCATTCAAAAGATATACATTATTAAATACTCACTCCCACTGCCTGTTATTCCACCATCTTAGCTTTATACCCTGAAGTCTTGAAACCTTTTGTACTTCAGGAGCTTCCTAACAACATAAGATACAATTGCCCCCTAATAGTTCCCTAAGAGTTCCCACCATAAGCCCCTGTGAGCCATTTCTGCCTTCATTGTCAACATACATTTAACAACAAATGGGTAGGACAGGAGATTATGAAATTACACATCACAGGCACCTGGTAGCAAGCCTTGCACATTGCATGTGCTAAGGACATTTGAGTCCCCATCGCTTCCAACCTGTGTGCAGTCAAGGTAGCCTGGTCTAGGGGAGAGAACTTGGGCTTTGGAATCAGTTGCCCCTTCCCTTTCCCATGCTGTGACTTGCGGCAAATCGACCTCTCCGGCCTTGGTTTGCAAACCCTCTCTAGGATAGTTCTCTCTCTAGGAAGGGAATTCTCTCCCTGCAGGGCTGTTATAGAGCAAAAGGAGATAAGAGAAAAAAAAAAAAAAAGTGCCTGGCACAAGCCTGTCACCAAGAGGGGTGTGAAAAATATGGAGTTTCCTTTCTCCTGTCATCAGCACTAGGGATGTGTGGGTCTGCCCTAAGCCACAGGGCCACCCCTGTCTGGAGGGGTGAAGGGGTGTGGTCAGTGGTGAGGACCAGGGTCCTGCTCCCCACTCCCTCCAAGGGCTGCCCATCATGCATACACTGTGCAAACATCTCCAGAGATTTTAGAATTTGGGTCTCCTAATAAGGTACAACTCTCCTGAGTTTGCTCAATAAGCCCATATAAGCCAGTAATGCCTGCTCTAAACTGAGTACAGAATCTCAGGAAAGAGAATGGTTAGAAAAGGAGAAGGGGATACAGGTAGCACAAGAGCATCGATACAGAGGAGAAAAGAAACTGCTCCATGAGAACTGCAGCTGAGTCCCTAGGAGCACCCTGGATGACTCAGCCAGTAAGTGGCATGGCCTCAACTTGATCTAAAACATCTTTTCTTGGCCGCATAGACTGCCTCTTGGGTCTCTCTGAATTTTTTTTTTTTTTTTTTTGAGATGGAGTCTCACTTTGTCACCCAAGCTGGAGTGCAGTGGGGCAATTTTGGCTCACTGCAATCTCTGCCTCCTGGGTTTAAGCTATTCTCGTGCCTCAGCCTCCCAAGTAGCTGGGATTACAGGTGCCTGCCACCATGCCCAGCTAATTTTTGTATTTTTAGTAGAAACAGGTTTTCACCATGTTAGCCAGTCTGGTCTCAAACTCCTGACCTCACGCCGTCCACCTGCCTCAGCCTCCCAAAGTACTGGGATTACAGGCATGAGTCACTGTGCCCAGCCAGGTCTCTCTGAAATGTTTTGGTGTCTGTTTGGGAACTGTTGGGAGGTGTCTGTGCTCCTCCAAAGAGGACCCTTGAGATGTCAGAGCCATATCAAATATTTGTACAAATTAGAATAAGTTGCCCCTTTCTCAAGACATTCTACTGACATCTGCCAGAAAACTGATGTAATATATACACAAATCTATAATGACTGTCATTTGAATAAAACCTCTAGAGTTGTGCAGTGCACACCCTACACAACTGCACACAGTAACCTCAGATCACTGGCAGCCTATTCATTTTTGACAGACATAAGTGAGAGTGAATATTACAGGGGCTTCCAGTCCTAACCTTTCTGCTCCTTCCGCCTGCATGGGAGCCAGACAGAATGACTCAGCCCCACAGGCTGTGGACATTTCTCCCTCAGCACAGGGAGGCAGGGTCAGGGATGGATATGACAAGTGTCCTCCAAGTCTCTCTCTCATCCCTGTGGCTCTCTGTTCCTCATACCTTATGCAGAGTTTCTTTTCCCCAACATGCACCTGCTGTCAGTTGCTGCTTTATCAGTGACGCACTAATTAGGTCCAGCGAGGTATGCTCTGCGTTGGAGAGGCTGCCGTGGCTGGCATTTGGACAAGCTATTCTGTTTGCCTTGTGGGCCACGTGTCACTCTTTCTCCCTAGGAAATTACAAATGAGGCTCCCCCCTTGAGAGTCCCACTGTCCTAGCATGTAGAGTTGGGAGTGGGGTGTGACTGACAAGGGTGGGCAGGAGAGTGCAGCAGCCCAGGGCTGGCATTCTGCTTGGCAAGGAGCAGGCACTTGTCTGGCAAGGGGGTTTGTAAATAGTAAAGCATGCAATTCTTGTGTGCTGCTGGCATGGATGTGGCATTGGACACCAAAAGCAGTCCCCATTAGTAGCTCTGGAACTCCAGGAATGACTGGGGTGATGAACAGAAGCAACCAGAGCCACTACAGGCTGCTTGCGGAACCCCTGGAAGTGGGCGGGACTAGCCTGTGCCCCTTTCATGCTCCACCCCATCTAACCACTAGACTTTACTGACAAGCTCTGTTCCACTCCCCATGTATCTCCTGACCTAGCACAGTGTCTGACACATACTGGCACTTAAGAAACATTTCCTGAATGTCTGAATAATTCAGTCCATGTGTACTGAACACAAATGACTCAATCCTTATCCTCATGGAACTTGCAATCTAGTAAATGAGAGCTGAATTTTTTAAATGATTACTTCATTACAACTGTGGTAAGTGACACAAAGGGGCAGTACCAGGGAAACCTGCCCTGGAAGTGGGAGGGCTGGGGGAGAGTTAAAGAGTGACGGCTGGGCACGGTGTCTCACGCCTGTAATCCCAGCACTTTGAGAGGCCAAGGCAGGTGGATCACGAGGTCAGGAGTTCGAGACCAGCCTGACCAAGATGGTGAAACCCCGTCTCTACTAAAAATACAAAAATTAGCCAGGTGTGGCTAATTACAGGTGGCATGCACCTGTAATCCCAGCTGCTCAGGAGGTGGAGGTTGCAGTGAGCCGAGATCGCGACATTGCACTCCACCCTGGGTGACAGGGTGAAACTCTGTCTCAAAAAAAGAAAAAAAGTGGGAACTGAAAGGGACCTTAGGTCTCATCTAGTCTAGTGTAATGGTTAGCAAGACACAGGCCTATCACAATGCCTTGCTTGTCATAGATGCTCAAGAAACACAGATTGAACGAATGAATGAATGAATGAATGAGGAAGTCACCTTGGGCTAGTGCTTTTGCCTCACTTGAACCTATGTACTCTGACCCCAGGTCCAGGACCCATTCCTGCCCTGAGCCATCCCACCTACACCTCCAACAAAAGGATAGCTGAGCCAAGCCAACTTCCTTGGTTGCTGGTCCCAGAGTGGTCTCTGCTGAGCTCCCACAGGCTGGCAGGCTCATGCCACCTTGGCCTGGATCTAGAGAACTCAGTTCCACACCGTTTACACTGCCTCCTACCCACAGAGCATATTTAAGGGGACTAGACAACAAACTCACACAATTGCCTCCCTCTTTTGTGTGAGGGAGGGTCAACACTTTCCATTCTCCTCCATCTACTCCAAAAAATACTCATTAACCTCCTGTCTATTGCAAGGAAAACGGATGATCAACATGAGAAGCTCAGCTGTTGATTAATTTTCCCAAACAGGGCCAAACTACAAAGCAGCATATTGCAGGGGAGAAAATTCAATAAACAATATTTGAAACAAATTTAATAGAACATATAACTCATTACCCACCGGGGTCTGGGCCTGTGCCGTCATGTTATGCACAGAGGCAGGTGGAAGGTGGAGGAGCGATTTGCATCTTTAGTGGGACCAGCGTCGAGGGTTTGTTAGTAGTGCTTTCAAATCAAGTTCAAGATGTTAATAGCCAATACTGCATCTATAATTAACAGGCCTTTGGATGGGAGGAAGGGTTCACATCCGTTCTGCATTCGCAGAATGAAGATGCTGAATAGGACTGGCAGGCATCCCCAGAAGCAGCATGGGGACCTGCCCTGTGGGTGGTGTGGACTGGGGAGATGGGGATAGATGAAGATAGAAGGACACCCAAGCATCAACTTCTAGGTGCTAAGAAAGGGTCAGAGCATCTAGGCCTTGGTGGGTGGTGCTCCCTCAAGATCAGGGCCATGTCCTCTGGATGTCTTGCTCTGTGCTTAGGTGTCAAGTGCACTTTCCATATCAACAGGGATGGCACAGGCCAACCCAGAATTCCCACATTTGGGCTGTTGGCATCCTGTGATCGAAATGGGAGCTAGGAGATTTGAGTTCCAAATGAATGTTCACCTTGCATTGGCTGTGTGATCTTGGGCAAGTCACTTTCCCTTTTTTGTCCTCAGTTTCCTCACCTATAAAACAAGGCAGCTGGACCAGGTGATTCCCAGTGTCCCTTTCAGCTCTAGCATTATGGGCTATCGACCCACCATTGGGACAGGTATGTGACCAGGCCCAGGCCATGCATTAGCAGAGCAGGTGGACCACAGCTGGTGGGAATCTTAAGAGGCCCAAGAGGACTCCCCATCTCTGGCCCTGCTTCCTACCATTCTTCACACCTTTGGGTTAAGACCCCCACTCCAGGCAGGAAGATACTCAGAGTCAGAGCTAAAGGGCCCTTAGAGATGACATAGCCAGTGGTTCCCAGCTAGACACTTGTAAAGGCTGCAGCAGGTTGCCAAGAGCAGTTTGGTACATTTCACAAAACCTGCGGGAAATCCTGTATTACCTGTGATGAAGCTAACTGAAACACCAAGGTTTTTCTTTTGCTTTTAATTAGAATTAAATTAACTCTATGTGATATCCCAGGTTAGTGTGTGCTGATCAGAAGCTCTGATTGGTCATAGGTGACATCATAGGAATATCTAGATCATGGTTGGTGGACAAGAGGCTGCCACTAGAGTCACATGGTATGTGGTCACTGGCCAAATTGTACTTGTCCAATATGTGACTGGCCTTGGACACCAGCCCAGAGGGACTGCAATGTCTTTCAAACAGAGAGGGCTTTGTAGGGGGAGAATACCAAAAAGGGTCCTTAGTGGTGAAAAGTTGGGGAGACTGGTTTCAATAGCCTCAGATGATTGATAAAGAAACCAAGGCCTGTACATTACCGTGCATTAACATTAGTTTATCCAAAGAGAAGATAGACTACTTCCAGCAGGAATTCGAGATGGTGATTTTAGGGGAACAACCTCAATAAAGGACCTTAGGGGACAGGCCTGGCTGGGGGAGTGGGCAGAGTTGCTAGGCTAAGCAAAGCATATGACATGCCAGATGCAAACTCCTCAGCTCACAACCCTGGCTCTCATCCTGGCCTTTTCTCCAGTGTGTGACAAGATCAACTGACATGAACTGAGGGCTGGTTTGGGTCAGGCTTTAGGCTGGAGGGAGGCAGGTGTAGACAGAAAAACCCTTGCAGCCAGTTCCCTGGGAGCAGTGGCCTGCAAGTCCCAGCTCTGCCTTGTGGGCCCACTTTGGCTCATGGTGGATTTGATCATCTCTGATGTCTGTTTAGCTCAGAACGTCTTGTCTCCCAGAATGGATGCTCTAGAGGCCAACTGTATAATTTTTGCCTGTGCTTCTCGCTCTCTGGTAGGCAGAGTTGGGCAGGGAATGATGGGGTGAGGCACGGAAGCACAGACCAGGATCTCCTGGCTTTCCCTTCTCACAAGAGCCCCATGGAGGCTCAGAGTCAGTGTGTTAGCGTGGGGCCCATCCTTAGACGAGACAATATTCTGTTGCCTGTGTGTGATGAGGACCACAGAACCCAGCCTACCAGGGACCCTCACTCACACATTATTTGAAAATTCCCATACTCTGTGCCAGGTACTGGGGAACCTAAATAGGTAAGGCCCCTCTTCTCTTGAAGCTTCTAGTCTCTCTGGGAGAGGCAGAGAGTAAATAAGTGGACAAAGAAACATACCTGGATGTAGGCATGACTATACCTGCATGGGTACTGCCTGGGAGTTGCCCAAGGCCAGAGACTGGGTCCCAGTCTCTTCTGTGCCCTTGGAGCCTGCAACATGGCTAGCTCAGAATTGGCCCTCGCTCAGCAAACATTTGCTGAATTGCCTGGCATACGAGAGAAAGCATATGGAAAGTGCCCAGTCCTTCTGCTCCTGTCCACAGTAGAAGCCAGCATGTACACACAAACATCTCATTTCAATTAAACATTTATCGAGGATCCATTATGTACCAGCAGGGGCCCAAGCTCTGAGAATCTAGACATGAATACAATCAGATCCATCCCCACGGAGTTCACAGCCCTGAGGTGGAGGGAGGCACTGAGCCAACCACAACCCTCTGGTGCTAGGATGATGGTTGCTATGTATGCACCCAATTCCCACCAGGGCAGGGCTGGTGGGCTGGAAAGGAGTATCAGGGAAGACACCCAGGAGAAAATGTACACAGACATACCCAAGGCAAACACCCACAGAGACACACAGATGTCTATACTGACTGCCCACACAGACCATCATATTAAGGCTTGTTTGTTAGTGGTCCCCCAAATCAAAAAGGTATTACTGTACCTTGGGTCAGGGGATGCGCTGGGGTAGGGAGAGCTGACAGTCTAATCTGAGATAGGCTGGTGATTGGCTTGCTATGAACATCAATCACCAGAGACTGGCCAATTACAGACCAGGCCTCACCCTCAGATCAGAGGCTAGAAGTTAGGGAATTTGACAAAAAACTTTAACTGTTAGTGTAATACTTGTGCTCGTTGAGGTGTTAGAACCCGGTATGCACTGGTACTGAGGCCAGGGGGCCAGGGCAGTGAGGTGGAAGAGGAGAGTGCTCGAAGTTAGCTGTGCCAAGGTTACATTCCTTCAGGGCAGAGCGGTGCACTTTAGAAACTGTCTGATTCCCCATTTGGACTTTTTGCTGTTAGGAGCTGACTGGAAAAAAAAAACCAAAAAACCACAGTTTCTTCTCATCTCCCACTCAACAACAATCAACACAGAAGACTTCTGTGACCAATGTGTGGGGATTTCTCCCCAGCAACAAGCAATCAATCAGTTCTGCAGCAGACATCAGCTGGGTGCCCTCCAATTCAATTCTGACACTATCTATCTGGAGATAGCGTCAGATCCCACAGGTGGAGGGCTTAGGGCCCTAGACTGCTCCCCTTCCTGCCTTCAGATGCCAGTCACAAGCTCCAGGCTGTTTGCCTGTGTTTTGTTTTTTTTTTTTTTTTCCTCTTGAGACGGAGTCTTGCTCTGTCACCCAGACTGGAGTGCAGTGGCATGACCTCGGCTCACTGCAATCTCTGCCTCCCAGGTTTAAGCGATTCCCCTGCCTCAGCCTCCCAAGTAGCTGGGACTACAGGCACGCACCACCACGCCCAGCTAATTTTTTTGCATTTTAGTAAAGACGGGATTTCACCATGTTGGCCACGATGGTCTCGATCTCCTGACCTTGTGATCCGCCTGCCTCAACCTCCCAAAGTGCTGGGATTACAGGTGTGAGCCATCGCGCCTGGCCTTGCCTGTGCTTCTAACTGACAGGCTATAAATCAGGTTTCCTGCAACTCCCTCCTTGGGTTCGATTAATTTGCTAGAGAGGTTCACAGAATTCAGGGAAACACATTTACCAGTTTATTATCAAGGATATTACAAAGGATATGGATGAAAAAATACAGAGGGCAAGACATGTGGGAAGGGGTGTGGAACTTCCATGCCCTCTCCAGGTGTACAACCTTCCCGGAACCTCCGTATGTTCAGCTATCCAGAAGCTCTCCAAACCCTGTCCTTTAGAGTTTTTATGGAGACTTCGTTACATGGGAATCATTGGTTACCTCGCTGGCCTTGGGTGATCAACTCAACCTTCAGCCCCTCTTCCTTATACCTTCCCCCTTCAGTGGGTGGGGCTGTATGTCCCAACTTTCTAATCCTGCCTTGGCCTTTCTGGTGACCAGTCCCCATCCTGAAGCAGCCATCAGTCATTAGCATACAAAACGACCTCACTTTTGGCCAGGTGCAGTGGCTCACACCTGTAACCCCAGCACTTTGGGAGGCCAAGGTGGGTGGATCACCTGAGGTCGGGAGTTCGAGACCAGCCTGACCAACATGGAGAAACCCCGTCTCTACTAAAAACACAAAAATTAACTGGGCATGGTGGTGCATGCCTGTAATCCCAGCTACCAGGAGGCTGAGGCAGGAGAATCGCTTGAACCGGGAGGTGGAGGTTGCGGTGAGCCGAGATCACGCCACTGCACTCCAGCCTAGCCAACAAGAGCGAAACTCCGTCTCGGGGGTAAAAAAAACAAAAACAAAAACAAAAAACCTCACTTTGGAGATTCTAAGGATTCCAGGAGTTGCTTGGCAGGAAACTGGATGAAGACCTAATACATATTTCACAATATCAGAGGATCTGACAAATGCAAAGTGTTTGGAACAGTGGCCCTCAGGGAATGGTCATTCCGTCCTCCAAGACCATACCTGTAGTGTGTGGTGATAAAAGTTCCAGCCTGTGTCAGCTGTGAGGGGGAACAGGGAGCCAGCCCAGAGAAGGTGATAAAAAGGTAAACAAGGGGCATGGAGTCAGGACTCTCCCCAACCCCCCTGCCGCGGGTACCCACCCTGCCTCCTCTCCTTCAGGGCTGGCATTTTTTAATTGAGAAGTGGATCTCTCCTCCAGAACTTCCTTCTTAAACTTAAACCTAGGAGGATTTTGTGTATTCTTTCCCTAAGAGATGGTATATCTTTGCACTAATGGCTTGTATGGTGCTTTCTACCCATCAGGCACTATTCTAACTACTACACAAATGATAACTAATTTAATCCTCTTAATCCTGTGAAAAGGAGACATTTCAATTCCCTTTAACAGATGTGGGAACTGAGGCTCAGGGGGTTTAGTAAATTGCCTATGGTCACACGGTGAATAAGCTGTGAAAGCAGGATGGTACCAGAGTCCACCCTCTGTTCCCTCACCCCTATTGCCTCTCAGGATGGAAGATCTGGTTCTTTCTCCTTCACCTTCACTGGCACTAACACACCGGGGGTTCTGGATAAGCCACTGCCCCTCTCTGACTCTCCTTTTTCTTCTCTGGGAAGCAGAAAGTCACCTCAGCCTGGTGGCCTCCCAGGACTGCTGCAAAGACCGGGCGTAGGCTTCTCTGGGAGGAAACTGACACAGCATTGTTGGGAGCAGATGTGTCAAGCTGGGCTCCCGGCATCCTGTCATGGATCAGGGCCAGGGCAGGAGGCCTCTCTGAGCCCCATCAGCAGACCCGCAACAGGGCTCACAGGCAACCTGAGGCCTTGCAGGGGGATCAGGATTGGGAGAGAAACCCCTTCTCTCTGAGAGCAGATTCAGACAGACAGGCATACGCTGTGCCCACGGTCTGCACCCAGGCCAAGACCCTCAGAGGTTAAACAGATTCTTATGTGCTATTTATCGTCTTGGAGAAATTGGAGTTTTCTGGGTAATAGGAAAGCTGACAGACTCCAGCTGGTCAGGCCTGCTGGGGACTAGCAGGGGAAAGAGCAGGAACCGTGGGACCTTTGGGATAGAACTTCACACTCCCTAACTCCGAGGGTGCGACAGAAGCAGAAAAGGGCTGGAGAGGAACTTCTCTGTGGCAAAGACCCACACCCGCGGGTCTCTCTGGCCCACATAGGAGTGAAGGCAGATGCCTGTACCCTTAGAGTTGAGAAGGGAGCTCCTCTATGCCACGCCTGTCATTTTAGAGATGCGGGAACTGAGACTCAGAGAGGGGCAGTACATATCCGGTGTCACACAGCTAGTGGGGCCCAAATTTATTACCAAGATTCCCACGGGAAGCTTTGGCGTAAGGCCTAAGACGCTGGCTGGAGACACTCCCTAGGGGCCGGAGGTGGGAATTCAACATCCAGCGACCACTTGCTCCAGCGTAGACAGCACCACAGTAGGTTCCTAAGTGCGGAAGCGTGTCCTGGGGGACCCAGGGAAGAAAGTCCGAACTCCCTCCCCTGGCATTCTAGGCTCCCAGCCCCCCTTCTGCCTATCTCCTTCACTCCACTCTTCAGCCGCCCCTGGAGCATTCCCAGCTCATACTCCTCTGCACTCTCGTCCACACCCCTCTTCCCATCTGCATCCCCTTTACCCTACTCTTCTGATTAACTGAATGCTCCCACCACTCAACGCCTCTGAAGCCTCCATTCCTGGTCTCCCTACCCTGTAACTTGCCCCTCCTCCAAATTCCTTACTGGAGCTAACAGCGTACCCACTTACCGGTAGAGTGGATGCCCAGATTCACCCCTCAGGACAGAAGCACTTTCTTCTCCAGCTGCCGGAAAGTTAGTGGCTCCCAGGTGAGGCCCTCTATAGACACTGCCTTTGAAGTCAGCTGACTCACCTGAGGAGTCATGGCCCCTTCCCCCATCCCAGTGGATGGCCAGTGATTGATGGGGGCATAAAGGATTTCCCTCCTTTTCCCCCATGTGGGACAACTCCAGGGGTCATCTCAGCTTCAGAGCTTCCTGCCAGATCAGCAGAAGTTACTGTAACTGTGCCTCGGTTCAACTTTTCCTCAGCCTTGACCACCTCCCTCATCGGGATTGTTCTCAAGAGCTCACTAATCTCTATCTCAGAATGTTTTCCAGGGCAGCCAGTTTAGGATCCCCGGTAATGTAATGGTTAAGCAGCCAGCCTGGGTTCCAACAAGGAGCAACTGGGTTTAGTTCTGTGACCTTGGCAGAGTTAAGTAACTTCTCCATGCAGTTATCTGTTAGGTGAGAATAATGCTGAGGCAGTAGCTTCCATCTCCTGTGAGTGCTGTGACAATTAAATGAGATGGTGTGTGTGTTACACGATATTGAGAAAGGTCTCAATATGCATTAGCTATCATTTACATTTAACTTCTCTGAGGCTCAGGCAAATACGGATAGGATATTACTACTCGTGTCGTGGGGTTGTGGGTGAGAAATCAGACTGGGAGACAACGGGTTAGACTTGGTGCTGCTTCAACCTAATACAGACTTTGGGGTCAAGGTCCCCTAGATTTGTGGTCTGGAGGCCTGACCCCTCCAATAACTGAAAACGGTTATATTAGTTTTCCATTACTGCTGTAAAAAATCACAACTTAGTGGCTTCAAACAGCACTAATTTATTATCTGACAGTCCTGAAGGTCAGAAGTCTGGTATGGGTTTCATGAGGCTGAAGCCCAGGTGCCGGCAGGCCGTGTTCCTTCCTGGAAGCTTTAGGAGAGGGTCTATTTCCTGCTCACTCATGTTGCTGGCAGATTCAGCTCCTCTGGTTGCAGGACTGAGGCCCTCATTTTCTTGCTAACTGTAAAAGAGCTGCTGATCCCAGATGCTAGAGGCCACTGCATTCCTCAGCTCCTGGCCCCTTCCTCCATCTTCAAAGTCAGCACAGGCGGGTGGAGGGCTTCTCATGGTTTCTCTCTCTGACCTACCTTCTTTGGTCATCTTTTACTCTGAAGTACTCGTGATTATATTGGGCCCACCTGGATAACCTCCGACATTCTCCCCATCTCCAGGTCCTTAATCACACCTGCAAAGTCCCTTTTTGCCATGTAAGGTAACATATTCACAGATCCCAGGGATTAGGACATGAACACGTTGGGGGCAGCAGGGGTCATTATCCTGCCTACCACAGCCATCCAGCGTGGAACAGTCTTTGATCCAAAATTCAACCCCTCCCTTTCCAGGGAGAGGTCTGTGCCGTTTCCTGTGCAGCAGGGACCTACGGCCCCAACTGCTCGTCCATCTGTAGCTGTAACAATGGTGGCACCTGCTCCCCAGTAGATGGCTCCTGTACCTGCAAGGAAGGTAATGTGCCCTCTCTCCCAAGCTCATCCCCCACATATGAGCACACTGCCCAGGTGGTGCTGCCAGCTGAGGTGGGGCTGCCCCAACCCCACCCACATGCAAGGTCAGGAAGCCTATATTGGTTGGGTTCCAGGCAAGGAAACCCATGCCAGGAACTTCAATAGCAGGAATGTAATGAGGGGATTCATTGCAATGTTCAAAGAGCTGAAGAGCACACAGGGAAGGTATGCAACCCAGACATTAACACCTGTGGGAGAAGCTGCTATCGCTCCTAGGGTTGGAGGAACAAAAGAAAGAGTTCCCAGAGCCTGGGAGTGAAGGGTACCTGGTAGGCACTGAGACATGGAGAGAGGGGGCTGCGCCACCGCCCGAAGCCCCAGACAGAGAAAGAGGGAGAGGACACACCTATCTCTCCTGCTTCCACTCTCCAGTCTGTGGGTAGGTCTCCCACATGCAGCCCAGCTGGGAGACAGCTGACGGGAATCCTGGGATATGCATCCCGCAGGGGCCAGCCCCCATCACAAACAGGGAAGCAGGGAAGGGGAGAAATGGTGCAGTAGGCAAAGAGGCCAGTGACCAGCCTAAAAATGGAGAATCAGCTGTCCCTCAAACAGAGGGCCCTGAGTTAAGCTGCCAGACTCCACCCTGGGCAGAGACAGCACTCCCCACCTGAGGTGGTACCTGTTCCAGGTAGGATCATCTGCCTGGAGCACAAACAGTGAGCACCCAGAGGCAGGAGACCTGGGTTCTAGCCCCAGCTCTCCTAACAGCTCTGTTGAATTTCTGAACTGTGTGTGGAATGTGTGTTCTAACCCAGCCCTCAGGAAAGCAGTGGTTTGGGTGGGATGCTGTGTGTAGAGCTAGGGGGAGTGGGCAAAAAGACACACTGGACCTGGAGAAGTGACAGTCCCTTTCCCTCCCCTCAGGGTGGCAGGGCCTGGACTGCAACCTGCCGTGTCCCAGTGGGACATGGGGCCTGAACTGCAACGAGAGCTGCACCTGTGCCAATGGGGCAGCCTGCAGCCCCATAGATGGCTCCTGTTCCTGCACCCCTGGCTGGCTGGGAGACACCTGTGAGCTGCCTTGCCCGGTGAGTGCCAGGGTGGGGAGGGACAGGTTGGGCTTAGCATTCTCTCACGCCCTTTCCCTGGTGTTAGTTTGTCCACAAGAGTGTACAGAGAAAAGCACTAAGCTAGGTGATGGGACACTTAGATTTAGGTTACAGTCCTAGTCCTAACTTCTCTGTGGCTATTTTACTACTTTGGCCCTCATCTATAAAATGGCAAATACTTGGCAGATGTGGTGACATGGCATCACTTTTCCCATGTTGCTCTTGGTAAACACTATTGACTGGCACTCGAGCTCAAATGCAGCTTCAGATTCCTTCACAACCCAGTGCTACAAGACAACCCTTACTAATCCACGAGACTTGCCATTCCTTGGTAGATAATGTCTGAGCTTCCTTCTGGTTCCAACAGTCTGTACTTTTATGATCAGAGGGTGTGGCGACTAAAGCAAGCACTGTTCAACAATAACCATCCAGACTTAATCACTGGATCTTATAGGTCTGAGATACAAATAAGTTAAACCCACTGATATATTGTTGGATGAGTGAGCAATGCACTCCTTAATGAGTAATTTGGAGTCCTGCAATCCTGAGTTCAAATCTTGGCTTTGTCACATCCTTTGTAACCTTGAGCATGTTACTTCACCTCTCTAACCTTGTTTCTCATCTTTAAAGTGGGAATATAATGGAATCATATCATGGAATTGCTGTGAGGATTAAGAAAAATGAGGTATATGAGGCTTTTGATACCTAATGAGCATATAAGAATTGGTGACTACCTTCTTCCCCAGCAACAAAGAATAAATCATAGTCATTCCTCACATGTGATCAATGTGTTACAATTTGCAAAGTGCACTTTCATTTACAATTTCAGTTAATGATCATTACAGGCCTTTGAGCTTGACCACTGAAAAGTAGAGCAGGAGTATCACCCTCCCTCCCAACCTCATACTCCTGTTAATGCAGCCAAATAATTCTTCAGAGTGTCTTCATGGCTGTGTTGATTCCCACTTACAAAACGTGTCCCCATTGTGCCCCAGCCCCAGTCTCCCTACATCCCTGTGGGGTTCTGGCTCAGTTTTGTCATCCAGATCCAGTAGATCTCACTGGACCCTCTGAAAGTAAAAATTAAAGAAAAGATCCATAGAAGTAACACAAACCTCTGGAAGTTTGGGTCTGATCATTTTTCTCTCCCTGTCTTCTCCACAGGATGGCACATTTGGGCTGAACTGCAGTGAACACTGTGACTGCAGCCATGCTGATGGATGTGACCCTGTCACAGGCCACTGCTGCTGCCTGGCCGGATGGACAGGTAACCTTCCCTTGCTGTGCCACCACCCAGGTACTGTGAAACTGGGTTCTTGGTATTCTACTTCTCTTGACCGTTCTTTCTTCTTCAATACCTTTCTTCTTGATCCCTGAATATGCGTCTTTCCCTTTATCTGCTCTGGGTTCCAGTTCTCCATTCCATTTAATTCAAGTATTTACTGAATATCTATTAGGTATAAGCTCTGTCCAAGGCACTGGAGTCACTCCAGTAGGTCAAAAGCTGACATATGGTGGGTGTAAGTGCTCAATCTAGAGAATATGATGGAGAACGGGACAAGGATCTTTCTCCTTAGTCCAGTCTCAGAATTCTGCTCCTTATATCTATCCTGTCAGCCTGCCTCCTAATACAAGGTGAATCCATCTACTTCTCTCCATCCCACTGCCACCACACGGTCTGCTGGGCACCATCCCGCATCTGGCACTGCCTTGGACTCCGATCTTGCCCGGCTGCATTCATTCTGCACCTGCTGGCCAGAGTCAACTTTTCAAACCCAGACCTGCCATTTCAGTCCCTGTTCAGAATGCCTCAATGGCTTCCCACGACTCATATAAAACTTTAAATCCTTACCATGGCCCAGGGCCCATGGGATCTGGCTCTGCCTGACTCCTCCACCTCGCTCTGCTCACTCTGTGGCTCACTACATTCCAGACACCAGGGCCACAGTCTACTTCTTCAGGGAGCCAACCACCTTCCTGACTCCAGGCCATTGTACATGCCATTCCCTCTGCCTGGATCATTTCCTTCCCTTTTTCACCTGATAACTCCTTGTCTACCAGATTTCAATGTAAAGCTTTCTTCCTCTAGGAAGGCACTGCCCCTGCTATGATACCCACCCCCCACCTGACCAAGACAAAAGCATCCCCTTTATTAATTCTTCTACCCTACATTTTTCCTATTGTGGTACTTAAATCAGAGTTCAATGACAACTGTGGTAACTGTTTATCATCTGCCTCCCTAATGTGGCCATCAGCTCTATGGAGGCATATGTCTTATTCACCATTGTATCCACTGCCTGCCACAGAGATATGGATAACATGGTTGTTAAGAACCCAGCTCTAGAGCCAGCCTGCTGGGGTTTATGACCTTGGGCAAGTCGTCTAACCTCTCAGGGCCTGAACTCTCCATCCCTAAAATACAGATAATTATCCTTGCAACTACAGGGTTGTTTTGAAGCTTAAATGAGTTACTACCTATAAAGTGCTAATAGTGCCTGGCACATAGTAAGTGCTCAGTAAAAGTAGGCCATGAACACAGGAAGTGCTTAATAAGAATTTCAGGAGTGAACCTACTAGCCAGTCCGAAGGTGATGAGCAGCAAAGAGAAAAAAATAATAGTCATTTCTGGCAGTATAGGTTATCAGATTAATAATTAACACCAGGTTGCTGCACAGCCTCTGTTCATAACCAGAAAGTTTCTAAGCAGCCAAGAGCCAGGGACATTGCTTCCTCTGCAGTATCTCTGGCCTGGCTTCCCCTGCCCGGCTGGCTCCTGCCCCTCAGTAAAGAATAAGGCTCCACCCTGGTCACTGGCACCCTAGAATCTCAGCAGAAGCCAAGTGGAAATCAACTTTAATTTTTCATTGCCTTAATTTTGAGTGAGCCGATTAAGATTTTAATGACATCTAGTGCTTAAAAATTCTGTCTTTGGTGAACAATCTTTCAGCAAGGCCTCTGCTGTTCTAAACCTAATTTCCCCAAATGTGGTCCTGAAGTCTTTTCAAAGAAGCAATTGATGTCCTGAGGTTTGTCATGTAGAAGGGGGCCAATGAGAGACGGAGATGGGCCTCCCACTGAGCCCTTCCCACTCACCTCTGCCTCAAGAAAAATCTGTGCCTAATTTCCCAGTCCCTGGCACATTGCTCATTCCTTGGCTCGGCACAGGTTTGGGGCTGCCAGGAGATGTGCTCATGTCTTCCCTTTACCCTCATAAGCCATAGGCTTACTGATAACTGGCATTTTGTCTTATTCATCTTGCCCTGCATATAATATGTGCTTATTAAATGTTTATTGAAATAAACTGGAAGAAGTTGGCCTATAACCATTCCTGATTTTTCCCCTTAAAGTGGGGGAGACTTTAAAGATTATCTCCTCCAACCTTCTCATGCCACAGATAAGGAAAAGGAGTTGTCTGGGGTCTCAGGACATTGGGGCCAATAGGATGAGAGACTCAGGATTGTATCTTAAGGGGGAACCATTTATTCAATCAACTAGCATTTATTGACTCAAGCAATTACCAAACTCAGCAGTAAATGGTAAAAGGCAACAGTTTCTGAGTACCTACTGTGTGCCAAACACTGTGCTGGGCACCAAAGATGCAAAAATGACCAAGATGGCATCCTGTCCATGAGGAGCACCTAGGTAAGCAAAGTCAGAAGTGTCAGTAAACCATGGTCCCTGTCTTCACATTGCTGGCAGGGGAAACAGGACTCATGTGTATGAAGCTTTCAAGTAACAGGTACAGACAAAGCTGTATGCTGCTGGTTATCAAAGAGATGCTTGTCTCCCTGGACAGACATCCAAGAAAGCTTCCTGGGGAAGGAATGGACCCTGAAGGACCTGAAACGGACCCTGAAGGATATGGGATGCTGAGTGGCTACTGGCTTCATTGCATGAACTAGAGATCATCATGTATGGATCCCTAGCCTAGGTTTACCCACCAATATAGATGTGGGGGTGGGGAAGATTCCTGAAAAATAAAGTAAGGGGATTCCCTAGAGTAAGAAAGGAAAGGACCTCTGAGGGAGACTATCCCTATCCAACTGTGGGGAAAACTGGGGCCCAGGAAGGTAACTGAAGCTGCTTCTTCAGAAACTATAGCTGGGAGCCTCCCACAAGGCCAAGGCCAGCCCCTTTGATCGTATCAGTAAGTCGCTTCTGGAACTGGGCACTCCGTATGGGGAAATCCTTGACCCTTCTTTCCACTTAGATCCCATGTCTTAAGCTCCAAGAAGGTCTTGGGACATATAGAACCACCACAAACAGGAGCCCCACTCCCACGGAAACAGGCCCAGAATATAATAACTGCCAAGTCCTAGAACCCAGTGGGACTTTGCAGACACCTTCAGTCTGAGAATAAACATGGTACACTCATGGTTCTCAATCTCCATAAACGAGGACCCCTTGTGACATGAAAACACTAAGGATTCCACAATGAGAGTAGCTATACTTTTAATGGCCGTTGGCTAGGATAAACACAATAGCAACCAGCTGCCATGAATTCAGTGGTGCTTTCACATACACTGTGTTTTATGAACAGGAAAGAGCAGTGTCTATGTGTGACACATGTGCCTTGGTCAGCTGGCAGAGTGCTTGGTGTGCAGTGGAATTGGAGGCCCTGTAGGCAGCAAAGCTCCACCTCAGTGCAAGGAACAGCTGTCCCTAGGCCTGTGGTCTGAATCCTGGGTTTCCAACAACCACAGGCAAAAGAAGTCCTAGGCTGGTGCAGTGACTCATGACTGTAATCCCAGCACTTTGGGAGGCTGGGGTGGGCAGATCACTTGAGATCCGGAGTTTAAGACCAGCCTGGCCAACATGGAGGAACCCCGTCTCTACTAAAAATACAAAAGCTAGCCAGCTGTGGTGGCTCACACCTATAATCCCAGCTACTCGGGAGGCTGAGGCAGGAGAATTGCTTGAACTTGGGATGCAGAGGTTGCTGTGCGCTGAGATCATGCCACTGTACTCCCGCCTGGGTGATTGTACTCCCACCTGGGTGATAGAGTGAGACCCTGTCTCAAAAAAAAAAAAGCCTTATGGCAGATCACAGCTTTGTTATGCCCAGGAAAAGGAGAAACTTGAAGATGGATCCAAAACTTTGAACAGTTTTATGGTTTCCACTTTCCCAAACTCCCTTTAGTCAATCTATGATGCCTGTCCAGGGTTCACCTCTTGGGCACCTGAAACACCACTGGGACAGACCCCTGTCAATGGGTAAAATATGGCTGCCAGATCCCATTCCCTGGGGAGGAAACCACTTGCTCCCCCGCCCACCCCCCACCTACCCACCTGCAACCATCTCCCAGAGAGTGGCATCTGAAGCCTCTACCCTACTGCAAAACTGAGACACTACAGGGAGGGAGCGCAGATGCTGGGCTAGACTGAGGAACAGAAGGATGAGTAAAGCCTGTTGCATGCCCCTCCCTCTCCCCTCTCCAGTGGTTCCACCCTCCCTCCCCTCTCCTCGACAGCCCAGGTGGGCTTGTACAATTCCAGTCTGCCTCCAAATTGGTCCCACTGCTCTCATGCTGCTGCTAAGGCTGGCTCTGTTCACTGGGCACAAGTGTCTTTCTCCTTTCTTTCTTTCTCTTTCCCACAATCGCTGTCCTTATAACAAGGCAGACATGATTTTTCAACTAATTCTGCCCCTCTCTGAGCCTCTGATATTCACCTTCTGAAGCCAAGCCAATCTCCTGGGCTCATATGTTCCATTTCCCTAATGCATGTCAGAATGGAAGCCTTTCTGCCTGGGAAGAAAACCTACCCCAGAGTTGGGGCATCCAGCCTCAGGCCTTTTAAAATTCCTTCTTCGCCTTCAGGCTGTAGGGAACCTAACACACATTTCCTCTACCTGAGCCCAAAAAAAACTATTATAGACTTTGTTCCTTTTTCTTATTGAGAAATTCCATCCATTCCCCCATAGGCCACTGTCAAATTGAGGTTCACTAAATCAAATTGTTGGGTTACAACTGGCATTTTAAAAACTGAAATAGAATACATCATAGTACAGAGAAAACATCAGAGTCCATCATACATAGTGACAGTAAATGTAATTTTTGCAAAGCACTGGTTTCTATTGTATGTGTGCATGAATGATACACATACTGCACTGAGGAGTCTGGTCAGAAGAATCTGCAGAGACCCCACCTACTCTCTGAGCCCCTCCCTGGGTGGGCTGGCAGGGACCCAGCAGCACCAGTAGCTCCTGGGCTAATGTGCGTGGGCATATGGCTCACTCCCAGCTGGCACTTACTTGCCCATAGTTGGTTTCTCCTGGTCCTGTTCTTGAATGCCATACAGAAGAGGCCCTTGTGATCTGGTCCCTTCTTACTCCCACAATCTCATCTCTTGCCGTACCCCATTTTGCACTTTGTGGTTCAACCACACTCACTATTTGCAATTTCTTTCAAGACATGATTCTTTCGCCTGCCTCCTGCTCTTTGTACATACAATTTCATTTGCTTGGTCAATTCCTCCTTGACTTTTAAACTCTGGACATCACTTCTTCCTGAAAATCCTCCATGACCAGCCAAGCCTCAGCTGAGTTTCTCCTCTACATTCCTGGATGCACTATGCTGCCTCCACCTCTTCATACTGCACTGTCCCCCTTCCCTCCATTTTTCCCTCTGCCCTCACCTCTTACCACTGACCTGAGTCTGCCTCTGGCCCACAGGCATCCGCTGTGACAGCACGTGTCCATCTGGCCGCTGGGGCCCCAACTGCTCTGTCTCCTGCAGCTGTGAGAATGGAGGCTCCTGCTCCCCAGAGGATGGGAGCTGCGAGTGTGCCCCTGGCTTCCGAGGACCCTTATGCCAGAGAAGTAAGGCTGATCCCCTGACCCCGAAGAATTCAGAGGGCTCATCCTCCCTAGCCCTCCCAACTAGAACTAGCCCTGGCCTGACAGAGACTGGGCTCTTAAATCAGCCCCCATCTCTTCCTTCCCTCTAGTCTCCTCTCTCTCTGCACTGGCTGCTCTGTCCCCAGGTTTGGGGCCCAGCCCAGCTACTCAGTGGAAACAGGGCCACACCACAGCTCTTCTCTGCAGAAAGGGATGCACCCTCCAAGATGCGGGAAGGATGCAGGTCTCCCTATGTTTTTGAGAAGTGTGGAACAGGAAGGGTAGCTAGGCTGGCTGGGGTCTATTGGGCTGCTGACCACCATCTTCCCTTTACCCTCAGTCTGTGCCCCTGGGTTCTACGGCCACAGCTGCGCCCAGCCATGCCCCCTCTGCGTGCACAGCAGCGGACCCTGCCACCATGTCAGCGGCATCTGTGAGTGCCTCCCAGGATTCTCTGGAGCTCTCTGCAACCAAGGTACTGTCTCCAGTAGGATGGTACAGGGCAGGGAGGTGAGAGGTTCTGGAAGGAAAGTGGCAGGGAAGGAAGGGCTTAGGGATTTTCATCATACTCTGTAAAGGTAGCTCCTTCCCTCTTCAGGACTTGGGCTGCCTTTATGAGAACTGCCCCACATGGCATGAGACAAAGGCCCTAACGAAGTTAACAGGCTCAGAGGTGAAATGCTTTATCTGTGATTTCGTAGCTAGCAAGTGGCAGAAACAAATTCTGATTCCAACATGCATGCTAAAGGGATGAAAAGTGAAATAAGCATAGAGGAGATCTACATCAGAAGTGGCACCATGTGGTCTGTGCCGAGTGCCAAAGGTAAAGGGCAGAGAATGCTGTGGGAGTGTAGAGGAGTTGGTTCTGGCTTGGGCTGGAGATGGCAACTTCCAAGCCCTTCTCCCTGTCATATTCAGGCCACCATCCCTAATCCCTCCCCACATGCTTTCCTGATTTGACCTCAGAATCCTTCACAATACCAACTCCAAGAACTGCTACCACTCAGCAGGAGTTGAAAAGCGATATAAAGCTTATTTGCATTGGTGTTCTGCCCTATCAGTTCTGTGTGGGGGAAAAACCCTGATCTGTAACATCTGCAGATTTTAAAAATATAAATATTCCTACCATGGCTGATTTCAAGGTACCAATGATTTAACATCATTCACAAAATTCCCAAATATTGAACAACCAGTGAGAAGGTAGGAGCTGCCTCCACACATCATTGCCTATTGCCATTCCTGGCTTTCTTAGGACAAGACAGTATAGATTTGGGGGAAGGCTCCATGGACCATGCAGGACTTCAGCTGGGCCTTAGCTTGAAAGGTGGAAAAGGAAGAAAAGCATTCTGTGTAGAGGAAGCAGCTTAGGCAAAGCATAGAGACATGGGCATGCTACAGGGAACAGCTGATGGATATGGTAGCTGGGGGTGGGCAATGGGGGTTAGAAGGTAGGCTGAGGCCTTCAGAACAGGTTTGAACACAAGGTTACAGAACTTGCACTCTGTTAAACTTAGGGCTAAAAGCAACTTCAAGGTCATCTATGCAAGAAATCTCATCTGGACTCTGCTTAAATACTTCTGTTGACTGAACGCTCACTACCTCCCAGGGGAACCCATTCCTTTGATGAATAATCACTACTGAGCTGGGCTATTTTTTGCAAGTGTGTGGGCTGTTAATATGTTTGAGTAGAAAGTTTACTACATGATGCTTTGAGGTCCTGAGAAGTTTGAGCCCCAGGGAAACATATGTGACAGTTTCATTTACTTGCAGCCCTCCTAGGATGGTTTAATCATAACCTGACATGTCGAAGTTTACTTATTAAACATAGGAGACTCGGCCATCAATAAAGATAGTCTAGGTCTAAATTAGGACCCATGCAGCCCGAGGAGTAACTCTCAGATGCTGCGTTGTCTGATTTATCGCCCACTGGCCTAATGAGTATTTCCCACATATAGATCTAATAGAGTTTGCTATTAATGGCAACTGCCCTGGTTAAGTCTCAAACCTTGTAAAAAATTGAACTGACACTTTCTAATGACTGGCTTTCCAGCGAGTTACAAATTATAGACACTGCTTATGCAGAATCATTAAACATAGATTAAATATAACCAGATGTTTTCTTTTCACCAGCCCCCCTTCTGTCCACTGCCCCTCTCTTTGCCTTACTCTTGATTCAGCTAAGAAGTCGACCAATTAATGGATTAGATTGATCGTATTAGCAGTTCTGTGGGTAAATTTCTTGGCCTCATATATGTGAGAAAGACTTCAAAGATAAGACTGTCTTGTTAGAGAAGCTCAGAGTTCGTTTTGCAGGTAGGGTAGGGGGAGCAGCACTGGCACCCTACTCCCCACAGAGGGCCAGGACTTGGGGTTGGGTTCCCCAAATCAAGTACCTCCCAGAGGTAGGAAAGAAGAGGCTGGGCAGCCTGCTTTTCAAAAAGCTGGAGCTTGAGCTGCAAACAGGTGAGATGCATGTCACCCTCTGGGCAACAGAACTTCCTGGAAGGGAACTAAGGTTTCTGCCAGGGGAAGCACAGGGCCCCAAATCAGCCAGCCTGCCACAGCTACTAACCATGGCCCTAGGACAGTCGGTGAGGGCTCCCATTCCCACCTCAAAGATGAGGAAACAGAGACTAGGACAGGTGTTGTGGTTTGCTCAAAGGCACTTAGCCAGCAAGCGGTACAACTTCCTAGTTGTGTGACCTTGGGCAAGTTACTTAACCTGCCTCAGTTTCTCATCTATAAAGCAGAGTTAATGATAGGGCATAATAATGAGACTACATAATAAGAGTATTCCAAGATTAAGTGAACTAAATACAGGCATACCTTGTTTTATTGTGCTTCACAGAAACTGCATCTTCTTGTTTTTTACAAATTAAAGGTTTGGCCGGGTGCAGTGGTTCACATCTGTAATCCCAGCACTTTGGGAGGCCAAGGTGGGTGGACTCCTTGAGGTCAGGAGTTCGAGACCAGCCTGGCCAACATGGTGAAACCGTGTCTCTACTAAAAATACAAAAATTAGCCGGACGTGGTGGCGCGCGCCCATAATCCCAGCTACTGGGGAGGCTGAGGTAGGAGAATCGCTTGAACCTGGGAGGAAGAGGTTGCAGTGAGTCAAGATTGCACCACTGCACTCCAGCCTGGGCAACGTAGTGAGACTCTCTCTTGAAACAAAAAACCAAAGGTTTGTGGCAACCCTGCCTTAAGCAAGCCTGTCGGTGCCATGTTTCCAACACCATGTGTACACTTTGTGTCTGTGTCAGCATTTTTGCAATAAAGTGTTTTTTAATCAAGGCATGTACATTGTTTTTTAGACATAAAGCTATTACACACTTAATAGAGTACAGTACAATGTAAACATAACTTTTGTATGCTCTGGGAAACCAAAACATTTGTGACTTGCTTTATTGCAATATTCACTTGCAGTGATCTAGAACCAAACCCACATCTCTGAGGTATGCCTGTATTTGTGAAGCACATTGAACAGTGTCTGGTGCATTTAAGTGTCATGTATATGTTTGTTGAATACATAAAGAAAACTTGGACCTAAATCCAAGGCTTTGGACTGGAGAGTCTGGTCCACCATACTGCCTTTATTATTTGTCTCAACTACCACATCATGTCCAGGAGAGGCACTGAGTAGATGCAGATCCTAGCCACTAGTGGCCCACAGTCTGGCTGGGGAAGAACTACCAATATGAGGCAGTGTGGTGTAAAGCAGAGGGTTTCAGCCCAAGATGTGAGAGACCTGGGCCCTGAGGAAGTCATGTATCTTCAAGAATCAACACATTCCCATCATCCTCTGTGCTGCTCTCCAGGATCGACTTTATTTTGTGGCAATGGGAACCCACTGAGGCTGAGCAGGACATAGGAGTGCCATGAAGAAAGCTGTGCTTTAGAGAGCTCAAGCTGTAGGAAGCAGGTGGGGGATGAATTGCAAGGGGAAATAAAAGGTTAAGTGCTCAACGAATACTCAAGCCTAGTCCTAAAAAAGAGCTTTGCAGCCTGACTGAGGAAACCAGCTCTTCCTCCAGGGACAAAGGAGTGACTCCTCCAGGAAGGTCTGTGACCAAAATCCTCCAAGTGACTCAAATTGGAAATACCAGTGGTGGAGAGGGCCTTGTGAACTCAGGAGGGCTTTTCTGAGGAGGATGCTGAGCTGAGAGGCTTGAGCAACAGGTCAGAGGAAAGAGGCGGGCAGGGACACTCACTCAGGGCTGGTCCTTTAACAGTCAAACCGCAGGCAGGCCTGCCACACAGCATTTATCCCTCTCTGTCCAGCTGTACACATTCTCTACCCTTGTGGTTGTGGAATCTGTGATGTTGGTGAAAGTAGTAATGGAAGCAGAAGGCTGTGGAACAGCACAGGGAGCACTGGACTGTGAGTCCAGAAGTATAGTGCTCAGCCTCCCATTTCTCATCTGTGAGGCCGAAGTCAGGTGATTCTACCTCCATGGGCCTCAGGCTGTTCTTAAAGGCAATCATAATAGAGCCTTCTGAAGAATGCAGCTGTAGGCATGAGAGGGGCAACTCATTTATGTGCAAATGGAGAAGGGTGACGAAGGTACCAAGGTGGGCACGGTTTCCATCCAGATCCATGACCCCTGGGTGATCGTGGCTGTGGCTTGGGAACTTCTAGGGATGAGGCTGTGGGTGGAGGTCAGAGGAACACAGGTGGGAGGATGGGTGCCAGGCTGCCCTGTGCCCACAGTGTGTGCTGGAGGACACTTTGGGCAGGACTGTGCCCAGCTTTGCTCCTGTGCCAACAATGGGACCTGCAGCCCTATCGATGGCTCCTGTCAGTGCTTTCCTGGATGGATTGGCAAGAACTGCTCACAGGGTAAGTTGCTACTACCTGAGAATGCCCTTACCTGGAGTCAGGCCCAAAAATTCTCCCTTTCTTGCCCAAAACCTCTCTGTCCTGGTGCCTCCACTTCAAGGGATGAAATCTTCTGCATGTAGGATCGAGCCCCATTTAGCTCTATAGCTAACACGATGGATTATTAGGATTGATCATTGGTATTAACTACTGGTATCAAAGGTATTGATATTGTTGATAGTACCATTAATGCTATGAATTCTGAGGCTCAATACACCATTAGCACCTGGGCAAGGAGTAGCCCCTGAGTTTGGATGGGGAAAAGGAGGGGCAACGGCATGCTTGAGTTTGGGAGTAGGGAAGTGAGATGAGGCCAGGGCAGCCACTTCAGGAGAGTAGGGCGCCCTCTGGGTGGCCCATGTGAATGATGTCCTAGAGGCTGTTCATGTAAAGCGCACCAATCTGATGTGAAGGGAACAGCCTCTCTCCAGAAGCCCCCAAACTAAGGACAGAGAACCCTGTGGAGCTCCTTGTCTGATGGGTGAGACCTAGCCAGTACCCTCCGGGAGGTCCTAGTTAGATGGCTGAGGGAATTTCCATTCTGATGAGGAGACATAGGCTCTGCTGTCAGGAGCTCACCAACTGAGAGGAGAGAGCTCCTGCCCTAGGAAAGTCCCCATTCTCGTGGGGAAGCACACACAGTACATACATGGCAAACCACAGTGTTTACCCGCATGCTCCAAATCAGTCCCCTGAGAGGGGAGGCTCAGGGGCCCTCAGAGCCCTGCTGAGTCAGCATCAAACACTTGGAGAGTGGGTAGAGAATCTGGGCTTAATGGGAATCTTGGGTAACTAAGCCAAGAGGTAAGTGCAGGAATTCTGGGAACAATGTGTGAAGCCACTGAAAGCCAGGAAATGTCAGCCAGGTCCATCCTGGCATCTTGGCTCTGACGTGTACTCCCCCTTCTTCTCCCTCTCCGTCTGCCCCTCTCTGCCTTCCCCTCACCCTCTGCATTTCACCCACATCCCAGCTTGCCCACCCGGGTTCTGGGGCCCTGCCTGCTTCCACACATGCAGCTGCCACAACGGGGCGAGCTGCAGCGCCGAGGACGGGGCCTGCCACTGCACCCCTGGCTGGACTGGACTCTTCTGCACACAGCGTAAGCCCCACCTCCTGGCCTCCCAGCCACTTAGAATCCCATGCTGCGGCCTACTGGCCAGTGTCGGCATTGTCCAGACCAGCAGGGAGGGAAGAAGGAAGGCGGCCCCAGGATTAGTACCTGACTCCTGCCCCCATGAGAACTGAGGAGCTCTGCAGGGGCAGCTCTAGACCTGACTGGATTCAGGGGACTGACAAACCCAAAGTCCTGGAAGGTCGGGGCTGCAAGGTACCCCAGCAATCACCAAGACCAGACCCTCCTTGGACAGTGGGGCCCAGAGTAGGGAGGAGCAGCCTGTGGCCACACAGGAAGGAGACCCTAGCCTGGCCTGTGGTTCCACATCCCCTCTGTCTTGAAAAGGCAAAGATCACCTAGCCCCTGCCCCTTCAGCATGAAGATCCCGAGCAGGGAGACAGCTCTGGTGCAGGGCCTCACTAGTCTTCATCCCATGCTCAGCAAAAAAAGAGACAGAAGACAGGTCTGGTTCCCGCTGCACCCCTTATCCTCACCCAGCAGCAACTCTCATGACTGGAAATCCTGTTTCTCTAGGCTGCCCAGCAGCATTTTTTGGGAAGGACTGTGGGCGTGTATGCCAGTGTCAGAATGGCGCCAGCTGTGACCACATCAGTGGCAAGTGCACCTGCCGCACAGGCTTCACCGGGCAACACTGTGAGCAGAGTAAGCTGTCCTGACCCCTGATCCTGGGTGATGCTGCTGGGCTCCAGCCTCCTGCAGAGGATGCCTCCCGCTTCAAGGTCCACTCACTCAGGGCTCTGTACCCCTTGGTCCCTTGACTTTGGGGGCAACTTCCAAGGAAAACTGCTGAGGAATATCATGCCTACATTATTGTTTGAAGAATTTCTCCCGTCAGTTGGGAGGAGATGGGGGGGCATTTAGGGCAGGGCAGAGGTCATAGCAGGTAATGAGAGAATAGTGGGAGACAGATCTTTTTTTATTATTCTTTAAAGTCCCTATGGCACTCAGATTAGGGCCTGGCAGGTGGAAGATACTGCTGAAATGTGTTGCATGAGGAGGAAGTAGGGGTGAGTGGGCCCTGCTCTCCTCCTCTGTCCCTGTGTCCCCCACTCAGTGCTATAAATGCTCTGTCCACCCCCAAGTATCTAGCCAAAGCACAACAGGAGCTAAGGGAATAGGCTTCACTCGGTGGGAGGCAGAACAGGCTTATTGCCATAGCTGTCTACACATGGAATGGGAGGGGTGGAGAGTGAGTGGGTCCTCTACCCTAACTCTTTGTGCCACACAGGATGTGCTCCAGGAACCTTTGGCTATGGGTGTCAGCAGCTATGTGAGTGCATGAACAACTCCACCTGTGACCATGTCACCGGCACCTGTTACTGCAGCCCTGGCTTCAAAGGAATCAGGTGTGACCAAGGTAATACACAGGTGGCAGAGCCCCTGGGCTCTGTGGAAAGGGCCCCATGGAGGCTCTAGGGAGATTCCAACTGGAACAGCTGGATTTGATGACACCTCCCTTTATTCACATTTGTGAGGACAGCAGGAATAGGGTGGGCTGCAGAGGCTCCAAGAGCTGGAGAGGCATAAGGAGCAGGCAGTCTTTCAGTCACAGCCTCCCCAGGCTTGCCCTTGGCAAGTTTCCCATGAGCCAAGCAAGGGTAGCCACAAGCTAGTACTATGGAAAGGTCACCAGACCAAGTTAGAATATCTGCCAAGTTCTAGTTCTGCCTTACTTGCTAGGTGTCCTTGGGTAGGTTATTTGATTTTGCTAGGCCTGTTACTCCACGTGCAAAGTGGGAAGAGTAGATTAATCGTCTTCCCCCATAACACAAGGTTACTCTGAAGGCTGAGGAGCCCAAAGGGGCTCAACCTGGGCTCTAGCCCTACAGTCGGACAACACCTCATAGGGCCTAAAGGAGATGGAGTCCCAAGGTCAGGCTGTGAGAATCAAGTTGAGACAGTATGAGTAAAGGACTCAGCATGGTGCCTGGCCCATAAGTGAACACTCCAATAAATGCTGGCTTTGTTATATAATGTGCTACAAACATGTTGGTTCTACATGGGGGATGAAAATGGACTCTCAATTATCCACATTACAGAAAAGGAGCCAAAAGACAGATTTCCGTTGCATTCTGAGGATAAATCACTGAGAACGATAATGCAGCACACTTACCTCCCTAGTGATGTTGGCCAGCTCAGTTCAGCCAGCAGCCAACAGTCAAGAAGTCCAGACACTGCAGGCCTGGCAGGACAGCCCCCTAGACTAAGCATCAGCATGGAAGGCAGGGGCAGCCCTCACATACATCACCAAGAGGGGTCCTGCGGGCGGTAAACCTGGAAATAATAGCACAGTACTTAGAGCTTTCCTTGCCAGTCTATCACTTGGTGCTCACAATGACTGGGGAGGGTGGGGCTATTGTCCCCGTGTTACAAACGAGCAAACCAGGGACTCTGAGCCACACAATTAGGAAGCAGGGAGAGGAGCTGTGTTCAATTTCTCCTGACTCCACCAATTATAGGTTATGTAATCTTGGGCACATTACCTAACCTTTGGTAAAATTGGCTTTTTCATCTGTGAAAGGAAAATACTAATCCCTTCATAGGGCTGCTGAAGAGTAAATGAATTAATATCTGTTAACTCATTTTTGGAACACAGTAAAACAATAAATATTTGTTATTGTTTCACATCCACAGTCACAACTGCTCCTTGTCATGACCCTGGGACTCCCACCCCTTTAGGGACGAAGGCACAGTGAGGGCTGGGGGTAGTCACCTAGAGACTGAGGAAATCAGGCCAAGGCCAGAACCAGGTCTCCTAACATTAGAGGGGTTACGGGCATCTGAGCCCGGGCCCAGAAGACCTGAAGTGCAAGCAGGCCAGCCCCAGGCTCAGGCCCTCCCTCTGCCCGCAGCTGCCCTCATGATGGAGGAGCTGAATCCCTACACCAAGATCAGCCCAGCACTGGGTGCAGAGCGGCACTCGGTGGGTGCTGTCACAGGCATCATGCTCCTGTTATTCCTCATTGTGGTGCTGCTGGGCCTATTTGCCTGGCATCGGCGGCGGCAGAAAGAGAAGGGCCGAGACCTGGCTCCCCGCGTCTCCTACACACCTGCCATGAGGATGACCAGCACCGACTACTCCCTCTCAGGTAAGGGCCATGCTCCTGTCCTTCCTCCTCTTCCCCTCCACACACACACCCCAGGAATGGTTGCACCTGTAGGGTTGACTGCTGTGGCTGGGTGTAGAAGCTCGGTCTCCCCTAGAGTGACAGTGGGGATGGGGAGCAGGAGCCTACCTAGAAAAGGTATCTGGGGTTCCAAGAGGAAATTGTTTCCTGAGTCCCTAGCTCTGAGCAGCTATGGTTGGGAGCCTCCTCCCATTTTCCCAGAGCTTCCCTATCCTTCCCACCAGCTTTCGGCCTCAGGGTCACCCACACTAACCAGTCACTTTCCTAAGCTCTCCAGGGGACCGTCTCCCCAACCTGATGCCTGTACCACCTCAGGAGACTAGACCTTGGAGCCCAGTGCCCAGAGCTTGTCCATTTGTTTCCCTGGTGAAGGCCTCAGGACAACCCTCCTTCCCAGTTCCCAGTTAGAGAGGGCCCTATTAGTACAGTGGAAGGGGACACTACCTGACTTGGGGGAGGTCTGAAAGTTTGAACAATGTCCCTCTGGCAAGTGTGCCAGAGCCCAGTGCATCCACGAATGTGGTTAACAGCTCCAATAGGCATTTTAATTGGGAGTCTGAGTGGGGTCAAGGTGGGGCTGCTGGGCGATATCCTTCCTTTCCCCTGAACCCTGGACTGCTGCCTTGGAAATAAGAAAGGTTTTTTTGCTTCATATTTGGCTAAAAAGTAGAGGCCAAAATGCTCTGAAATTGCCCTATAGTCATGGACCATGCGAGGCTGGGCCCGTCTGGATGGGCACCAGGTGACAGCTCTCTCCAGGTGGCTCCATGGCGCATGGCTCATGGCTCATGGCTCATGGCTCATCTGCAGCCTCCTGGACCTTGTGCTTAGAAAACTCAAATCACTTCAGCCCATTCCTGCTAAGTATTGCCTTCTGTATGTCCAGCTTCATGCTAGGCACTGCAGGGTAGACAGAGGCAGGCCAGTGCACACCATGCCTTCAAGGAGCTCCTGGTCTACATGCCACACTACAGCAAGCAGACATCCCCCACATGGGAGATTTGGGGATTTTCTTCTATGACTATACTGAGAAGGTTGGCTAGGGTTTCCTATGCCATTCCTCTGGTATTCCCCGGCCCTATGGAGAGGTTCTGGAATCCTTAGGAGGGAAGAACGGAGTCAAGAGGAGTGAGGTTCTCTTTATGATCTCATTACCAGGATGTGACCCTAGAAGGAAGCAGGAGTCCAGCCCTAAATAGGGACTCAGAAACATGTAAGGCTATCAAAGCCAACATGCCCCATCCAGGCTCCAGTTGATGGTGCCCCGCCCTGGCACTGGCGAGCCTATCCTGCATTCTGCCATGCTGCAGGGAGGACCAGCATAAGGGAAGAAGCAAATCAGGCTCTCCAGATTTCGGTAGGGGTAGTGGATGCCAGGAAGCTTGGGGGATGGGGTACTTGGCTGTTTGTCTTTGCAGGGCTCTCTCAAGGCTCCCAGCCCAAGCATTAGTACTGGGGGTATGTCATACCAGGGGCAGGGGTATGATGGTATGTGGCACCTTGTTCTCTTCCCAGATTTGTCTCAAAGTAGCAGCCATGCCCACTGCTTTTCCAATTCCAGCTACCACGCACTGGCATGTGGGGGGCCTGCCACCAGCCAGGCCAGCACTCTGGACAGGAACAGCCCCACCAAGGTACCGGGCCCCTGATTCCCCAGCCCCCACTCACTGCCCTCTCATTTAACCCTCACCTCTGCCCAGGAAGGAACTGCATCCCCCACATGGAGGGTCCATGTAGAACTGACCGCCAATACATTAAAAGCAACCCTGTGATCCATGGTACATGTAAACACTCTGTGAAGCATGTAATGAAGCCAGCATGTTATGTGGAGCCAAGTGCTGTGTAACCAACCCACAGCATCACTCACTATAACATGTACCCCTGCACCCTGTAACCAACTGGTACCAAGTCATGTAATTACGTATTAGCTTTATCACCTATAATCATGTAGACACTTTTGCCACATGTCAGCATGTAATCAAAACACCAGACCACCTTGTAGGCCAGGCGTGGTGGCTCACGCCTGTATTCCCAGCTACTTGGGAGGCTGAGGCAGGAGGATTGCTTGAACCCAGGAGGTGGAGGCTGCTGTGAGCTGAGATCGTGCCATTGCACTCCAGCCTGACGACAGAGCAAGACTCCATCTCAAAAAAAAAAAAAAACAGAAAAGAAAAAAACTAGACCACCTATCACAAATCACTGCAGTATGCTACCAACACAATGTGTGCAACTGGCATATTATAGAGTAACTACTGTTATTCAGATAACTACCTAACAATAGGTTATCTGAAACATAACCATGTCATCAGTACCCACTCATAACCATTTGTTGCAATCTCAATCAACACAAGGGATGTGGAACCCAAACTTCAGCCACAGCCAGTGTTCTGTGGACAGTGATTTCTGTAGGTCTTCATGGCAGGTGTGCACCCTTCTGGACAGGACCTTCCCTGACAGCTTCCAGCATAACCCTGGCTGTTGGCAAGATGTCCTCTTATACTCACAGGCCCTTGGGCAAGGATGTCTCCGCACCTATGTGTAGATAATACATATGGGAGTTCCCTTAATGTGCCCAGACTCATACCAGGCAGAGCGGGAAACAAGAAGTGAGGATGAACAGTCCCCGAGGACAGGTCTGAGAGGCTCATGCTGCATACCTCTGGATACCCACCTGTGCCCATGCCCACAGACACAGAACAGTGGGGAGCAGGGCCATGGTGGGAGTGGGAATTTCAGGATTCCTAGCTTCCCATAATACCCATTCAGGGACAAAAGCATGGCTTTCACTGTCCAGGGCTATGCCCTAGAGATCTACGAGTCCTTTCTTCCCTGTCCCGTGGAGAATGACCATCGGCCTACAGACCTGGTCCAGCAACAGTAACACATATATACAGCCTCAAGGGCAACCACTATCAAGCTAACACCCCAAGACCACTCTCAGCCTCCACCCTCTTTTGGTAAGGGGCTGGAATTACTGCAGAGTAGCCAACTTGGTGACCCTCTGGGTCACCTCAACCCAGGGGCCCAGAGTGACTCTATATGGTTAAGGACCCCTCAGTCTAACAGATAGGGCATCTGCAGCAGAGGCAGGCAGCTGTGATGACATGGAAAGGACATGGCACTGGGAGCTGAGACCTGAGTTCCAGACACAGCTTTGTCACTGACTCCTTGTGTGTTCACAAGCAAAGCACACAAGTCAGGACTCAGGTCGCCATCTGTAAAATGAGGATAACCATCCTTGCCTCATATGAAGGGCAGCTGTGAAAATGCAGAGAAAGGAAAGACGACAACATAAACCTCACGATACTCTATTCTGAAGCTTTCCTTTGGTCACAGGAAAAGGAAAATCTCACATTCAGCCCTAATCAAGATCAGGTGGCAGAGGTAACAGTGACATTGCAGGCAGCCTCAAGACTTCCCTCTGTGCTGGAGATGGCCTCATGTTGCAGCTGAGACATCACCAGAGGCCCCTCTCCTAAAGCTAAGCCCCACCCCCCAGCTAATCTGCTTCCTCCATCAGGGCCAGCTTGGCTCAAGCTACCCCAGGAGGGCTGGGAACCCTACAACTTCAGCCCAACACCTGGGGTGGGGTATGTTCTGTTCCCACTGGCATCAACCACACCATGGTGGCCTGTCATGGAACACCTAGCTCGCCCTTTCTTTCAATGGCCTAGGACCCAGGTGGGTCAGGATTATCACAGGGTGCGTGCACTGAAGCTACGCAAAGTGAAGATTGGGGAGGGGTACCTGGGGCACTATATATTAACTGGCTCTCCTACTCTCCAAACAGCTCAGTAACAAGTCCCTTGACAGAGACACAGCAGGCTGGACCCCCTACAGCTATGTGAACGTGTTAGGTCAGTAGTGGTTTGAGTCTGGTCCCCACCATCATGTCCCACCCTATTCTTCTTCCACATTGAGAGGGACCCAGCTTGAAGGGAAAGGGTTATGAGTCCTGAACATGGTTTCCCCCAGGGAGAAATATTGGCTCTCACAAGCAGATGAAGCCCTAGAATCCCTTTCCATTACTATATTAGGGCTAAGTCCCTGCTATGACCCAGGGACCACAAGGGAGAAAACCAGGGCCAGGATGTAGGGAATCTAGATGGAAGCAAAAGACACTCACCATCTGGATAGGAACCTCTGCCTGACCCAGGCCCTACCAAGGCACTCCTTTCAAGGGCTTCTTTCCCCTGCCTCCTCCCTGGTGGAGGAGCACTAATTCCTGCAGAGGGAGGGAGGAAGGAACGGAGGGAGGGAGGGAGAGGGGAAACAAGGCAGATGACCTTGGCTCTAACAGAGCCCCTGGCCCCAGCCCCTCTGGATGCTATACACAGAGGCCCCCAAGTCCTCCCAGCCTGCCTCACCCTGACCCTGGCCCACTTGTGTACTTCCTACCCTCTTCCCTGCCATACCAGGGCCCTGGGAATAATGGCTCCTCCCTGTCATTCCTCTCACTAGACTCCCATTTCCAGATCAGTGCCCTGGAGGCCAGGTACCCGCCCGAGGACTTCTACATTGAACTTAGACACCTCAGCCACCCCGCTGAGCCACACTCACCAGGTCAGACCCCAGCCCTACCCTCCACCCCCTCATGCCAGACCAGACCCAGCACCTGCCCTAATCCCCATCCCTGCACCTTGACCTCCACCCCATGGTCCCAGAACTCTCCCTTTTAAGCCCTCTTCCCTCCTAACATGTCTACCAGCTCAATCCCCTATCTAAAGATGGAAACCTGTCTGGATCTTCCCCATCACCCATTCTGTTCCCACAGTGAATGGTGGATGTGGACAAACGGGCTACTTAGGGTGGAGAAGATACAACAAAACTGCCCTCCCTACAGGCCACAAAATACAACCCAACATCATTCAAAAATGACTTGGGGATGGTGACATCTTTGGGGTTCTTTGGGCCCTGTTGGCGTGGATAACAGGGAGTTAGCTCTCTGGCTAATAAAGTCCAGTGTTTCCCACAGACTCCAGAAACCCCAGTGGCCCAAGCCAAGCTTTCTCAGATCACAGGGTAGGGTTGTCAAACAGGGATCTGCAGAGGCTGGGGCAGGATGTATCAACCAACATCATCTGTACTCATGTACTGAGTACAGCCTGGGCTGAAACCTGGTGGCTTGGGAGAGACACACACAAGAGACTTGGAAAGTTAGCTCTGAGATGGGAACATGTGGGTAGGAGTTACATAAGGTATCATAGGAATAAGCGCAATGAATGAACAGAGAATGTGGCCTCCCTACAAAGTGGCTCCTCTGGGGCACACTGGGACAGGGCCTTGGCACACTGGACAACTCTAGGCCTGACCTCAGGCTCTAGGTGGCTTCTAGAACTCTAAGGAAACTGAGCTGCTCTACCAACCCCTGCAGGTCCCTGGGTCCAGTAACACGAGGAAGGGTGAAAGTTCTGAATTCATCTGCCCACTGAGCAGGCATGGGCTGCATGGACCCTGGGCCTATACTCAGGAGGCTGTATTCTTAGCTGTGGGTCCCCTGGATAGTATCCAGGGCATTTAATAACCCCACTAAGTATAATCTCTCCCACTCCCCTAACATATACACACACACAGCCCCACCACCACCACCCTGTATCTCTTTCCACAAGGGAGCATCCTCTGAGCCAGGCCAGATTTCTCCCTGCTTTACAGATCTCACTCTTCAACTAGTGTAACCAGAGCACCATGCGCTGGCATTTGTCTTACACCCAGGCAGGCTGGTGTCCAATGCGAGAGAATACTTGGAGAGATGTGGGCTGTAACTGTAACTCAGCTTCTCACTTGCCAGTGTGGTTTTGGACAAGTCACTGCTGCTCTTTGGGCCTGTTCCCTGTTCTGTAAAAAGGAAAAGTTAATGCCCTAGCCACCTTCCCTCAGGGAGGGCAAAGGAAGTCCTTTGTATAAAGTATAAAGTGCTAAACTAATGCCAGCATATAGGCAGTTGCAGTCATGATTCTGAAGGACACAGGTACCTATACACCTTTCAGGAAAAATTTGAGGCCGGGTGAGGTGGCTCACACCTGTAATCCCAGCACTTTGGGAGGCTGAGGTAGGCAGATCACGTGAGGTCAGAAGTTCAAGACCAGCCTGGCCAACATGGTGAAACCCCATCTGTTAAAAATACAAAAAAATTAGCTGGGAGTGGTGGCACATGCCTGTAGTCCCAGCTACTCGGGAGGCTGAGACAGGAGAATCGACTGAACCTGGAAGGTGGAGGTTGCAGTGAGCGGAGATTGCGCCACTGTACTCCAGCCTGGGTGACACAGCGAGACCCCGTCTCAAAAAAAAAAAAAAGAAAAGAAAAATAGCAAACTTGAAAGAAAAACTTAGGCCTGGTTCTGTATCCCTCAGTAATGTGTAGAAGGTAGGCAGATGGGAGTAGATTCTTTCAAATTCAACATGGGAACTCTATGTAGAGGAGCTATAGGGAGGCATCTAAATAGCAACAGGATGGTCTTCAGTGTGAGAAACTGGGAAGAATCATGGAATGTCAAACTGTGTTTTAGTAAGTACTTGCTGCAGGCCTCGCTTGGTACTGTGTCCTCGGTTCAAAGCTGGAAGAAAAAATTGCTCTTTGAGCCAGTCATTACTGTCCTAACCTAGAAATGCCAAACAATTTCTTTTCTGGGATCACCAGTAGCAAAGAACCCAAGCTTAGTCCCTGAAGCCTCTGGCTGAGGCTCAGGGCCATCATGCGTTGTTGAAGCTTAGGAAAAAACTGACAGCCAAAAGGTAGAAAGGAATCCTTGGGGCTGAAAACACTGGTAATACTTTCCAAAAACAACTCTACATTATGTGCAAATGGTCCACCCCAAAAAATGAGTAACTAAGGGAACTGGCTATGGGAGGGAATGTCTGCACATCCTACACAGACGACTAATCAAGAACCTCAGCCACCTGTCTCCCTCTTTCTCTCTGGCTCCCCTCAGATAAGCCTTGGATCCAGGAGAGGACAGACAGGACCAGAGCTGAGAGGTGATAAATATTATCTTCAAACCCATGCCAAATTCCAACAGAACTGTGATTTGTAATGTCTTACAACTTTCCCTCAAGCTAAGAACTGGTTCTGCTTCATTCCTTATCCTATACCCTTGGAGCCTGGAGTTTCACCTGCAGGGAATGCAGGTGGCATCAGAACGGCCTTTTATTACTTTCTGAAAGACATTCCCCTAGGGTGAAGGTTAAAGGGAAGGAGTGCTGAATATGCCAGGGGTCGCTGTAGTTCACCTTAATGCTTATGAGCCTTTTAAGAATTCCTATAATCAAAACAATTTCAGGTGGATTAAACCCAGAATCATTTATCAGAATAATTTCAGGTAGATTAAACCCAGAATCATTTTCTAGCAATAAACAACTATTTATTTTCTGGGTAGGGGAGAAAGTGGGGAAAAGCAAGAAAAAAGAACAAACACAAGCAGTCTAAGTAAACCTCACCCCCATATTTTCTTGCCTTACGTTATTTTTACACAGGTGCTTGTGGAATGGATAGACGTCAGAACACATACATTATGGACAAAGGCTTCAAAGGTAGAGTATCCAATCCCGATGTCTTATTACAGAGGGCTTAGCAAGATAAAGAGTGCAGATCTGAAATGGCCAGGAATTCCAATTGAGAGAAACTGCGTGTGTCTGCCCCCACAAAAGGTCAAAAGACCACAGGGCCTGGGGCTGCTGGGTAGCTGTGCCCAGGAGGAGCAATCATAATAATAATGGAATTCATCTTTCGATTTCAGTTGCACCTGCTTAGCAAATGCTTGTGGGTTTTTTATAGATGCCAACTAAATGTCTTCGGAAATGTAAAGCGTCATTATCCAACCAATTAGTACGAGTTAAATTGATTATAAAATCTGAAATAAAGTTGATCTACCTGCCCCAGAGGCCTCCTGTCGTTGCACTAGCAAGGAATGCCACCCTGCACGTGCTGGCTTTCTGGGGGCACAAGGAATGAAAATGATATGCAGTGTTAATATTATATGGCACTCCAACCTCAAGAGATCTCTGCCTCCAAGAGCAGAGAAGCCAAGACAAATCCCTAACACATGGGAACTGCAAGTTGGATCATCCCTCTAGGAAGTCTACAGGTGAAGCCAAAGATGAAAGGTCAGGTCCTGCCCTAGGTTTAAATGCCAGAATGTGTGAAATAGGGGGCTTTGGAACTCTGTTACTTGCCACTCTGTTGCTTATTAACTGTGACCTTAGACTGTGAGCTCTCCAAGGCTGTTTCCTCATCTGCAAAGTTGGGATAATTTTGCCTGTCCTATTGTCTAATGCCTGTCCCATTGTCTAATAAGGTTATCATGAGTAACCAATAAAATCACAGATGGGAAGTGTTTTTGCATACTGTAAAGGTGGTACTAATGTAATGGGGCTATTCTTTTGTCTCGGAGGTCTATTTAAAACAGCTTAAGGCCAGGCACAGTGGCTCACACCTGTGATCTCAGCACTTTGAGAGGTTGAGGTGGGCAGATCACTTGAGGTCAGAAGTTCAAGACCAGCCTGGCTAACATGGCAAAACCCTGTCTCTACTAAACATACAAAAATTAGTTGGGCATGGTAGCATACACCTGTAATCCCAGCTACTTGGGAGGCTGAGGCACAAGAATTGCTTGAACCCGGGAGGCAAAGGTTGCAGTGAACCAAGATCACGCCACTGCACTCCAGCCTAGGCGACAGAGCAAGACTCTGTCTCAAAAAAAAAAAAAAAGAGCTTAAGCCAAACTGAGATACGACAGCAAAGGTCCCAATGCATATCCTAAATCTAACAGTGTACCAGAATCAATCACCTGGAAAGCTTGTTAAAAATACAGATGTTCACGCCCCATCTCCTCAAAACTCTGATGCAGATCTAGAGTGGGGCCCTGGAATCTGCATGTATGAAGAGCACCCTCAGGGTATCCTTATGCAGCTTATTCCCCAAACACTGGTCTAGACTGACCCAGATGTCCCTGATTACTGTTCTAGTCTTTCGGACCTAGCTTTACATACACCAAGACACAACCATTCCCTAACCAAGAACAGCTAGTCGTCTACAGTCCTTTTGGGGAAATGGTTATTAGATGTGGGGTGAGCTCAGGGTAGGGGGTGGTGGTGAGTACTGCGTTCTGAACAAGAGGCTGAGTCACTATCAGCCTTTGTTAGGATATGCACAGCCCAAGAGAACTGTCTGAGGACAAAAGGTCATCCCCAGTCTCCCAGCCAGCCAACAGACATTCCCTTGGAAGCATTATTTTGGCAATTTTCTGTGTGTTTTGACTTAAACCATCCAAATGAAGAACAGTAGGTAAGGCCGAAAACAAAGAACAGTTCTACTATTTCATGACTATGACCTGGTACCTCAGTTTCTTTCTCTAAAAGGTATGGGGATTGGGCAGAAAGATCTCTAAGGGCCTTTCTAGCTCAAGACCACGCATGAATCAAGCGTGAATAAACTCAGGCCCAGAAACTCCAATAACTGAACACACAACTTTCCTATGCACTGTGTTGTCCTGTACATTGTGATTAGGGTGGTTACTTTCAAATTCGCATATACAAAAAAGCTCAAAGCTTAACATGTAAAAAAAGACACACGTAAAACAAAGCTCAGGAAAGCAGTGTCTCTGCCTCAGCATACATTTCATTCCTATTTCGTAGAATCACATATCTGACCTCTGAGTGCAGGGGAGGGCTCAGCAGGCAGCCAGCCAGATTTTATTTTACCACTCTGGCTACAATGATCCTTTAAAGAGAAAAGAGAGCTATGCAAGCAAATGTACCAGCAGGTGTTGGGGACCAACACATCAGAATAAGAACTGAAAAAAAGGAAAATACAGTGTCACAGTTCAGAACTTTACAGCAATACTTACCAAAACATGGAATAAACCCCACTAATTGGCTAACGCCCCCCAAATAAACATTTAATAAGCTAGTCTGTAGCACAAATGAAACTAGTTCCTGAAACTACTGGGGCAAACCAAATCAGAACTACTAAGAATTAAGAGTCTCAGTGTTCTCTGAACTCAGTGGGGGAAAAAGCCCTAGCCTAGGAGTTAAGGAATGTGGGTTGTAGTCCTAGTTCTTGCTGTGTGGTGCTGACTAGGTCACAGCACTGTTTTCTGGGTCTTGGTTTCTTCCACTATAAAACAATGGGGTTGTACTAGCAGCATCTCTAAGGCCCTTTCAATCTCTGACATTCTAGAAGTCTTAGGTAGCCGGACACAGTGGCTCACGCCTGTAATCCCAGCACTTTGGGAGGCCGAGGTGCAAGGATCACGAGGTCAGGAGATCGAGACCATCCTGGTTAACATAGTGAAACCCCGTCTCTACTAAAAATACAAAAAATTAGCCGGGCATGGTGGCGGGCGCCTGTAGTCTCAGCTACTCAGGAGGCTGAGGCAGGAGAATGGCGTGAACCCAGGAGGCAGAGCTTGCAGTGAGCAGATTGAGCCACTGCACTCCAGCCTGGGCAACAGAGCGAGACTGAGACTCTGTCTCAAAAAATAAATAAATAAAATAAATAAAATAAAATAAAAGCCTTAGTCAATGCCTGCCCTTTCCCTTGTTACTTACTGAAGAACTCCACTCACTGTCATCCTGGAGGTTCAGTGAGACCACTTACACTGCTCAACACCCTTCTATTTCCCCTTCTCCCGCCAGCAGAATGATTCTGCAACAAACTGCCTGGTGTTCAATTGTCAGCCATTTCAAACTGCTAAAGAAGAAATCCTCCCAGCTATTCTCCATCACCTTTATGATGCTGCAATCCTTGAGCCCACTGTTGCTGCCACTTCCCCCCCACCACCCCCCCCCGCCCCCGTGTGCTCCTTGCCATCTAACTTCCAAGTTTCTCTTTGCATAAACTTGGGGCTTAGGTAATTAGGAGCCCAATGACATCCAGAAGATTATTTTTAAAGCCAGTGTTCTGACCCCAAGACCTCCTCCCTCCTATCTCTCCATCAAGAGAAAGATGCTAATTTATGGCCCAGGAAGAGAAGAAGCAGTGTGGCTTTCTATTAATAGTAGCAAGCCAAGAAGCAAGAGATGGATATTCGATGCCTGGGTTTTTCCCTAACAGTTAAGTTGAGCCTTGGTGGAGGTTAGCATGCCCCTTAAGCCAAGCCAAGGTGGGATCAGATCCCACACACAAGGTGGCCCTGGAAAGTTACTGCCTCTCTCTGGATTTGATGCTCCCTTTATAAAATGAAAACATATAGTTCATCTCATAAGCCCCCTCTGTCTCTGATAGTGTATGACTATGTGGGAAGGTAGGAACCAGATGAGAGCAAATGCCAGGGCATTACAGGACCAAGCCACCAATCCTGATGCGAACGACAAGCCTTGGAGGAGTGGCTCCCAGAGCTTGGGTAGCCTGATGCTTCCTCTTTCTTTGCAAAATGCTCTGAAGGGTTGGGACTGGGGACAGGGGTGGGGCTATAAAAGGATGAGGAAGTATCTAAGAGCAGCTGGTTATTCTTCCACTCACCCTGCCCTCCCCTCTCACAGGCAGGTGGATGACTCAGCTGGAGAACAAAGTGGCTTCCTGAGGTGGAGTTTCCAGCTTGCCCAGCCCTTCCCCATTCTCCAGTCCCAGTAGAGATGGGGTACGGATGAGTCCATAATTCAACACCCTTTTCTCACCACCCAGCCAACACACACTTGCATTGCTCCATCCTCTGCCCCTGTATGGAAGATACTTCTCCCTGAGCTTAGTCCCTCCCCCACGCAAACATCAACTTCTCTTTTATCCATATAGGATCATCCCCTGCTCCAAAGCCAACAATTTATTCCCCAAAACTTTAAAGTAGCCCTCACTTTTCTGGTGAAAATGAGAAGAGGCACTATCAACTGGCTGAGGTTCTTTTAGGCATTGAGCTTCAAAGGCTCTCCTGCCCTAACTCAGTCAGTCATGGGATATCCCCAAAAAGCTTAAGAGCTTAGCCTTTTTCTCTCAGCTGGGCTTGGCCCCATAGATCAAAGACATTCCTTGTTAAGGGTAAGGTGGAGCTACTGCAGATACAGTTTGCCTTTAGAGATATGGACAGGAGCACTGGATAACAAGACATGTAGTGAAGGAAAACATCTTGATTGGTATCAAGAGAAGATGGTGTTGAGTCCTGACTAAACTACTTACTAACATTAGGAATTACATTAGCAAATTTTCTGAGCTTCACGTTCCTCATTCTAAATTAGTAATAGTCCTTTCTGCCCAGCCCTATTCACGATGTAACAAGTTTCAAATGACTTAACTGGAATGAAGACTATAAGTGCTACGTAAAGTGGTTACTCCTTGTGTGTTAGAAAATATGCAGTTGAGGCAGCTGCAATAGCCCTTCTTTAAATACTACTAGTCATCAGCTTCCAAACCAGAAGCTCTGTGCCCTATTGCCTTACTCCTTAGCTGGTGAGTTCAGAGAACCCAAAGTGGGACAGATGGGCCACCCTGGGGTTCTTGGACTTACCACCACTTCCTTGTACTAAAAAACTAAACACCCACTAAGAGGCAAATTTATGTGGCTTGGGCAGGTCACAGTCAAGGGCCCACAGCCCCTTTTCCCCATGTGAGCCTCAACCAGCATCTAGGCCTATCTAGCCTCCCTTTAGGCCATGCTGGTGCTGGCTGAGATCGTTCAGTGTCTTGCAAGGATATTTTCTCCTTCTCTCTAGAGTCATATGCTAAAGAGGCCACAATCTTAAGACATGACTAAAGCCAACATCCCTCTCAACTTCTGGGCTAAATTGTGATGGAAAGTGCTCTGAGCCTAGTTCTACAGAGTTTGCTCTGCTACTGATAAGTAGTGTGATCCTGAGGAAGTCAATTCCCACTCTAAATCTCATAAGCAATGACTTCCTCATAAGCAATAAGAGGAGGAGGAGAGAGATAATTATTGCTCTACCTATACCACAGAGTGTTGTAAACACTTAAAGGAACTAATGGGTGAACATATTTTTGTACAAGATTGAGGAAATACTACCTGCTGAAACAAACATCAACAGAATGGACATCTACTTTAACAGAAAAGTAAATCCTCTTCCAACCAGTTGCCTTTTATGGGAAATAAGACTACTTGTGGTGGCATACATCTAGCTACTTTGTACATATGGAGTGTTCTGGCTTTCAGGGTCCCAAGGTACATCTAAGTCATCCACTGAGTTGCATTATCACTTTCACTTTTTACCATTTTCATTACTCTCACAAGTTGGAGACAGACAGCATAAATAAATAGCAACCCAAAATGTAAACTGTGGTAGTTCTAGTGACAGATCATCCAAGAATTTCACCATCTGCTACCTTTCACAGAAATTTAGTGCTGAGATGCCTTTTAGATCACTTCTATCAACTCAAGCAACCCAGTGCTTGTGTCTAGCTCCCTTGTCTAGCACAGCCTCACAGATGAAGGTCAGAGCTGCTACATTAGAGTTTACTGCTCTTTCCAGGCAAATCCTGCCTTGCTTGGGACTATGTGCAGGACGCAGTGATCTTCCCCAAAAGGAGAATGGTATAGAGGCTGAAAGAGGGAATCCCCTTTCCTTCCGTGGCTCCTAGTCACTAAAGAACCTTTCTTTCTCCAGTGAAGCTACAGTACCTCATTTCATACTTGGAAACCAGCCTGCATCCTTTTGTACTCTGAAGTCTTGGGGATGGTACAACTATACAACTGAGAGGTGGCAGGAGAGGAAGCATGAGCTCTAGTATCAGAAAGATGCTGCTGAAATGGGTTTCAGTAAGCATTGACAAGAACAGGATAAGCAACCCAAGAACACGTTATAGGCTTGCTAGAAAACAGGAACTTTCCAAAGGCTAGCTTAAGACTGACGTGCTTTTTACACCTCAATTACACTTCAGTCTACCCTATTCTGATCATGAGCTCCTGGAGGGCAGGGATACTGCTAAGAGTCTGCCACTTATAGGCTGTCAAATTGCTGACATCTGTGCTAAAACATGCACGCCTACTTCTTCTGAACCTAAGCTTCTCAGTCATCGAAAACAATTCAAGCCAGGTGTGGTGGCACGTACTGATAATACCAGCTACTCAGGAGGCTGAGGCGGAAGAATCACTTAAGCGCAGGAGTTTGAGACCAGCCTAGGCAACATCTCAAAAAAGAAGAATTCACAAGAATATCATCACAGAATGCACAGGCCAAGGAGTCCAAAGGCATGGATTCAAGTCTTGGCACTGACATTTACTAGCTGTGTGACTTTAGCTAAGTCACTTCATATCTCTGAGCCTTCATCTCATAAAATGCAACTATCAGCAATCCTTGCAAGAATTTACAAAAATTAAATAATACATGTCAAAGCATATTATGCATATCTTGAATTAATACCTGACTACTAAAAACAAAAATGTTCCCGTCCTCCAAAAACATAAGTTTCTTTGGAAAAAGAACTCTGCCTACCTGGGAGAGCACTTCTCAACACATTTAATAAGTAAATCAATCTTGGATTATCCTGGCTTTTCCAGCCCTAGGATCCTGAAGGCACATAAACTCAACTACAGTCTGCTTCTGGTATTAACATGAAGACTTGTATTCTTGTTTGTCCTAAGAACTCTCTCTTGCCTTGCAGATTACATGAAAGAATCCGTGTGCAGTTCTAGTACTTGTTCCTTGAATAGCAGTGAAAACCCTTACGCCACAATTAAGGACCCACCCATCCTCACCTGCAAGCTTCCAGAAAGCAGCTATGTAGAAATGAAGTCGCCTGTGCACATGGGGTCTCCGTACACAGATGTGCCATCCTTGTCGACATCTAATAAAAATATATATGAAGTTGGTAGGTGTCTCAAATAAGTAACTTAGTGAAATCCGGGCAATAATGCAGCATTTGAAGTAAAAGCAAGCCCTCTCCACTCACCCCATCTTGACCACACATCCTTCTTTTGTTGTTTTTTAAGGCATCTCTAAGGTGAACTGTCTTTCCTAGGACTGCCCTCCCTCGCTAATGCAGGAATTATTAAGTTGGTACAAATTATTATATACCAACAAAATTATTAGTTGGTACAAATTATTGTACCAACTCTGCTTTAAAAAACACCAGGACTAATATGAAACAAATACTGGGGGTGGAAAGTGGGTGCGCGCGCGCGCGCGCACACACACACACACACATACTTCAACTGATTGTTGATACAAATCTCATTTTAAAAAAGAAAGCAATCAGAGACATTGACAAGTTTCTAAATCACCTTCTGCCTTCTCCCAGTTTATGTCCCTGGGCTCACTGATAAGACTCCTACCTCTAGGATATTTTAAATCCTTTTGTGTTGACGAGAGGCTTGGATTTTGACAGCACATTCACTTAGTTTTCCATCTCCTGAGCAAGCCTGAATCCTAAGCCTCATGTATTTGTCATAGATTTATAAATCCCTAGCTCCTTTCCCCAAGTTAAGCAGAACTCTCTTCCTCTCCAACAAGGCAACCAAAGCTAATCTGTTCTCTGAACTCATTTTTCACTATATTTCTTAGAGCCCACAGTCAGTGTGGTCCAAGAAGGTCGCGGTCATAACTCCAGCTATATCCAGAATCCATACGACCTACCTAGGAACAGCCATATTCCTGGTCATTATGACCTCCTCCCAGTAAGACAGAGCCCTGCCAATGGGCCGTCCCAGGACAAGCAATCTTAAGAGGGATAAGCTTCTCTCTTGCAGTGTGCTCTACTGAATATTCTGACTCTCTGAAAGAAGACAATCCCTTGACTTGAAGTAATGGTACAGACTGGCTCCAGCTGCATGTTAGTTATTACGTTCACCTGGAACTAAAGAAGAGCGTCCAGGTGGGACTGGGATAATTGTTCAAGGAATTGTGTTCTCAAAGGCAAATCCTATCACCCACTCAGCCCCAAATGCCCTGGATATGATTTTTAAAACATTTTAAGATATAACAACTCATCAACATCAGCTAAATATAGCTGATACATATATATTTATCTGAAACGTGATATTTTAAAAACATGTAGGTTTAACCAACCTTCCTAGGACAAAAAGGAGACTGGGGAGGGAAGAGGATTACTTTAAAGCACCTAAAACGTATATGTACTTTTGGTTGCTGTTATCATCAACATCTGTTTTATTACTGAAGACAATTAGTACATAGACATGAACTGTTCTTAAATAGAACAGTCTTAAAATATCTGTACATATATGTCTGGTCCATCAAATTACAACAGCCAAGATTACAGAATCTAGTATATAGTCTTATGCTGACAACTTCCATTTTAAAAAAACAAGACTTTACTTTCTTCTGCCCCGATAGGTTTAAATACACACACATAAACACAGACACACAGACACATAGACACACATACACACACACACACACATATCCAAAGTGCAGCAACAAGTCTGCATCAAGATTCCTAGGGCAGCTTTATCAAATTTTGCCAATTCGAAGTTTAAGGACATTACAAGTCAGTGCTGGCTATGTCATACCTACTTAGTCCATTCAACACCTGAATCATTCCATGTAAAACAGAGCTCTAAGATGATCCTTTAAGCAAGCAGTCACAGACTGGTTGGGATTAAGTATCCCTAAAGACGGCTAGTTGGCCTCCTCATTTTATTTGGTCAGCATCCCTTGACTCAAAAGAATACTTGCTTCCAAGTAGTACTTCATAAATCTTGGGATTGATGTAGTATGAAACCTAAAAGTATACAGGAAATTGGACAAATGTGGATATAGGAAATTTACATTGCTTAAAGTACATTACGCTTTTTGATGGAACTAAATGAAATGATCAAAAAAAGAATGAACTGTAACCAGTTGCTGTAACGTGATGTAAAAAGTTACTGTAAACAGCAGGGGATATGAAGTCCTTCCACCTTCTATCTTAAAACTACTACTTACTGAGCTAGCCCAATATGCATTACAATGAGCTAATGCTCCAGATCCCAGTATTCAGATGTGTCTGTACCTTCCACTATGAACATAGATAAACTGAGGCTCAGATGAGTCCAAATGAAGTCAAATCCCAAGCCCTAAAGAGAACCTTCTCACAAGAATTAAAAACAAAAAGGGCAAACCTAGGAAGCTAATGGCTACTCCTGTACCACTCTATTCACTGGTACAGTCCAGCCAGTAAAAAACACTTCCAAAAAGATATACAGAAGAGGAACTAAATGATTACAAAGCTGGAATACTGCTACAGCAAGTATGAGAGTTCTGAAACCCTTGACAGAAATTGGAAGCCTGCCATGGAACACAATACTTTGGGCAATAATCAGAAAAAGCAAAAAAATAAATAAATGAGTACATCTCCCCTTCCCACGTCACTCAAGGCATAAGCAAATTTTACTGTTAGAGGAAAATATATAATACTTACATGAATGCTGCATGTGTGCATGGGAACAACTGATTAGCAATAGTAAATTTACTTTCCAAAAAAGCCTTATTAAAACATAAATATTAGAAAATTACTTTGTAGACCCAAGTAAATATTTCTCATACATATGTAGAAAGAAATATAAGTAAGCGGCTTACCTCAGTATTTCAGGGCAGCAAGTGTTTGTGAAGCAAAGATGAAGAAGCATGAAGATGTCAGATTAGCAAGGAGAAACTTCAACTCAATCCCAGGTTTTCTCTTCTTCCCTTATCCTGCATGTATAATAACTGCTGCCTGGCAAACTACAAACAAGCAGCATTACTGAAGTTTCAAGTTTCGCCTCTTTTGTCAACTATCCTCTGGGCAAAGGTATTCAGCAAGAGGTGGAAAGACTAGGCACTGAATCAAGAGATTTCAGTGTTACTCTGGTCAAGTTAGTTGCCCTCTCTGGGCTCCTTTTTTTTCTATGCATAAAAAAGGGGAGAAGCAGAGAGTGGGAAGACAGCTCTAATAACCCTTCAGCTCTAGCATTCCATGACTTTTTAAGGAAATATAATACAAGTCAAACCAGGCAATACAGAGAAGGGAAAGGCAGAAGGTGTGATTATGGTGACAATAGCTGCCTTCACCTACCGAAGAGTTATCAGTAAAAGACATTTCAATCTTACAAAGCAACTGTTAGAAACTTCTAACACCATCACAAATAGGTTCATGGTCAGCCTAAACATGTGCACTGTGCATTTTATGGGTGACTTTGAAAGATCTCAATTATTTTTCAGAAACTAAATTTTCAGACAAATATGTGTACAATTAAAATGAATGAAAGAAAAACCATTATTGTACAGTAGTATTAATGAGACTGTGAAATCGCAATACTTTTTTAAATCACAGATTTGTAATATATATGTTCACTGTGCAGAGGGATTGTACCTTGTACAAAATAAAACAAATTTCTCAAACTAATTTAACAAGAATGCATACTGTTGTGTTGCAAATGGAAAACACGTTTATAATCTACACCTTAAGTTTAAGGGTAGAACTAACCTACATCCTGCTTGGGCACTTTAAACAGCCGGAAGAACGAAAATTATTCTAGTAGATGCTTGAAAATAAGTGAAAAACTTGTATGGAATTTTTGACAGAGAAGTCTCTTTCTTTAAAATAATAAATGTGAGCACCATATTTTTATTCATGTTCAAAAGTTATTTAAAAATCTCATATACATTCAGTATACTAAAATTAGAGGGTTTCTCAGCTTTCACAAATATTTGGACTCAAAGACAACTATTACAGTTTGTGCTCAGCCCCAGAGGCACAAAGGTACTTACATGGAATGAATAAGGGCCAGTGTAAGGACCACTTAATTTCTATAAATGCAATGAACAGCTTTCCACGAGTAGAAGTTATCATCCAGTAGAGTTACTATGGGTATATCTGTTTTACAAACTTTAAAGACATAAACTTGTGATCAAACTGGTAAAGCAGCAACAGGGTTACTTTTTAATAAAATACAGATGCTAAAATATAGCTTACTGAGTTCATTCAAATAAGTTTAAAATTCCTCCTTCATAGTTCCAAAGGTTTGTATATAATCCTCATATGTATATAACCCTCATATTCTGAAGACCCATTCAGAAGAGATTACTAATAGGTAATTCTCAAGAGCTATGAGTTGACATCTCAGTTAAAGACAAAATATAATCAAGAGTTTTAAGACTAAAAAAGATATTTACTGACAGTAGTATAAGATTATGCACCACAAGTCTCAGAATATTACTCAGTACTACGAATGATAACTAATGGCCAATTGCTGCAAGTTGTGCACTCAGGAATGACACATTAGCCATTCATTTAACCAGAGGGAAGAAAGAGGCCCATTTAATCAATATGCAGCAACCGGAAATGGAAAATCTTTCTATGAAGGGATGAATACATGGGGGGTTCATTGTACTTTTATACTTTCGTATAATTATATATAAGTATATATTTATATAATTGTAATATATAATTCTGTATAATTTTAATAAAAACTTTAAAATTTGAATAGTAATTCTCAGCTCCCCAAGCTACACCAGAATGAACCCTAAGATTAGCCCTCTCACTCTTTTAGATGGCCCTCCCTAATTGTCCTGACATGGAATTGTCAAGGGGAGGGGGAGATAGATACTATGAATGTAAATACAGGTTGAGTATCCCCTATCCAAAATGCTTGGGACCAGAAGTGTTTCAAATTTGGGATTTTTTCAAATTTTGGAATATCTGCATATACATAATGAGCTATCTTTGGGATGGGACCCAAGTTTAAACATGCAATTCATTTTACACTTCATATTCACCTTGTACACATAGCCTAAAGGTAATTTTACACAATATTTTTAATAATTTTGTGCATGAAATAAAGTTTGTGTGTATTGAACCATCAGAAAGCAAAGGTGTCACTGTCTCAGCCACCCATGTGGACAATCTGTGGTGGTTTGCAACACCATCATTCCTGACTGTGAATTTCTAAACTACCAATAAGTAATTCATTTTCTTACACTTATTCACACATTCACACTAGTATTTACAAAATATGATCATCAATCATTAATACAGGGAAAAAGAATGTGTTCAGGGTAACTAAGCAGCACAGTAGCATCACCAGAGTATCTGTACCAGCAGTTAAACCACCACCACCACCAGCTGGCTTTCAGTCTCCACCTACGATGCTGTTTTGATTGAAAGGTTACTGTACACCTATGCGGGAACACTGAATAAACTGTGTGTGGCGTGCCTGCATTTTGACTGTGACCTGTCGCAAGGTCAGGTGTGAAATTTTCCAACTGTGACATCATGTGAGTGCTCACATTTTCAATTTTAAAGCATTTTGAATTTTTGGATTAGGGATGCTCAACCTGTATGAAAAAAGCATGTTCCCTGCCCTTGTGGCTCTTACAATGTAGTGACTACCAAAGGGGAGAGATAAATGGAGAGCCCTGGTGATCAGTGGGGTGCTGATTATGTATTTTCTTCCCTGGGCTTGCAGAGCTAGAAAGAATAAACAATGCTCTAATCCAAACCCACAGAAAGTGGAAGCTCTGCTCTTTAGCTTCAGTTGTCAGATTCCCTCCTCATTCCACCTTCTGCTTCCCAAGCCACTGTCCAGTCTAGCAGATGGCCTTCCAGATCCTTGGGTCTGAAAGCATGGGGACTGTACAAGCATGGGGACTGTCTGAAAGCAATGGTACTGTTATTTAGGCATCCACTCTAATGTAAATCAAAACTAGTAAATGAGGACCCCAACTGCCTCCTCCAGAATTGGTTTCACATCAAAGACAGCCTATGGAAAGTGTTGCTTCTTGGGGCTTCCCAGACTGTCCCATCTCAGGCATGATCTTCTATAGTATTCTTCGGCCCATATGATGAAACACTTTGGCACAGAGGCTAGTACAATGGTCAGCAACTTCTTAAAAGATATGACAAGGAACAGTACCCTCTTCCCTAGAGATACCTTAGAAAACGGTATGCTGAGAGATTAGAGGTTGTCAACAGGGGGATAGACACTAAAAACAGTACATTATTCATTGGGATGAGAGTTAAAAAGATCTGAGATTTTGTGGTTTGGAGCAAGGTTAAGTTCCACTGACTCAAACACAGTAAAGGAATCCTGTTGGCTGCTAATTCTCACGACCATCACTGGTACTGGTAACATAGCAGTTAGCCAATATACATAACATTTTGTGCTCACACCTGTGTCAGAAACTATCCTATAATTAATAAATGTCAAAGACTTGAATTCAAATAATGTTTTGACTATTAATTAGATCACCATATCAACAACCCCAAAATACCATGTATGTCATGTACATGCACACATAAACCTGTACACCTGGATTTAATCACTGGTTCTACTGGATAGCTAGCCTGTGGATTGATCTACTTTCTTGTAGATTCCCATTAAAGAAATAATTTTTTAAAAATTAAACACAAAATGTTTTTAAAAGTTCTCTCCCAGACATGAGTATATTTTAAAGTATATATTAAAAGCCAGCAGTTTTTTTTTTAACAGCAAAAGCCATAAAACAAGCAGTTCTCAATTTACAATTAATATAGCAGCCCATCAAGTGCTCCTCCCCCTTAGCATATATGGTACTTTGATGCATATTATTGATATTGACAGTCATTTTGCAAATAAATGTTCTGAAAGCTTTCATCCTATTTAAAGGAGTAAACATGGAAATAAAGGTACCATTTTAATCAGGTTATTGTGATAAGACCAAAAACATTCCACAAAGTGTATACCTCATTTTGACTTCTCTATTAAATTTAAATTTGAGTTAGAATGTTAATAATTTGGCTTTAATAGAAGAGAGAGTTCATTCAGAGAATTACAGAGTTAGAGTTGGGATGAATCCCCAGAATTTATCTAATCTGGTACTCTCATTAATTGGAAGAATGTGAGGCTCAAAAATGAAATGACCACAAGAGCCATGACTACAAACTCTTCGTTACTCAGTACAGTGCTCTATCATACCAGCTACTTTCACTCTTTTAACCCACAGTTTACCATATTTTCTAATATATGCTAGTATATTGCCTAGTACACAACATCCTTTCAAATATTCTTTCTTTATTCTCCAATTCACTTTTCAGGAGAATAGATAACCTCAATCATATTGATTCTCAGCCTAATGGTCTCCCTTACATAAGTTATAATGACATTAACATTTTGTATCACTTTATTGTTACCATCAACCTCCTACAGTTTGGGGGGAACCAATCATTCTTTAAAACATTAGAATGACAACTCCAGTTTACTTGGCACATTGTATAGGTGAGTGGGAAAGACCTGTCAAATCCCAGAAAGGGGCGTGGCACCAGCACCACTCAACCAGAAGAAAAATCTCTCTTTGGCGCTAGTGTCATAGCTCCCTATCTGTTCTGCTAACCTATTAAATGATGTGGTGGAAGAGGATCCTTTCACAATCTTTGTTCATTTTTTTATAGAGCAAATGGAAGTCATACATAACCTTTTACAAAATTCATTTTTTGTTTTGTTTTCTAGGTTTATGATATTTGTGAGACATCAGAAAATCAATTTATATTTTTTCCTCTGTTAAAACAAACAAAGCAAGCCCCCTAAACTGAAACCTAACAGGTTAGAATAAGTTCTTAATTATCCACCCAGCCTTTGAATTATTTTGCTTCCGGTGTGGGCCAAAACTAAGTAGTACAGCTTCTTCTCTAAGGTAGATGGAAGAGATTATAACAATAGCTCAAGCCCACGAAAAGCATTTGTATTTTATAAATACAAGTCAGCAAAGACAAAAATTAAGATATTCATTTTCTCAATGATCAAAGAAATGTGACCAGCTCTGATGGGCAACCCAAACTCAAGAAGTCTAACTTTTCTGCAGAACCCTTCAGAACTTAAAAGATCACTGATGTAAGGTCACTAGCTGGCACCTCTTCTTATAATTACAATTTAACATAGTCAATGCAATGGGCAATAACTTACCCTTACATAATGACAACTACTATTAAAAAGAAATCATGGCATTTGAGAACAATGACGTAAGATTAAATCAAGGCACCACGGCTAGCTAACTATTCAGGAGACTATATAACAGGTTAAAAAAAAATAATTCAAGGCTGGGCACGGTGGCTCACGCCTTTAATCCCAGCAATTTGGGAGGCCGAGGCGGGCAGATCATGAGGTTAGGAGATTGAGACCATCCTGGCTAACATGGTGAAACCCCGTCTCTACTAAAAATACAAAAAATGAGCCGGGCGTGATGGCGGGCGCCTGTAGTCCCAGCTACTCAGGAGGCTGACGCAGAATGGGATGAACCCGGGAGGGGAGGTGAAGCTTGCAGTGAGCGGAGATCGCGCCACTGAACTCCAGCCTGGGCGACAGAGCAAGACTCCATCTCAAAAAAAATAAATAAATAAAAATTTTTTTAAAATTCAAAGTTAAAATAACTGAAAATCAAGGTCAAATAGCAAAATACTTCTAAACTGCCGTAAGCCCTGAATTGTCAAAATATTTAAAAATGTATTGTTTCTTACTTGAGACAGTTTGTCTCCTTAGATACTACTCAGAACAAAGACACCTGTTGAAATGCAATTGAAGTCATTTTCTAATATCTAATATTTCCTGGAATTCTCCCAAGATCCAACCATACCCAAAGCAACATTTAGGTCTACACTTGGGTAAAAATTCTAAGTTACTTTATTCATTTTCAATTCACTATTTAGTTTTTCTCCTTTCTCCTTACTTTGTAAAAAATTTACCACCAACTTTCAATAAAATAGAGATGGATTCTTTTCCTGGGTCTGGTGACTCTGTTATATATGAAAGTACACACTACTTTCCTAATGTTTTTGGACATACTTTTTCCAAGAAAAACATAATTGAACTGCAGGTCTAAAATCAAAGCTGAATTCACATACTGATGCTCCCAATTCAATGTTTACTCAGTAATGCAAGAACCTATGCTTTTACATCAGGATTCCACGGCTGCATCCAAAGCACTCAAAGGAAAAATGTAATCTGACAACATAAGAAATAATCCCCCTATAACTGTTTATTAGAATGTGAATATATTCCAAATCAATAACTAAAAAAAAAAAAAAAATCAAATTACAGAGCATGCATAAAATACAAAGTAGCAATTTACAAATAGATATTATCTTCATAACCAATACACTAAAATAATAAAATGGCTATAGAAGAAAACCAAAATGACTGACTACAGCAATGCCTTCCGTGTGCCCCACACATCATGAGCACTGCAAGAGACAAAAGATTAACTATGAAATATAGTAATCTAAGCAAGCCCACACATACATATTTCGGGGGATTTCCCACCATCCTGAATAGTATCACTGCAGTTGACACACCACTTCCAGGAAACTGCAGAGTAAGTGCTTAATATTATCCACGAGAAAGCAAAACTAAATATTAGTGTGCACATTTCTGAATGAGAAACTAATTGCTTCATTGATTTCAACAATGTAGTGGAAGAAAACTATTTCAGGTCTCTACAATGCCTAAAATGCATTCTATTTAAACTCAAGGTACTATTTCATTTTACATACTAAAAGAATACATGCCTTTAAGTGGTACCACTTGAGCAAAAATTAACCTCTCACTGTATTCTTCAGACATACTGAAACCAAAGATTTAACTGGACTATATTCCATAATATACTGCAAAACTCAAATATTAGCATTGTTAAAATAATTATCCATGCCTGCTGGTGGATATGGTGATAAAACTAGGTTGCATTTCACTTACTGGAAGGTTTTAAGACAAAATTAACACTTCAAAATTTGACACTACCAGCATTAAACCAGTTATTGCCTGAGCAATAAAAGGCCACATCATCTACTGCTTGGAAATTATTATAGATCATTTAAATCTTTTGGGCTGCCTGATCATTGCAACAGAGGCACCTGAGATGGAATTCCACAAGTCCCTCCAGTTCCCAGCCTGCCAGGCAGCACTGTTTAACTTACGGCCCCATAACCATACTACTAATGAAACCGTAACAATCTCTTGTGTTTACTAAGAGAATTCTCCAGAAAAAGTGCCCCCCTCTCTAATCAACTTTGATGCTTACAAAAATTAAAAAACAAAATTTACTCAACTACATAAACCTATTAAGGCATTTTAGAAATTCATGTCCAGATAATGGAAAATTTTCAAGCTCTCAAAATCCTGCTATGTTTATAGGGCAATTCTTATATTTGTGGAAATATACACTGCATTGAGAGAAGAGTGTATTACCGATAAGCTGCTCTGTGGCAAAATGGTAGCTTATTTCTAAGGTCGTCTTAGTTTGATTTGATCAAGACCAATAGGCCTGAGCTTCAAGTGATCAAGTTCTATTATGTCCTACGTACAGTGACAGGCTTCCATGATAAAAAGTAAACAATAATTGAGGAATCCAAACATTCAGTTTATTAAACTAAGGCTAGTGAAGCCATAGCATGAAAAAAAGCTGCAGTCATTCGGGACAAGTAGATGATTTTATAAAGCTAAAATCAAAAGACTTAGGACATGGAAAAATTCATAAGTATGAAGTAATAAAACACAAAAGTGACACAAGAATTACAAATATATTTAAATCTCAGACCTGGGAAATGGACTATACACAGCCTTCTAGGGGAGAAGAGAAATGCCTTAGATGTTCTGACAGCACTGCACCTTTGGCTTGTTTTCAGTGGTTGGTGGAACATGAATAGGAACCACATTGTTGCTTGGAGACATGTCATTTTCGCGTCTGTCTGACATTTGCTTCTGAGAAACAATGCGGTAAATCTCTGAAGGAAAAAAGAAATCACAATACTTACCGTGAATAACCTATCATAGTTAGGATAAAAGATACATAGAGGTAGGAGATATATTTGCATCAAAGACCATAAGGAAACTGAACAGAGAATACATAAATTTAAAGTTTTATTTTCAAACAGTCACTGATTAGATTCAACCCTTTAACAATTGCCCTTGGGGTAAGAAAAGAAACAAAGGTTTTTCCATTTCAGAGGGAAAGGTTCACCAGTCAAATAAATCGCTGTTTAAAGAGACCTTAAAAAGGTCTACCAGGCCAGGCACATCACCTGAGGTCAGTACTTCAAGACCAGCCTGACCAACATGGTGAAACCCTGTCTCTTTAAAAATGCAAAAATTAGGCATGATGGCGGGTGCCTGTAATCCCAGCTACTCAGGAGGCTGAGGCAGGAGAATCACTTGAACCCGGGAGGCAGAGGTTGTGGTGAGCCGAGATCGCACTACTGCACTCCAGCCTGGGAAACAGAGCAAGACTCCGTCTCAAAAAATAAATAAATAAATAAAAGAGGTAAACCAATAGCATTACATAGTTTATGGACTTATGGATTCGAAGTAAACCATAAGAGTATTTTCAGTCTACCTTTACCCCAAAAAACAAAACAAAACAAAAATTGCCTACACACAATGACATTGTACCACACAAAAAAATAAATACCCAGCACTTTGGGAGGCCGAGACGGGCGGATCACGAGGTCAGGAGATCGAGACCATCCTGGCTAACACAGTGAAACTCCGTCTCTACTAAAAAATACAAAAAACTAGCCGGGCGAGGTGGCGGGCGCCTGTAGTCCCAGCTACTCGGGAGGCTGAGGCAGGAGAATGGCATAAACCCGGGAGGCAGAGCTTGCAGTGAGCTGAGATCCGGCCACTGCACCCCAGCCTGGGCGACAGAGCAAGACTCCATCTCAAAAAACAAAAATAAATAAATAAATAAATAAATAAATAAATTTGCACTATCAGATGCATTCGGTAGAGTACAACTTAATAAACATGCTAAAATCCCAATGGATTCTTGGAAGGGAAAAGAAGATAATGTGTTTATCAGTGACCTCCTGAACAAAACTTAAATTGTAATTAAAGAATGATACAAAACAGGCAACTTAAGATGTTATATGTAAACTCTATTTTTCTTTCATGACACTTAACAAAAATAATTTAGTGTCTGCCTTTTTCACTAAATGTTAAACTCTGTAAGGATCAAAACTGTGTCTGCCTTACTGCTGTACTGCAACATATAATGTGTTGTGATAAATAACTACAGGAATGTCACTAAATTCCTCCACAATAAGTATCTGTATGTAACACATTTGGTCTTATACCACACTGCCTAAAAGTTGTTCCCTCTGACTAGATTATAAAGTCCTTAAGAACAGAAAATGTACCTTATTTTTGTTTACTCTCCCAGTTGTCCCTCCAAAAAAACTACTCTCAAAAAGCAAGATAATTCTAAAAATGTGTCAAATTAACACAATTAGCCTCCTAATATGATGTACTACAAAAGACACAATGTATTCCTATGAAGGACACCATGTATTCCTGCCAAAAATATTTAAAACTAATTTAATCATGAGGAAATAATGAGATAAATCCAGACTGAGATGGGGATAAATGTTCTAAATTTGTGCTATCCAACGGAGTAGCCACCTATTTTAATTAAATAAAATTTAAAATCCAATTCTTCATCTAACTAGCCATATTTCAAGCACTCAATAGTAACCTGTGGCTACTCTATTCAACATCCCAGATACAAAACAAATCCATCTGTTGAGGCTCAGAAACCCATACTCCAAAATGGCACTTTGATATGCTGAACTAAAGAAGTCTCAAGGGGCCGGGTGTGGTGGCTCAAGCCTGTAATCCCAGCACTTTGGGAGGCCGAGACGGGCGGATCACGAGGTCAGGAGATCGAGACCATCCTGGCTAGCACGGTGAAACCCCGTCTCTACTAAAAAAAAAATACAAAAAACTAGCCAGGCGAGGTGGCGGGCGCCTGTAGTCCCAGCTACTCGGGAGGCTGGGGCAGGAGAATGGCATAAACCTGGGAGGCGGAGCTTGCAGTGAGCTGAGATCCGGCCACTCCAGCCTGGGCAACAGAGCGAGACTCTGCCTCAAAAAAAAAAAAAAGAAGTCTCAAGGTCTCTCTGACCTTCTGCTCCTCCTCATCCTCTCTCCCCAGCACAGGATGAAGCTGAAGTTCCTTCACCTGCCTGAGATCCAGACCCACCAAAAGGAACAATTATTTTTTCTTCCCCTCCCTGTAAGACCAAGAATGTAACCACACTTAAACAGACTCTTTCACGAGACAATGTACCAATTAATTTCTGTCCACTGATCCATTCATCCTCCCCAGTAATCCCCTCAACAGAATTCCTTTTCTCCTCCTTCCCATAACCTGTTTTGCCAGAATGGCATAAGCTTCTGAATGCCATCAGGAGGTGGGTCATCTCTCTGGTTCTCCCCGTGTACATGTTAATAAATTTTGTATGCCTTTTTTCCAATTAATCTGCCTTTTGTGAGTTGATTTTCCAGCAAACTTTCAGAGGTTTCTATTTAGTTCTCTCACAAAAGAAATGTAAATGATATAAAAATGATACAGCAGAATTCTTTTTCTTCCTAACCTCTACCTATCGTTTGGACCTTGTGAAAGGTCCAAAGCACAGCCAGGTGTGGTGGCTCACGCCTGTAATCCCAGCACTTTGGGAGGCCAAGGCGGGCAGATCACGAGGTCA
>NW_012100320.1:4219148-4230378 GCF_000951045.1 Mandrillus leucophaeus | reverse complement strand
AGACGGGGTTTCACCATGTTAGCCAGGATGGTCTCCATCTCCTGACCTCGTGATCCGCCCGTCTCGGCCTCCCAAAGTGCTGGGATTACAGGTTTGAGCCACCGCGCCCGGCCTAATTTAATCTTTAAAACAATTTATAAAGAAGTTAAAACTTACAGTGGGTCACATATTTCATCTTAATTTACACACACAATTTACACTTGAAAAAAGAAGAGCCTCCCAGTTTGAGATCAGAGGGAAAGCTTAAAGATGAAGTTAATTCTTTATTCCTTAGCCACTCATCTGACTGAATGACCGAAGGGTAAATCCTTCTCTTTAGCCTTGGCACACTCCCATCCCATCCTTTTTCATTGAAACAAAATCTATAAAGATTACATATCCTTTTTTTAAATTTTAATTTTAGTAGCCTGTCTTTATTGTATCCTAGTTGTCTTTCCTTAATGCCTGTTCACATTTGAACCGTCAACCTTCTCAGACATAAATTTTAGCCACTCCCCTTTCCCCACAAAAGAATCTAAGAAAAGATACTCTTGCTGTCTGTTTTTGTTACTTTACATATTCAGTTGACTACATCTTACTGTTTTTCAACTTCTGAGAAATTAGTTCTTAATATTGAAAAATGTAGTAATTCAGTTAATGCATCTCTCTTTCTTTAACATTTTTTAATGGAAATTTTCTGATATACCAAAAGTAGAGTAAGGCAGGGCAGTGGCTCACACCTGTAATCTCAGCACTTTAGGAGGCCAAGGCAGGTGGATCACACGAGGCCAGGAGTTAGAGACCAGCCTGCAACATGGTAAAAACTCATCTGTACTTAAAATACAAAACTAGAAGGACATGGTGGCTCAGGCCTATGATCCCAGCTACCCGGGAGGCTGAGACATGAGAATTGCTTGAACCTAGGAGGTAGTCTTCTTGCCTGACACAGCAAGACTCAGGGGAAAAAAAAAAAGAATATAGCCTTTATACTAAAAAGACATCCTGAACATATTAATTACATGGAGAAATCTAGCAGACATCACCTTAACCAAGTGGTAAAAGTTAACATCACTGGTAATTAATAAGACATCCAATTATCACAAACCTGCTGATATGGTGCACTGAGAACACTTCTGTGGTGTTCCTGCCAAAAGTGTATAACCTGAGTTTAATCGTGAGGAAAAAAATCAGAAAAACCCAAAATGAGGTACACAACAAAGTAACTGGATTGTACCCTTCAAAAATGTCAAGGTCAATAAACAAAAGATTGAGGAACTGTTCGAGATTAGAGGAGACTAAAGAGATATGACTGCTAAATGAAATGCATGACCTTATCTTGGACTTTGACTAATAAGGGTATTATTGGAACAAGTGGGAAAATCTGAATAAGGTCTGTAATTAAACATTGATGTGGCACTATTATCTCTCTGATTTTGATAATTATACTGTAGCTATAAAAGAGAATATCCTTGTTTTTACAAAATATACACTGAAAAACACTCAAGGATGAGGGTCATCATGTCTGCCACTTAATCTCACATGGTGCCGAAAAAAATATGTATATATTTAGAGAGAAGAGAAAGGATAAAGCAGATGTGGTAAAATATTAACATCTGTAGAATATGGGTGAAGGATATTTGCAAATTCTTTTTACTATTATTTTAATCTCTTTAAATTTGAAATTGTGAAAATGCAAAGTTAAAAGCAAAAAGTAAAAGGTATGCATTAAAAACATCCTTTAGTGAACCTGAGAAAAGACAAAGCTGCACTGAAATTCAAAGGCAGAGCAATCTACCAGTCTCACTCTCATACTAGTAAACCACCTCTAAAAAATACCATCAAGCAAAATCATCTCATGGAGTCACTTTCAAATTCATGGGTGTCAAGAATGCCATGGGTCTATTCTGAAACCAACAACACAATTAACTCTGAAGTAACATGTAAATTTTCTGATATATAATTTCACAACTTAAATTTTTGGCTGGGCGTGGTGGCTCATGCCTATAATCCCAGCACTTTGGGAGGCCAAGGCAAGCAGATGGCTTGAGCTCAGGAATTCAAGATCAGACTGGGCCCCATCTCAATTTTTAAAAATTTTAAAGCTTTTTTTTCTTTCAGCAATATCAAAATACAACGTAAATACTCCCTTAAGACTGTTAACATTTAAGGCAGAATCAAGTGCAATAGTTACTATTCTCTTTACTGTTTTCTCTATGCATTCACACTTCCACTGGCATACAGGAGGAAGAATGTTTAGAACAAACATCCTAACACCTGCAGAACAACACAGATGTCTGCTGCACATCTCTGATCCTACAAACCAACAGTGAGATTTATGCAGGAAGCTGAGGAAATAGTGAATATAGAAAGGAAAAGTGGTAGCAAGTGAAACTAAAGTCTTCTTTGCTTTCAACAACAATTAAGCTGTAACAAAAGTTCAATCTAGAGTGAATTTTAAGAAAAGTAACCATATATTCATCTTTTTTTCTTTTTGAGACAGGATCTCACTCTGCCCCAAAAGCTGGAGTGCAGTGGCATGATCTCAGCTCACTGCAGCCTAAACCTCCCAGGCGGAAGCAATCCTCCCACCTCAGCTGGGACTACAGGTGCGCACACCACCATGCCTAGATAATATTTCTTTTTTTTTTTAGAGACAGGGTTTCACCATGTTGCCCAGGCTGGTTTTGAACTTTTGAGATCACTGCATGTGGCAACAGACATCTGTGTTGTTCTACAGGTGTTAGGATGTTTGAGCTCAAGTGATCCGCCTGCCTCAGCCTCCCAAAATGCTGGGATTACAGGCGTGCATCAACATGCCTGGCTCTCATCTTTAAAGACAAAAGGGCTCAATTTTAAGTACTGACTAGTTCACATTTGAGCGGATCAGAAGTTCAATGTTACAAAATGATGCATAAAATACTTAACTGCAGATGGAAGACTTGAGCTCATCTTCACTTAATATCAGAATAAATGGGCCAGAATTATAGCAGAGGAGATTTGATATAACATAAAAAATATTCCAACAATTTAGAAAATCTCATCTAAAAAGTTTTTTCAGATGAGATTTTCTGAGGCCTTAAAATGCTCACACATCTTTAAGGTAATTTAATTCACATGTTTTAAGACTATGACTCTGAGGAGCAGGGAGGTTCAATGACTTTAAACAGGGAGTAGAAGCAAAGTGATAAAGATGTAATGCCCTAGAACTCCTGGGTCTCAATCTAGCACTCTACATGTTGACTTAATAAAATCCACACAAATGGATATAAAGAAAACAAAGACTTGCAGACATACTGCATATTTAATCAACTCTTACTTGCTTAAAACAATCAGTAAACTTTGACAGAGAACGTTCTAAAGGAAAGCTACTGTGTTCCAAAGACTGTTTATCCAACCCCAGCACTATTCTGATAGAAAACAATTATAATAAAATAGGTACATAAATCACCAATTTTCTCATGCCTTAATTGCTATTTAGCTACTAATTTACCAACTGTTCTCTATATACCAGGGATAGATAAGTACTTTACAGGTACTCATTTTTTAAGTCTAGGGCAGTGACAAACCATTCTTTGCTAAGGGTTACTGAGAAAAAAACCTTTAGGTCACAAAAGTCAAGTCAAATCCTATCAGAAGATTTTATAAATATAAGACTTCTCTCAAAAAGGAAATAACAAAACTCCTCAAAATATGTATGAATTTTATAGATGGAGAAATTAAGGCCTAGAAGGGTGAGGTAACTTGCCTAAGATTGTAGAACTAATAGTAAGTGGAGGAGCCAGGACTAGAACCCAAGTCAGGCTTCCAAATCTTACCTCTTTGACTTTACACTTACATTTTTACAGTAAAAGAATATGTTAAAGTTAAAATCTGTTAATCTCTAATACAGGGGCTGCATACGAACAATAAATCAAAACTTGTTATATTGTCATTGGAAACCCATTTAATCATACTCCTGTATAGAGTTTTTAGAACAACGCCACGTAAAACTGTACTATATATTAAGACATTTTAAATCATGAGTTCTTAAAAGTAATATATAATTTAAAAGTATTTAAAAACAACCCATCAAAGTACTCATTAGAAGATTAAGACTATCTCACTAATAATCTGGTTATTTTAATAGCTTCATGATAAATATGAGTGAACACTTCTTACCTCAGAGGCTGACCTGGTCATTCACATTCCAAATCAGCATGAACTCCATCTCTTTCCCACTACTTTTTAAAACTTTTCTATACGCAATCATTGGCTGATTTTATCTACCAATTATCTCCCATGGCACAATATAGAATACACAAGTGATACCTTTCTTCTGTATCATAGAAGAATTTTATTTTGTCACTATAATTTTTAAAAATATGTTTTTTCCCTAGCTTTTTCTTTACTAAATTTCAAAAGGACATTTGTATCTTTCTATAGCTGGGATCTCAATATTTACCTTATAAAAGTACATTTAAACATTACTTTGTGTTTGTGACCATGAAGAATGTAATACCTGAACTGAAGAAATCATGGAAGTGAATGAATTATTTTCCAAATATTTTTCCCACTATAAATCAGATGAATTAGGACAACTGAAGCTCAGTGAGCAAGGGTTGTAGTTAATTTTGCACTCTAAACAGCTTTTGCTAGAGTAGCTCTCAAATGATAGTCATTCTTGGCTGATACATAGTTTAGTTGCTGATTAGTTTGTTTAAATTACCTTCCTAAAACTTCTAGTTCCTACTGGTGTAATCTGAAAATGCAAGTCTTACCTGTTAAAATGGTCTGAAAAGCAGCTTCTACGTTTGTAGAGTCTAGAGCAGAAGTCTCAATGAACGACAAACCATTCTTTTCTGTGGGGAGACACAAAAATGTCAGTATTGTCAAGTTTTAAAACAAGGAATAGGGTATATTCAAGCCCTCGAAAGGAAAAATAACAGAACTTTTTAAAACCTAAGACCTCCTCAACTTATGAGACATTAAGGGAACCACTCTATTTACACTTTATTTACTTACTTACTTTATTATTTCTTTAAGTAGAGATGCAGATCTCACTACGTTGCCCAGCCTGGTCTCGAACTTCTGGCCTCAAGCACTTCTCCTGCCTCAGTCTCCCAAAATGCTGAGATTACAGGCATGAGCCACCATGCCCAACCCTACTTACACATTAATATTTACACAATAATAGATTAAAAATAATAGTGAGAGGGCTGGGCATGGTGGCTCACTCCTGTAATCCCAGGACTCTGGCAGGCCAAGGCAGGCGGATTGCTTGAGCATAGGAGTTCAAGACCAGCCTGGGCAAAATGGCAAAACCCTGTCTCTACAAAAAATACAAAAAATTAGCTGAGCGTGGTGGCACACACCCGTAGTCCCAGCTACTTAGGAGGCTGAGGTGGAAGATCGCTTGAGCCCAGGAGGTCAAGGCTGCAGTGAGCCTTGATTGTGCCACTCCACTCCAGAATGGGTGACAGAGTGAGATCCTGGCTCTCAAAAAAAAAACAAAAACAAAAACAAAAAAAAGTGAGAAAATGTCAATTGGCTCCTTAATTAAAATAAATACTTATTACATCTAAATACTACTCACTAGTAATGAATGACACCACTTAAAATGTGGTAAAAATGTATCCAGTGGCCAGCTATTTCCATCTCTTGCTATCCTCTCCATCAACCACATTGGCTATAATATCCAGTCAGAATGTTGTAGCTATATTATTTACAATAAAGCTATTCTTGCATGGGAAATCAAAAAAAACTGTTACAGAAAGTTATCCACAGCATCAGCATTAGAGCAAAGGCAAGACTTTCACTAGCCACAAATGCACAATGTTGTCTTCTGGCATGCTGTCCCTACCAGAACAGGGGCAAGAGACATGTGAATTCTTTATGAAGCCAAAAAGTTACAGCTTCTAAGCAGCTGCATCCCTATTGGTCCCTGACACTCTGAGCCTCTACCTTTCACTCACATAGAGCTCATGTACAGCAGCCTTTGTAAACACAGAAACATAACAGAAAAAGAGACAGGATACACAATGTTTATATTCATTTTTTGGTGGAATAATATTCCTGTTTTAATGACTCAAAGCAAAAAAGCTATACAGTCATCACAAACTTTCAAAACAATTCTTGCTAAGCATTCATGTTTACCTTTCGGAAACTATTATAACCTATTACTCTCACGGGAAAGGTATCAAAACCACAAGACACAATGGTAAGAAATATCATGGAATTCCTATCACTAACCTGCAAAAGCTCTTGCTTCATCTGTAGGAACTGCCCTGAGATGACGCAGATCACTCTTATTGCCCACGAGCATGATAACAATGTTACTATCAGCATGATCTCTCAGTTCTTTCAGCCATCGCTCTACATTTTCATATGTGAGATGTTTAGCAATGTCATAAACCAATAAGGCACCTACAGCTCCACGATAATATCTGAAAACAGAAACATATTTAGTATCAGAAAACAACCACAAGATGGAAGCAAACACCAGGAAGAACTCAAAATATGGATTATGAGTTTTAAAAACATACTTATAAATAAATTTCTAAGGATTCCTAATACTAGAATTCTTAAAAGGAAAAAAGAGTTCTTTTTCCAATACAAAAAGTCAGCTAATTCACTCATTGGCAACCCATTTCACAGAACTTAAAAACTGTGAGACTTACGCTGATGTTATAGCTCGGTATCGCTCTTGCCCTGCTGTGTCCCATATCTGTGCCTTTATTGTTTTTCCATCAACCTGGATGCTTCTTGTTGCAAACTCTACTCCAATGGTGCTCTTGCTTTCCAGATTAAACTCATTTCGAGTAAATCGAGACAGGAGATTACTCTTTCCAACACCAGAATCTCCAATAAGGACAACTGGAAAGACAAAGAACTTAATGTCAGATGAACAAGGCAAACACATTCAGAATACCACTATGCTTTCAACACAAAGAAGTTTGGCTTCAGAGTAAATAAAGCAAGAAAAATAAGGTATATGATTTTTTAAAAGGAATGGGGGCAGGGGGTTGAACCCCATGTTCTTGACCAGTTACCAATCAATAAAATCGATTTATTCTTTTCAGTGTGTTTCTACCTGTATGACTTTCACACATCATCTGCTTAGCACAGATACAGTATCCTGTCTTAAACATGCAGTTTTAATCACAGATGCACTTGGCACTGATGACAGGCATTAATTACCATCAATGCTATGCCAATCTTACTACTTTAGAAAATAACTTCAAAGATAAATCCTAAACTAAATGAACAATTTATGATATTAAAATGTAATATATCAGACATGAAAACAACAAAGGCTGTTAGTGGGTAGGGAAGGACAAAATGAATATACTTCGTTTCGTCAAAGACTGGGTGTGACCTCAGGACTCAGACCTAGACAATATGAAAAACATTTAACATACGAGGCACAGGGTTTATAAACTTCACCATACAGAACACAGAAACTAAAATGACCTTTAATAGTTGTATTCATCAGATTGGTTCAAAGTTAAAGACCCCTCTACCAAAAAACCCACCCCACTAAAGATAAACAGGGGTACTAGGAAACTAATAATTCTGACATACTGTGAGTCAAAACCAAACCAAGTGCCAGGCGTGGTAGCTCACGCCTGTAATCTCAGCATTTTGGGAGGCCAAGAGTTCAAGACCAGTCTGGCTAACATGGTGAAAATCCCATCTCTATAAAAATACAAAAATTAGCCAGGCATGGTGGTGGGTGCCTGTAATCCCAACTACTTGTGGGCCTGAGGCATGAGAATAGCTTGAACCCAGGAAACAGAGGTTGCAGAGGGCTGAGAGTGCGCCACTGCACTCCAGCCTGGGCGACACATCGAGACTCTGTCTCAAAAATAAAATAAAATAAAATAAAAATAAAACAAAGCAAGGAGGGCATACACTTTCACTTATGACTCCATGATTTTTTGGAGAATAGGTCTTGATTAGATGAATTTGCTTCCTGTGATTTCTATAGGCAGCAGTTTACTTACTAAGTAGATACATGGAGATTCTTTTTCACCCAAAGTGGTATTACACTTAAGAATTTCAAAAACAATGGAGAAACAGGCAGTTAAGTTGTTTTAAGGTATTTTCTATCTGAATTTAAAGTTCAAAATGAGTTCACAGGTTTATAGAATCTGAGCTAGACATTTTTTCCTTTGTAAAATTGGTATCAGCATTTCAGGAAACATTATATTCGTTCCTACTTTTGACTACTAAGACTTCTTCTTATCTATCTAAACTAGTTAATTGATTTAGACATCAGGACTAGAAAATCAAACATACAAAAATAAGGCCAAGGAATAAGACCATTCCTTACTAAAGAGACTGGGATGTGGTGGTACGAGTGGAAAGAACGGTAAAAACTAAAAGCTCACTGCACTCTGGTAGGAGGGCAAAGACAGTCCATTACACACTCCCTCCTTGCCACAGGAGCGGATATAAGCTGGCCTCTGGACAGTCTTGGACAGAGTACATTATCAAATGCGTATCTTTCTGGCTTCCTCAGTCAGCTGATTCAGCAAGAAATCATTCAGAAGACAGTGAATCCAACGCAGCACAAAGAGTGGTTATTTCTAACTAAAAAGTCAACTACAGGGTGTCAAAGGTGCTATGGCAAACATATACATGCTTTTATTTGCTATCAGAAGAAAATGTCAAAGTTATTAAAGTGATGTACAAAAGCAATGCACTTTCAATTTCATAGGATGGTTATTTGATGTATTAGTTTCCAAGGTCCACCATTCTGGATATGAAGTCAAATTTCAGTTTCGGTTAATAGTCTACTATCAACAGGATACATTCACTGTTGCTTCTTAGTACAAAAGGCTGGATGTTTGCTAAGGAAATGGCCTTTGAATCACTCATACGAAAAAAAAGTAAATACAAAAAAATACATGACTAAATACTAACACAAAAAATTAGGCATGGTGATGTATGCCTGTAGTCCCAACTACTCAGGAGGCTGAGGTGGGAGAATGGCTTGAGCCTGGGAGGCAGACGTTGCGGTGAGCCTGGATTGTGAGCCACTATACTCTAGCTAGGGCAATAGAGCCAGAACTTGTCTCAAAAAAAAAAAAAATCTTCCAGTACTTTCTTTCTTTTTTTGAGACAGGGTCTCACTGTCGCCCAGACTGGAGTGCAGCGGCACAAACAGGGCCCACTGCAGCCTAGACTTCCCAGGCTTAGAGGATCCTCCCACCTCAGCTTCCCTAGTAGCTGGAACTACAGGCACATGCCAACACACTCAGCTAATTTTTTGTATTTTCTGTAGAGACGGGGTTTTGCCATGTTGCCCAGGCTGGGTCTCAAACTCCTGGACTCAAAAGATCCACTTGCCTTGGCCTCCCAAAGTACTGGGATTACAGGCATAAGCCACCATGCCTGGCCAACTCCAGCACTTTCAAGTTTAGGTTTCCTCCCTTTTGACCTCCACTTTTAATGATTATGTTCATTATCTCACCAATCTCAACTCCTTATGCCGTCATAAAGATAGTAAGGGAACTTTTTTCTTAATGTAACCAATTAACGTTAACACTATTAAAAAAGCACTCTAATCTGAAAATAACTCAAAATTCATGAATGTTTTAAAAAGTTATCTCAACTAGGCCAGACACAGTGGCTCATGCCTGTAATCCCAGCACTTTGGGAGGCCAAGGAGGGTGGATCACCTGAGGTTGGGAGTTCGAGACCAGCCTGACCAACATGGAGAAACCTCGTCTCTACTAAAAACACAAAATTAGCTAGGTGTGGTGGCGCATGCCTGTAGTCCCAGCTACTCAGGATGCTGAGGCAGGAGAATCACTTGAACCTGGAGGCGGAGGTTTTGCAGTGAGCCGAAATCACGCCATTGCACTCCAGCCTGGGCAACAAGAGTGAAACTCCGTCTCAAAAAAAAAAAAAAGTTATCAGCTAGACATCTGCCGTATTTGAGTATCATCGCAAATACCTAATACTAAATATCAAGCTGCTAAATGCATAAAAGCAGAATATACGTATTAATTATCCATTGTTTAATTAAAAATTTCTGCTTCTTCAACTACATTTAGTTTTATACTTTCTCTTGCAAACTAATTTACTGGACCAAAATATAATTCATCAAAGACAGTACCTCAACCCTAAAAGTTACCACCTGAAAGAATAACTGGTAATTTTCATTCTGGTTTTCATAAATTTCGAGACATTTCTATTCTTTCAACTATATTCATATAGTCCAACCTCCTCAAAAGTTTTTAATATACAATGCATTCAAGGTGGGACACAGTGGCTCATGCTTGTAATCTCAGCACTCTGGGAGGCCAAGGTGGGAGGATCCCTTGAGCCCAGGAGTTTGAGACCAGCCTGGACAATGTAGGGAGACCCTATCGCCACAAAAAAGAAATTTTTATTTCTGTAAGTAGGATAGTCTTTAAAAAAAAAAAAAAAAAAAGAAGCCAGGCATGGTGGAGTACATTTGTAGTTCCAGCTACTTGGGAGGCTGAGGCAGGAGGATTTCTTCAGCACAGGAATTTGAGGCTGCAGTGGGCTATGACTGTGCCATGGCACTCCAGCCTGGGCAACAGAGGGAGACCCTGCCTAAAAAAAAATATATATAGAGAGAGAGAGAGAGAGAGAGAGAGAGACAGAGAGAAAGAATTATGTATATAATGCAAACAATAAGGCTCAAGTCTAGACAAGTTTTTCCACATTCAGCAGAATCTGAGTTGCTCAACCAAAACTTGTGAAAGAAAAACTACTAACAAGATGCAAGACAGCAAAGTTTCCATGATAATTTCTACTGACAATCAGCTGATGGTTAATTACTACTGACTTCCAATGTGATTGAAAAGAAAATGTCTTAAGCAATAGACTATGTATCCAGGTATTTTCAGAAAATGTAACTTTGGATTGGTGCCTACCACACAATATTTGTAAACAGAAATTATGACTGATGCTTACTTACGTCCCACAGGGCCTTAACCACATTGTTTGTAAATACAAAATTAAAGTTTTAAAAATAAAAAGTTTAAATAAAATAAAACTAATTCCCTCCCACCAAAAGTCTCACTATTGGGCTTAAATAAAGGTCATAATTTAGAATAATTGTACTGCTCGTCCCACATTACATTCCTATTTAGACCACTCCATCCCCTGTTAATTAAAATATCCCTTTATTTTCAACTTGTTAGTTACAAACTAACTCCAATTTCCTCAACTATTGCATTTGCTAGGTTAAATCTAAGTACAAACAGCTGCAGTCCATCTCAGTGAATAAATCTCT
>NW_012100320.1:4216220-4218258 GCF_000951045.1 Mandrillus leucophaeus | reverse complement strand
AAAAAAAAAAAAAAAAAAAACTGACAAAACCACAGTAACTTCTTTCACATTATTACCATTTATTGAGTCCTCATGGTTAAAATTTTACAAATAGTCTCATTTAACTCTCACAACAATCTTAAGAGACAGGTATTTTCCTTTACATAAATGAGAGAACTGAGACTCAGAAAAGTTAACTTTTCCAAGGTCATATAGTAAATATAAGACCTGAGTCAGGATCTAAACCGAAATCTATGTTAATTCCAAAGCTCGGTGCTCTCAATCGTTGCTAGAAGGATGGTCTAATCAAAAAGCTGAAATACTTTAGGCCAATTCAGAATATTTAATATTCTTTGTTAAAAAATAAAAGGACCTTGTATAACCAACATTCCAGTTCAAACCAAATAGGAGAAATACCCTGACGGTCTATCTTGTTCTGAATTAATTACTTCAAAGACAGCCTTTATAAAGGCACACTACCATTATACCATATTTTAAAACACAAACCTCCCTTTAACCCCAAAGTCTCAAGAGATTCAAATAATTTCACATCATCTCAGATACCTTCGGCAAAACGTATGCTATAGTATACTTTCTGTAATCCAGGCCTGAGTTTTGTATTTGTAAAATGAACTAAGTACCCTGAAAGTACTTTCCAGCATGGGGTGGAGGGGGGATACCAAAAGTATTCACCCTATACAATAGAATATTCTGGGTCAGAGGCGTAAGAGACGACAAGAGTACAACAGCAGGCTAGTATAACAAGATTTGCAAAGTATTGGGAAAGCAAACAAATCTTTCCTGCTTGGTTTAGTCAATCATTCTTAGCACCCAATGGCAAAGACAGAAACAGTCACCATGCTTAACACTCTTTAAACTCCACCCTCCACAGTAAAGCTTTAATAGCAATGGCTTCTTCCTCAGTGGTAATGATCTTTGTTCGGCACACTACTGATGGCTACCTTCCCAATTCAGGAGCAGAGAAAGAGCATCAGAGTGAGAGTACATTCACTGAACAATAAAAGCATCTACTGTACTCTCTTCTCATTGAAAAATGTACCCTTTATCTTCGTTGACTAAAAAAAAAAAATTGGATTCCTTCCGGACTCAACCAATAAGCAATTCTTTCTAACCAACCCTGACCCTCCGATATGTTCTATCCAAGGGCACTACATGTTTCCGTACCTTATAATAAATATTTAATGTGACCAAAAGAGCACACAACTTCCTTCCTACCCCCAACCTTTTGGGAAAGGTATGTGGCCAACTAGGGCTCTTCCCTTCCTGTTGGATCCTCCCAGTGTTGCAGCAGGAAGCAACCAGTCCATAGAGATAAAGCAAGCTAGTATTTGTGCAGCGCACAACCTTTCCTGCTCAGGAACCGGGCCTTCAGGTCTGGCAAGGATAACAGCCACCACCCATCCGCAACCTCTTCTCGCGAACCGAGTAAAGAGTTATCCCGGGTTGTGTGCCACTGAGTAGGGAGAGCAAGAAAATAAAAGGCTAGGTGGGAAGTAATGTCAGCCTGCCGGGTCACTGCGACAAGTGCGCGACTGGGTGATGGTCGATCCCTCTTACCCTCCCACCACCCGGGTCGCAACGGAGACAAGGGAGCTCTAAACACGATCTGGGGAGGGAAGGTAGAGAGAGTTGCCAAATGGGGAGTGGGGGAGGGAGCGGTCAGAGAAGGTTAAGGACCGCGAGAACGGCGGGGTGGAGGGTGGGGGTGGGGACCCCTGGCCCGCTCAGATTTTACCGGGTCCTGGACCCGGGATGCGAGAAGCTTAGAGGGGGGGCCGAACGAGGAGAGGAGAGATGCAGAAGAGAGGCTCGCTCGAGGGGGGAAAGGGGGCAGATAAGAAAAGACCTGTAGTGGGAGTCTGCACCGAAGGCAAGGCCAAGAGGGAAGCGAAGAACTCGTCAGAGGGGCTTCGGGAGAGGACGCCAGCCGAGAAAGGTGTACGCTGAGGGGGAGGGGGCGCTACACCCGAAAAGAGAGATGGTGGGAGGGGCGGCGGGGCCGCAGAACCCGGGGAAAGGAATTCGACGATATGCGAGA
>NW_012100320.1:4212207-4213015 GCF_000951045.1 Mandrillus leucophaeus | reverse complement strand
AGAGTACTTAAAAGTGGAAAAAGGGCTGGGCACGGTGGCTCACGCCTTAATCCCAGCACTTTGGGAGGCCGAGGTGGGTGGATCACCTGAGGTCAACAGTTCAAGACCAGCCTGGCCAACAAGGTGAAACCCCGTCGCTACTAAAAATACAAAAAGTTAACCGGGCGTGGTGGTGGGCACCTGTAGTCCCAGCTACTCTGGAGGCTTAGGCACGAGAATCGTTTGAACCCGGGAAGCAGAGGTTGCAGTGAGCTGATTAACAGCTGAGTCAATGGGCTGGGAAAGGCAGGCCCACCCTTAATCTGGGTGGGTACCATCTAATCAGCTGCCAGCGAATATAAAGCAGACAGAAAAATATGAAAAGGCTAGACTGGCTTAGCCTCCCAGCCTACATCTTTCTCCCGTGCTGGATGTTTCCTGCCCTCGAATGTTGGACTACAAGTTTTTCATCTTTGAGACTCAAACTGGCTTCCTTGCCTCTCAGCTTGCAGAAGGCCTGTTGTGGGACCTTGTGATCGTGCGAGTTAATACTACTTAATAAACTCCCATTTATATATATATATGTCTATCCTATTCATTCTGTTCCTCTAGAGAACCTGGACTAATACAGTTGGTAAGAAAATAAAAAGGAACTCTCTAGTAAAAAGCCTGGAATTATAAATTTAGAAATGCCTAGCCTTAGACTATGTGGGAGAAGGAAGACCTGAAATATATCTCACCCTCCACATCTGGGGAGGTAACCTTACATGTTTGTTAAAAACAAAGTGAGGACTGATAAGGCTGTGTTTAAACTTCAGCTCAGTCATTC
>NW_012100320.1:4196711-4210467 GCF_000951045.1 Mandrillus leucophaeus | reverse complement strand
AAAAAAAAAATTGGATTCCTTCCGGACTCAACCAATAAGCAATTCTTTCTAACCAACCCTGACCCTCCGATATGTTCTATCCAAGGGCACTACATGTTTCCGTACCTTATAATAAATATTTAATGTGACCAAAAGAGCACACAACTTCCTTCCTACCCCCAACCTTTTGGGAAAGGTATGTGGCCAACTAGGGCTCTTCCCTTCCTGTTGGATCCTCCCAGTGTTGCAGCAGGAAGCAACCAGTCCATAGAGATAAAGCAAGCTAGTATTTGTGCAGCGCACAACCTTTCCTGCTCAGGAACCGGGCCTTCAGGTCTGGCAAGGATAACAGCCACCACCCATCCGCAACCTCTTCTCGCGAACCGAGTAAAGAGTTATCCCGGGTTGTGTGCCACTGAGTAGGGAGAGCAAGAAAATAAAAGGCTAGGTGGGAAGTAATGTCAGCCTGCCGGGTCACTGCGACAAGTGCGCGACTGGGTGATGGTCGATCCCTCTTACCCTCCCACCACCCGGGTCGCAACGGAGACAAGGGAGCTCTAAACACGATCTGGGGAGGGAAGGTAGAGAGAGTTGCCAAATGGGGAGTGGGGGAGGGAGCGGTCAGAGAAGGTTAAGGACCGCGAGAACGGCGGGGTGGAGGGTGGGGGTGGGGACCCCTGGCCCGCTCAGATTTTACCGGGTCCTGGACCCGGGATGCGAGAAGCTTAGAGGGGGGGCCGAACGAGGAGAGGAGAGATGCAGAAGAGAGGCTCGCTCGAGGGGGGAAAGGGGGCAGATAAGAAAAGACCTGTAGTGGGAGTCTGCACCGAAGGCAAGGCCAAGAGGGAAGCGAAGAACTCGTCAGAGGGGCTTCGGGAGAGGACGCCAGCCGAGAAAGGTGTACGCTGAGGGGGAGGGGGCGCTACACCCGAAAAGAGAGATGGTGGGAGGGGCGGCGGGGCCGCAGAACCCGGGGAAAGGAATTCGACGATATGCGAGAAGGCAGTCCGCCAGGGGAAGGACACGCAGGGAGGGGCTGTGAGGCCAGCCAAGGCCCACGGAGAGGTCGCTCAGAGAGCGGCATGTGATGGGGACCCCTGTCTGAGGAGGGGAGAAGCTGAGCTGGGTAGGAGACGGAACCGCACAAAAAGGAAGGGCTGAGGCAGGCCTCTATCAGTGCACGGGTGGCCGGCACGTCCGCCGAGAGTGTCCCGGGTGCCCGAACGGGGACTGTGTAGAGTGCGAGAGCCCATGGCCTCACCTTTAAAGAGGTAGTCGTACTCGTCGTCGCGGGTGCCCATTGCGCGGCCGAGGAGCGAAAGGGCGGGAGCAGCAGTGGTATCTGTGGGACCAGGGGGCGTCGCTGCAGGGGTAACCCGAACGCCGAGCTTCAACTGCCGGACTGGGTGAAGAGCCCCTCCTTGCCGCTGCGCCACTTCCGGCAGGCCCCAGCCTTTAAGGGGAAGTACTTCCGGGGGCGGCTCCCCGTCCCTGAACCCAAGAAGGGCGGTGTGCACGAGAGTCGCGATGCGTGGGGCTTCAAACTTTCGTCGCTAAAGGAGGCTCAAAGGGGAAACTGAGTCCTGGAATTCCTAGCTACCATGGTCTTAGTGGCCTCTTGCTCATTTCTCGAGCTACCGTGCCCGGAAGCGACTCGCTGGAACCGGGCGGGACCGCCTGTGAGTGGTGGGTTTGTGGATGAGGGCGGGGTTGTCTAAGGATCAGAGAGCCGAAGGCAACTATATACGCGTGGCGGTTCCATGGTGTAATGGTTAGCACTCTGGACTCTGAATCCAGCGATCCGAGTTCAAATCTCGGTGGAACCTGCATTGGTGGTTTTTTTTTCCTTAACAACTTTTTTGTTCACTAAGTAATTGAACAACTATGACACATATTAACATGGAGATGTAAAATTTAATCCTTGCCTATGAAGACCTCACAAATTTCCCACTGCATTTGAGGTACTATCTGCTACCTGGCAGATATGAGCCTCTTCACTACCTTTTTTTTTTAACCCTGGCCCCTCAAACTTTAATTCAGAAGCTTCAGTGAAACTTGAAAATTCCTTTTGCTGGAATTTTCTACCTCCAGCTTCATGCACGGGTAGGCGCTTGTCACTCACTCCTCTCCGGAAATCTCAGTCTATCTCGTTTTCATTTAGAGTACTTCGCCCACCCTCCTCATCAAGATTCATCAAGAACTTGAGTCCTATTTGTAGGCCTCTAATCTAAGTCCGTTTACATAAGTATTTCATTTAATATGCCGAGCAAAGGATGGCAATTTCCATTTTAGCGGAAATTTGGATACTAAGACTCAAGTGATTTGCCAGATATCATGCCGCAGGGCCTCCCTGTATTTGAAGAGAATTTTGTAATTCCAGAAAAGCCTTTATCCAATTATTGTCACACCTCCTACCTCCTATATGCAAACTCTCGATTTAGACTTGTGGGCAAGTGTGCCTAGAACAAGCAGAAGAATACCACCTGCCAATGATGTCCACTTCCCAATTCCCAGAGACTGAATAGGTTAGGTTACATGGCAAAGGGGAATTGAGGTTACAGATGAAATGAAGGTTGCTAATCAGCTGACATTAAATTAGGGATATTATCCTGGATTATTTGGGTGACCCCAGTGTTGTCGTAAGAGTACTTAAAAGTGGAAAAAGGGCTGGGCACGGTGGCTCACGCCTTAATCCCAGCACTTTGGGAGGCCGAGGTGGGTGGATCACCTGAGGTCAACAGTTCAAGACCAGCCTGGCCAACAAGGTGAAACCCCGTCGCTACTAAAAATACAAAAAGTTAACCGGGCGTGGTGGTGGGCACCTGTAGTCCCAGCTACTCTGGAGGCTTAGGCACGAGAATCGTTTGAACCCGGGAAGCAGAGGTTGCAGTGAGCTGATTAACAGCTGAGTCAATGGGCTGGGAAAGGCAGGCCCACCCTTAATCTGGGTGGGTACCATCTAATCAGCTGCCAGCGAATATAAAGCAGACAGAAAAATATGAAAAGGCTAGACTGGCTTAGCCTCCCAGCCTACATCTTTCTCCCGTGCTGGATGTTTCCTGCCCTCGAATGTTGGACTACAAGTTTTTCATCTTTGAGACTCAAACTGGCTTCCTTGCCTCTCAGCTTGCAGAAGGCCTGTTGTGGGACCTTGTGATCGTGCGAGTTAATACTACTTAATAAACTCCCATTTATATATATATATGTCTATCCTATTCATTCTGTTCCTCTAGAGAACCTGGACTAATACAGTTGGTAAGAAAATAAAAAGGAACTCTCTAGTAAAAAGCCTGGAATTATAAATTTAGAAATGCCTAGCCTTAGACTATGTGGGAGAAGGAAGACCTGAAATATATCTCACCCTCCACATCTGGGGAGGTAACCTTACATGTTTGTTAAAAACAAAGTGAGGACTGATAAGGCTGTGTTTAAACTTCAGCTCAGTCATTCACTAAAGCTGTGTCAATTTCAATAATTTATCTAATCCTGCTGAATCCCAGTTTCTTATCTGCAAAATGGGGACAAACAGGAAGAAGGAATTAAGTAACATATGTATAGCTGTTAACAGCGTGCATGGAACATAACAAATATTTATGAATGCATTGACCTTTTTCTTTTTCCTTTTTTTTTTTTTTTTGAGTCAGGGTCTTGCCGCGTCACCCAGGTTGGAGTGCAGTAGTGCGATGTCGGCTCACGGCAACCTCCGTATCCTGGGCTCAAGCAATTCTCCCACCTCCACCTCCCAAGCAGCTGGGACTACAGGTGTGCACCATCGCACCTGGCTAATTTTTGTATTATTTGTAGAGAGGGGGTTTCGCCATCTTTGCCCAGACTGGTCTTGAACTCTTGAGCCCAAGCGATGCTCCCATCTCAGCCTCCAAAAGTGCTAAGATTACAGGAAAGAGCCACTGTGCCTGGCCAAATGCAGTGATTTTCAACAGGGGTCAATCTTGTGCCCAGAGACATTTGATAACATCTGGAGACATTTTTAGTGTCACTACTTGGGGGTGCTACTGGTATCTAGTAGGGACCAGGGATGCTGCTAAATGTTCCACAACACACAGGATAGCACTCCCAACAAAAAGAATTATCTGGCCCAAAATGTCAGTAGTTACCAAAGTTGAGAACCATGAGTTATTATTGTAAGAAATAGCCAGATGCCAGGCCAGAGCCTATGATGGGAAAGGGGCAGGATGCCATGATCCTCACCTCCCTGTCCTAGCTTATTTGAAGAAAGTGAACCCCATTCCCTAGGTCTCAGGAAGAATCCCCAGGGACAGACGTTCCTCCCTTCCGTATCCCATAAAGCAGAGCCTGGGGGCCACTGGCCTTACCCAAAAGCTTCCGTAGTGGTTTCCATTTGTTAAATAAACATGTCATTGTTATATTTCTTTCTTTCTTTCTTTCTTTCTTTTTTTTCTTTTTTTGGAGATGGAGTCTCTCTTTATCAACAGGCTGGAGTGCAGTGGTGCGATCTCGGCTCACTGCAACCTCTGCCTCCCAAGTTCAACTGATTCTCCTGCCTCAGCCTCCTGAGTTGCTGGCATTACAGGCATGCACCACCACACCCGGATAATTTTTGTATTTTTGTAGAGACAGGGTTTCACCATGTTGGCCAGGCTGATCTCAAACTCCTAACCTCAAGTGATCCACCTGCCTCAGCCTCCCAAAGTGCTGGGATTACAGGCATGAGCCACCACGCCCAGCCTCAGTGTTCTATTTCTTAAAGGATTTTTACAGGGTTGTTCCCTTTATAACTGTGTTAAACTCTATATACCAGTTTTATGCACTTTTGTAATAATATTAGGTTTACCTCACAATACAGTTTTCAGATGGGGCATCGTAGCTTGTGCCTGGGAGGCCAAGGTAGGAGTATCGCTTGAGGCCAGGAGTTCAAGACCAGCCTGGGCAACCTAGCGAGACCCCCCCCCCATCTCTACAAAAAATGGAGAAATTAGCCAGAATGATGGCACCTATGTACCTGTAGTCCCAGCTACTCAGGAGGCTGAGGTGGGAGAATCACTTGGGCCGAGGAGTTCAAGGTTACAGTGAGCCATGATTATACCACTACACTCCAACCTGGGCAACAGAGCAAGACCCTGTCTCTAAAAAAAACAAAAATGTTTTTGAGAGAGAAAAGTTGATGGACTTTATGAAGTGAAATTTGGCCCAGCATGGTGGCTCCTATCTGTAATCCTAACAGTTTGGGAGGCCAAGGCAGGCAGATTGCCTAAGCTCAGGAGTTTGAGACCAGCCTGGGCAACATGGCAAAATCCCACCTCTACTAAAAATAAGAAAAAATAGTCAGGTATGGTGGCATTCACCTGTAGTCTCAGCTACTTGGGAGGCTGAGATAGGAGAATAGCCTGAGCCCAGGGAATTCGAGGCTGCAGTAAGCCGTGATTGCATGACTGCACTCCAACCTGGGCAACAGAGTGAGACCCTGTCTCCAATAAAATAAAAATAAGTAAAAAATTTAAAAAGAGGTGAAATTTGTCTTTTGTATTGTTTATCTTTTATATAGAATATATTCGAATGTATATTATACTATATATATATGATGTATACTATATATATGTACACTATACATGTATATAGTAATCCCACTAACTGAGCCCAGTAACTGGGCCCAGTAACTGAGCCCAGCTGACACTTTCAGGGATAATGGATATGTTCATTATCTTTATTGTGCTAATGGTTTCACAGGTGTATACATATCTCAAAACTCGTCAAATTTCACATTTTAAACAGGTATGCTGTATTTTCTGGAAAGACAGCAAGATCAAGGAAGATATACATGTATACTATATACATATATTAGAATTTATGTAATACTCATATATTAGAATATATATACTATATTATATTATACTGTATTATATATTAGAGTATATACTATATATTAGAACATATATTATACTGTGTTATATACAGTATATAGTATATTATGAGGTGACAAATTGTACATATGATCAGGAAAATTCTCATCTTTGATTAGCTGGGTTTTTGTTTGTTTAAGACAGTCCTGCTCTGTCGCCCAGGCTGGAGTGCAATGGCACAATCTTGGCTCACTGCAACCTCCGCCTCCCATGTTCAAGCGATTCTCCTGCCTCAGCCTCCCGAGTAACTGGAATTACAGGCACATGTCACCACGCCCAGCAGTAGAGACGGGGTTTCGCCGTGTTGACCAGGCTGGTCTCGAACTCCTGACCTCAGGTGATCCACCCACCTCGGCCTCCCAAAGCAAGCCACCGCTCCTGGCCTGATTATTTGTTTATAGTAACTAAAGTATCAGCTAGCCTTAAAGAAAAAAGTGATAAATATATATGTTTACAAATAAAGATATGTATTAGGCCAGTGTGGTGGCTTAAGCCTGCAATCCCAGCACATTAGGAGGCCAAAGCAAGAGGATCGCTTGAGGCCAGGGGTTCGAGACCCCTGGCCAACATGGCAAACCCCCATCCCTACTAAAAATACAAAAATTAGCTGGTGTGGTGGCACATGCCTGTGATCCCAGCTAGTCAGCTGGCTGAGGCAGGAGAAGTGCTTGAACACGGGAGGCAGAGGTTGCAGTACAATATCACGCCACTGCACTCCAGCCTGGGTGACAGAGCGAGACCATCTCAAAAAAAGAAAAGAGGTAGTGGTGATGGTTGCACAGCATTGCAGATTACCTAATGTCACTGAGTTATACACTTAAATGGCTAAAATGGTAAATTTTATTATGTATATTTTACCACAAAGAAAATAAAACTAAAAGGAACATAAATCTCAGATTTTGTCATAATAAAGACAAAAAACAGAAGGTTAGGATGAAGGGGCTGATAGTGGTGCAAGACTGGGACGGGCTCCTGTGAGGTCCTTAGTCTTCACAAGATCCCTGTCTCTCTGGGGCTATTTGCCTCTTTCCTAACAGTCTCCCAGAATTCCTGTGGACTGGCTGGCTTTCAAGACCAAAATCAGCTTGTTCACCCTTGGCCACACCCAGCCCAGAAAAGACACCTCCATTGGCCTCTGAAATCCCACCACTAGAGAGTCATTTCTTTAGCTGTGTACTGACTGCCAGCTCTTCCCCTTTCCCCACACCCCCACCATGTGCCTCTCTATATGGCTGTGTGTTTACTACTGCCTCCCAGAGGAGTGAACTGGCCTTGGCTCTGTGGGACTCCATCAGGTTCCTGCACTCTCCCATGTGGATAAGAACCATGCTCGCTCAAAGGAGGAGAAAAAAAACTAGTGGAGTCTCATTTTTGTTTCTCAATCATTTATTTAGAAAATACTAGACCTTTTGGTAATGTAAAAACAAAAATACCACAATACTAAATTGTCAGGTGAGCAAAAAGAAGATAAAGATGATACTTCTTAGGCCTGGTGCGGTGGCTCACACCTGTAATCCCAACACTTTGGGAGGCCAAGGCGGGAGGATCACCTGAGGTCAGGAGTTCAAGACCAGCCTGGCCAACATGGGTAAACCCCATCTCTACTAAAAATACAACAATTAGCAGGTATAGTGGTGGCCGCCTGTAATCCTAGCTACTCGGGAGGCTGAGGCAGAAGAATTGCTTGAACCCGAGCAGTGGAGGTTGCAGTGAGCCAAGATTGCGCCAGTGCTTACTCTAGCCTTGGCAACAGAGTGAGACTCCTCAAAAAAAAAAAAAAAAAAAAGATAAAGATGACACTTCTAGATGTGGAGCCAAGGCTTGAACAGAGGAATAATTACTGTGCAACCTCATCGATCCACCCCTAGGTATTTACCCAAAAGAAATGAAAGTATATATCCACGCAAAAAGTTGTACACAAATGTTCATAGCACCCTTTAAAAAAAATTTTGTTTCTTTTTGAGACAGTATCATTCTGTCACCCAGGCTGGAGTGCAGTGGTACAATCTCAGCTCACTGAAGCCTCTGCCTCCTGTGTTCAAGCGATTCTCGGATAGCAGTCTTATTTGCAATAGAAAAAGCTGGAAGTAGCCCAAATGTCCATGAACAGGTGAATGGGGAAGCAAATTTTGGTAAATCCACACAATGGACTATTATTCATCAACAAAAACTAATCAACTACTCTTAAACATAATAATGTGAATGAATCTGAAAATAATCTTGCTGAATGAAAGAAGCCAGAGGGGAAAAAAGAGTACATATTGGATTATTTCATTTATATAAAGTCTACAGAATGCAAATTGACTTATGGTGACAGAAAGCGGAAAGCAGATAGGTAGTTGTCTGGGGACAGAGTAGAAAAAGACAGGAAGGATTACAAGGTATGAAGACTTTTTGGAGACAGGGTCTGGGTTTGTTGCCCAGGCTGGAGTCAGCGGCAAGATCACGGTTCATTGCAGCCTCGACCTCTCAGTCTCAAGTGATCCTCCCCCACTCCAGCCTCCTAAGTATCTGGGACTACAGGCGCATGCCACCCCACGCAGATAATTATTTGTAATGTTTGTAGAGATGGGGGTCTCCTTATATTGCTGACGCTTGTCTCAAACTCCTGGGCTCAAGCGATCTGCCCGCCTCAGCCTCCCTGTGCTGGGATTACAGGTGTGAGCCACTGAGCCCAGCTGACACTTCTAGGGATAATGGATATGTTCATTATCTTTATTGTGCTAATGGTTTCACAGGTGTATACATATCGCAAAACTTGTCAAATTTCACATTTTAAACAGGTGCGCTGTATTGTTTTCTGGAAAGAGAGCAAGATCAAGAAAGAAAAAGGAGAGCACAAAAACAGAAAGTCCTCCCTCATCTTTGATATTCTTGAATGCAAGGTTGGAATACTCAGATGCCAAAAATCATTATCACTACTCTCACACTAACCACTAAGTCACCTACATGATTCCTTTCCTTTTTTTTTTTTTTTTTTTTGAGACAGAGTCTTGTTCTGTCACCCAGGCTGGAGTGCAATGGCACGATCTCAACTCACAGCAACCTCCGCCTCCCAGGTTCAAGCAATTCTCCTGCCTCAGCCTCCCAAGTAGCTGGGATTACAGGCACGTGCCACACCGCCCGGCTAATTTTTTGTATTTTTAGTACAGATGGGGTTTCACTGTGTTAGCCAGGATGGTCTCGATCTCCTGACCTCGTGATCCACCTGCCTTGGCTTCCCAAAGTGCTGGGATTACAGACGTGAGCCACCGTGCCCGGCCCATGGTTCCTTTCTTTACAATATCTCTTGGTATGTTTTTTTCCATTCCCATAGCCACCACTCTGGTCTGATTTTCTTCTCCACTGTTTGTTTACAACCTAACCCTACCCTCAATTTTCTCCCACTTCAATCCAACATGCTGGTGACTGCCAGAATAATCTTAACAAATGACACCTTCCAACTGCATGACTCCTGTTATTCAGAGCCATCATTGAAATATCTATGTTAGTCCACACATGCCTGAAAACAAAAGGTTATAAAAATCAAATGTTAGCAGTGGTTATTTCTGCAGAATAGGATTACGGATGATTTTTATTATTTTGTTTATCTGTTTTCTATATTTTATAGGAGATTTTAAAATTTTAAAAAGGCTGTACTGGTCTTGCTTGTTACAAAAGGAATGAACAGTCATTGTAAAATATTCAAATAACACAAACAATGTGGAAGTACAGTAAACTTGGAAAGTGAAGTTTGTTTCCTCCTGGCTGCCAACATTGTGGTTTCCTCCCCAGCACCATCCCACCCCTTCCATCCAGAAAACAGCCAGGCAGTTTGGGTGGGATTATCCCTACCCACAGCTCCAGGAGTGGCTTCTGGAATTTTCTAACCCTGAGGGTCTCAATCCTAACATCCAAACCCGGATATCGTAACAAACGTTTCATAACACTGTCTTTACCATCCTGACTTATCAATAGATCTTATACCTTCCAGCACACATAATTTTAAGTTGGGAGTCAAGCTTGCTGATATTTTAGTGTTTTCTTTATTTTATATATGTGTATGTGTATCTTTGTATGCCCATGCAGGCATGTGCATATCATACATCCTATTTTAGCTGTTGAGTACATATTACACTTAGAAAAAGTTACATAGGAAAACACCAGAGCTGAAGAAAGATGTCAACCATCATTTTAGAGAACCTTTTGAGTGCTGCATAGGTGAGTGCACACACTTTAAAAATCAATATAATGCTGTTAGTATAAAGGATAAATAAAATAATGCATTATAAAATGATATGTGTTTCAATAAGTAAGTGCTTGATGGCGGGCATGGTGGCTCACACCTGTAATCCCAGCACTTTGGGAGGCTGAGGCAGGAGGATCACTTGAGCCCAGCCTGGGCTATGGTAGTAAGACCTTGTCACTACAAAAAAAAAAAAAAAAAAAAAAGTAAATACTTGAGCACAAGTATAATAGAAGACATAATGAAGTAATTAGATACTTGCACCTAACAGAATCACCATTTATGTAACAGTGTTTATTGAGTGCCTGCTATGTGCTGGGCACTGTTTACTAGGGATACAGACAGAAATTCTTGCCTTAGGCTGGGCACAGTGGCTCATGCCTGTAATCTCAGCACTTTGGGAGGCCAAGGTGGGTAGATTGCTTGAGCTCAGGAGTTCGAGACCAGCCTGGGCAACATGGCGAGACTATGTCCCTACTAGAAATACAAAAAAAAGGCCGGGCATGGTGGTGCATCTCTGTGACCCCAGCTACTCAGGTGGCTGAGGTGGGAGGATCGCTTGAGCCTGGGGGGCAAAGGTTGCAATGAGTAAGATCACACCACTGCACTCCAGCTGTGCCACAGAGTGAGACCATATCAAAAAATAAAAAAATTAAAAAAACAAAAAGAAAGCAGGGGGGGCAGGTAGAGAGAGAGAGACAGAAGGAAAGAAAGAGAAAAAAAAAAGGAAGGAAGGAAGGAAAGAAATCAGGGAAGGAAAGAAGGAAGGAAGGAAAGAAAAAGAAATCCTTGCCTCATGGAGCAAACATTCTAGCAGGGCGGTGTGGGATAGACCACAAACAATCAACATAGTACATAAGTAAGTTATATATTACATTAGAAGATGACAACTGTTATGATCTTTTTTTTTTTTTTGGAAATGGAGTCTTGCTGTGTCACCCAGGCTGGAGTACAATGTGCAGTGGTGTGATCTCGGCTCAATGGAACCTCTGCCTCCCCGGTTCAAGCGATTCTCCCACCTCAGCCTCCCGTGTAGCTGGGATTACAGGTGCATGCCATCATGCCTGGCTAATTTTTGTGTTTTTGTAGAGACAGGGTTTCACCATGTTGGCCAGGCTGGTCTTGAACTCCTGACCTCAGGTGATCCACCCACCTCAGCCTCCCAAAGTGCTAGGATTACAGACCTGAGCCACCGTGCCTGGCCCTGTTATGACTTTTTAAAAGTAGAACAGGGTAAAAGGAAATAAGAGTTCAGAGCAGTAGGGAGGTGGGTAGTGACTTGCAGTTCAAAATAGAGAAGTCAAGGCAAGCCTCACTAGAAGGTACATTTGAGCAAAAATTTAAAGGAGGTGAGGGAATGAATCACACAGATTATCTAAGGGAAAAGTATGTAGGCAGGTGGAATAGCTAATGTAAAGACCCTAAGGCAGAAGCTTGTCTAGCAAGTGCATGGTCTGTAAGTGGACCAGGGAGGTGGATTAGAGCAGGTACTATAAATAAAAGCAGAAGTAGGAGATGGGTCAGAGAAGTAAAGAAGCCAGATCTTGAAGGGCCTCACGGGCCATTGTAAGGCTTGTATTCTGAGTAAATTGGTGAAACATGAGAAGGTTTTGAGCCAAGGAGTGACATGATCTGACCTACATTTTAAAAGGAAAAATCTGTTGAAAACATTGTAGGAGGAGGAGAAGGGTGGAAGCAGGGAGACCAGTTGGGAGGTTGGTATAAGAATCCAAGCAAGAAATCAATGCAACAGCTTCAAATGCAGACTAATATTCACTAGTGTATTTCATAGACGTCATTGATTGTAGGATACATCCTGATTTCAGAGATGTTAAAATATGCAGTGTGAATTGCATTATGCAGTGTGAATTGCAATATGCAGGGCTAAATCAGTGACTCAAATACCACAAGTGTTGGTTGTTGAAAACATGATTTTCTGAAACAGTGAACAACTTTTGGTAAAGTTCCAAATGTAGCTAAGTACTATTTTCTGTCAATTTACCCATTAGCCTCATATCTGGATATTCTGTTTATATTAAAACCATGCAAAAATAGTTTATATATAAAATGGAATGAGAGACTAGGTTAAAATTATTACACACAAGTTTTAAAAAATCTACATTAATGTCGAGCAGGGCATTAAACGTTCTGCAGAATGTAGGAAAATTCTGTAATGTATTTACCCATACATTATTAGAAATTTAATACCCCTGGCCCACATCCTCTAAATGACCAATTATTGTGACAGCCGAAATTTCTCCCCAAGGCCAGGCGTGGTGCTCACGCCTATAATTCCAGCACTTTGGGAGGCTGAGGCGGGTGGATCGCTGGAGGTCAGGAGTTCGAGACTAGCCTGGCCAACATGGTGAAACCTCGTCTCTGCTAAAAATGCAAAAATTAGCCAGGTGTGGTAGGGCATGCCTGTCATCCCAGCTACTCGGGAGGCTGAGGCGGAGGTTGCATCGAGCCGAGATGACTCCATTGCACTCCAGCGTGGGTGACAAGAGTGAAACTGTCTCAAAAAAAAAAAAAGTTCTCCCCAAATTTCCAGAGAGAGCCCTAGAATGTGATGCCAGCAGGGTGCGTGATCCAGAAACATACTGTTATGGGCCAACCAGAGAGAAGCGTGTTTCAGCTGCATAATGGGTGAAGGGAGACACCCAGCACCTTAGTGACACCTGTAGCCTCGCCTCAATGTGCTGCAACTCTCCCACCACCAGGGGGAGCTAGCCTTAGGATGAGGCTTTTATTATACCTTTTTATGCAATGTTATTTTCTTAAAAATTATGATAAAATACACATAAAATGTACCATCTAAACCATTTTTACACTGTACAGTTTACGTTCACATTGTTATGCAATAAATACACCCAGAACTCTTTTATTTCTTTTCTTTTTTTTTTGTTTGAGACAGTCTTGCTCTGTTGCCCAGGCTGGAGTGCAGTGGCACAATCTCAGCTCACTGCAACCTCCACCTCCCTGGTTCCAGTGATTCTCCTGCCTCAGCACCCAGAGTAGCTGGGACTACAGGCACCTGCCCCCACCCCCAGTTAATTTTTGTATTTTTAGTAGAGTTGGGGTTTCACCATGTTGCCTAGACTGGTCTCGAACTACTGACCTCAAGTGATCCTCCTGCCTCAGCCTCCCAAAGTGCTGGGATTACAGGCATAAGCCACCTTGCTTGGCCCCAGAACTCTCTTCATTTTGCAAAACTGAAACTCTGTACCCATTATACAATGCCCTGGCAGCCACTATTCTACTTTCTGTCTCTATGAGTTTGATTACCCTATGGTAATAAAAAAAAAATACCATAAGGGGAATCATACAGTACTTATACTTTGATGTCTGACTTATTTCACTCAATATAATGTCTTTAAGAGGCTTTTACCGCCAGGCATGGTGGCTCACTCCTGTAATCCCAGCACTTTGGGAGGCCGAGGCAAATGGATCACCTGAGGTGGGAGTTCGAGACCAGCCTGACCAACATGGAGAAACCCCATCTTTTCTAAAAATACAAAATTAGCTGAGCGTGGTGGCGCATGCCTGTAATCCCAGCTACTCAGGAGGCTGAGGCAGAATTGTTTGAACCCAGGAGGCAGAGGTTGCGGTGAGCCGAGATGACACAATTGCACACCAGCCTGGGCAACAAGAGCGAAACTACGTCTCAAAAAAA
>NW_012100320.1:4193666-4195531 GCF_000951045.1 Mandrillus leucophaeus | reverse complement strand
CCCGGAGACGGAGTTTCACTTTTGTTGCCCAGGCTGGAGTGCAATGGCGCGATCTCGGCTCACCACAACTTCAGCCTCCCAGGTTCAAGCGATTCTCCTGCCTCAGCTTCCCGAGGAGCTGGGATTACAGGCACGCGCCACCATGCCCAGCTAATTTTGTATTTTTAGTAGAGACAGGGTTTCTGCATGTTGGTCAGGCTGGCCTCAAACTCCCGCCCTGATGTGATTCACCTGCCTCAGCCTCCCAAAGTGCTGGGATTACAGGCGTGAGCCACCATGCCTGGCTGTATTTTAACTTTTTAAATGGAATCTTTTCCATATATAAGTTTTATTTATTTTAGCATTAGTTTTTCTTATATGAATATCCAATTGCCCCAACATCATTTATTGAATAATCCATCCCATTGTTTTTTGTTTTGTTTTGCTTTGTTTTGTTTTTGAGATGGAGTCTCCCTCCATCACCCAGGCTGGAGTGTGGCGGTGCGATCTCAGCTCACTGCAACCTCTGCTGCCCAGGTTCAAGCTATTCTCCTGCCTCAGCTTCCCAAGTAGCTGGGATTACAGGTGTGCATCACCACATCCAGCTGATTTTTGTAATTTTAGTAGAGACGGGGTTTCACCGTGTTGGCCAAGATAGTCTTGAATTCCTGACCTCAGGTGATCTGCCCGCCTTGGCCTCTCAAAGTGCTGGGATTACAGGCATAAGCCACCAGGCCTGGCCCATCCCATTGTTTTGAAATCTCATTTTTATATCTTCATTTCCCACTCTAAGACTCCATAGTACATGGATTAGCTTTTGGACTTTGTTTGTTCTATTAATTTTTTTTCTACCCCTGTGCCAGTGTTTCTCATAATTCTTTTCTTTCTTTCAAATTTTTCTAGGCTTATCTCACATCTATGTTTTCAGATGCACTTTATAAACAATTTGACAAATTTTAAAATATCTATTGGGATTTTGTTTGTAATTCCATTGCAATCTTAGATTAATATGTGAAGAAGTGATTTATTTTTGAGTTGATTTATAAAGTTTTCCCTTCCATAAATATATATGTCTATTATTCAAGTTGTATTTTATTTATTTTAGCAGAATTTTGGTTTTTTCTGTAAAGGTCTTACACATTTTAGATTAAGTTTTATCAGAGGCATTTCATAGCTGTTGCTATTACTATGATTCAAGTATTTTTCTAACTGGTATATGGTGGGGCGGTGTCTCTGTGTGTGTGTGTGTGTGTGTGTGTCTATTTCTAAACATATTGCTGTGGTTTGAATGTGTGTTTCCAAAATTCATGTGGAAACTTAATCCCCATTGTGGTGGAATGGAAAGGTGAAGCTTTTGTGGAGGTGATTAAGTCATAAGGACTCCTCATGAATGGATTAATGCCCTTATTAAAGAGGCTTCAAGAGAGTTTGCTCCTTTTCTGCCCTCTCATCTTCCACCATGTGAGGATATAGCATTTGTCCCCTCTGGAGGACACAGCAACAAGGCGCCATCTTAAAAGGAGAGAGAGCAGCCCCCACCAGACATCAAACCTGCCCCTTGATCTTGAACTTCCCAGCCTTCAGAACTGTGAGACAGAAATTTCTATTGTTTATAAACTACCAAGTTTGCAATATTTTGTTACAGCAGCACAAAGAGACAAAGACATACACACACGTATATATATAGTATATATCCACTTAACCACTCTACTGAACTAATATTATTTTCTTTCTTGACATTTTCTCAGTAGATCAAATAGCCTCCAAATAATGATGTTTTTAACTCTCTTTCAAAAGTATTTTTATTGTCCTATCCTTCCAGAAAAACATTTTTTAAAATTTAAAAATAGAACTAGTGGCTGACATCTTGACATCTTTGTCTTGTT
>NW_012100320.1:4189214-4190395 GCF_000951045.1 Mandrillus leucophaeus | reverse complement strand
AAAAAAAAAAAAAAAAAAAAAGCTTTTACCTTGAAGGCAAAGGGCAAGATGGAGAAAAGACTGAACCACACTGTTGAACACCTATGTCAACCCCTCACCAAAGCCCACTCTGACTTTAGGCGTTTGACTACTTGGCCAACATATTCCACTTATTGTTTTAGTCCATTTGACTCTAATTTTCTGTTGCTTGCAACTGAAAATACAAGTGATACCTTCCCCTTCTTTCCTCAAATAGCATTAACATTTTGGTATATAGTCTTTCAGACTCTTTAACATGCAGAATCTTTAATATACAATATATGAAGATGTATATTTGATTTTTACATAAGTGAAATATGCACTGTTGAGCAATCTCATTTTGTCTCTGAATCTTTCAATAGTAAGAAATATAGATCGAGTTTAAACTCTTATATACGTCTGTTATATGGATGAACCAAAGTTTATTTAACCAACCTATTACTGATAAACATTTAGGATCTTCTCAATGTTTTGATACTATAAACATGTCGTAGTGAGCATCCTTCTAAACATTTCCTTTGAATACATTTCTAGAAGAAATGCCTTCCTGATGGTGGTACCAATTTTTATTCCTAGTAATGCTTGAGAGTTCCTGATTATCATTTTTTTTGTCGGGGGGAGGAGTGCAGTGGCTCGATCTTGGCTCACTGCAACCTCAGCCTCCTGGGTTCAAACAATTCTCCTGTCTCAGCCTCCTGAGTAACTGGGATTACAGGTAGGTGTCATCACACCCAGCTAATTTTTGTATTGTTAGTAGAGACAAGGTTTCACCATGTTGGCCAGGCTGGTCTCTAACTCCTGACCTCTAGTGAGCCACCACACCCGGCCACTGATTCTCTATATTCTTTAAAATATGGAATATTATCCTGTCCATCAATTTCACCTTTGCTAATGTATAAAAATTACACCTTTTATTATAATTAGCAGTTTTCTTTTGCAAGTGAAGTTGAGAAGTTTTAAATGTTTAATGGCCATTTCCTTTGTGTGTGTGTGAATTGCCTGTTCAATCTTTTGTTTGTCTACCAGGATATTTATTGTTTGCCTATTGAGTCATAAAAGCTCTTTATAGAATTAAAGATATTAAATCCTAGTCAATCATACATGTTGCAAATATTTTCTTCAGTTCATTCTTTGTGTTTTAACTTTTTTTTTTTTTTTTTTTT
>NW_012100320.1:4183066-4187444 GCF_000951045.1 Mandrillus leucophaeus | reverse complement strand
ACTAGTGGCTGACATCTTGACATCTTTGTCTTGTTTCCTTCTTTTTTTTTTTTTTGAGACAGTGTCTCCCTCTGTCACCCAGGCTGGAGTGCGGTGGCACGATTTTCGCTCACTGCAACCTCCACATCCTGGGCTCAACGATCCTCCTGCCTCAGCCTCCCAAGCAACTGGGACTACAGGTGTGTACCACCACACCTGGCTAATTTTTACATTTTTTGTAGAGATGGGGTCTTCCTATGTTGCCCAAGCTGGTCTTGAACTCCTGACCTCAACTGATCTGCCCGCCTCAGCCTTCCAAAGTGCTGGAATTACAGGCGTGAGCCACCATGCACAACCTCCCTCCTTTTGTTAGTAACAGTTTTATTGAGATACAATTCATTTACCAAAAACATCCTCCCACCTCAGCCTCCTGCGTAGCTGGGATTGCAGGCATATGCCAACATACCTGGCATGACAATTCAGTGTATTTTAGAAAGCTGAGATGGATCCTAAAGTCACTAGCAGCTGGAGGCTGTCAACCAGCTACATTCCTTATAGCTGAATGGCAAGTTTTCTTTTTTCTTAATAGAGTCAGGGCAGGCTGGGTGAGGTAGCTCACACCTGTAATCCCAACATTTTGGGAGGCTGAGGTGGGCAGATGGCTCGAATCTAAGAGTTCGAGACTAGCCTGGGCGACATAGTGAAACCCCATCTCTACAAAGTATACAAAAATGAGCCAGGTGTGATAGCACACTTGTAGTCCCAGCTGCTTGGGAGGATGACATGGGAGGATTGCTTGAGCCCGGGAGGTCAAGGCTGCAGTGACCCAAGATTGCACCACTCTACTCCAGCCTGAGTGACTCGGGAAGACCCTGTCTCAAAGAAGAAAAAAAAATAGAGTCAGGGAGTCTCACTGTGTTGCCCAGGCTGGTCTGGAACTCCTGGCCTCAAGAAGTCCTCCTGCCTCAGCACCCCTATATTGCCATATTTGTATTGTATTTTTTTTTCTTTTTTTTTAGACAGAGTCTTGCTCTGTTGCCCAGGCTAGAGTGTAGTGGCCTGATCTCGGCTCACTGCGACCTCCACCTCCCGGGTTCAAGCGAGTCTCCTGCGTCAGCCTCCCGAGTATCTGGGATTACAGGCGCCCACCACCACGCCTGGCTAATTTTTGTATTTTTGGTAGAGTTGGGGTTTTGCCATGTTGGCCAGGCTGGTCTCAAACTCCTGACCTCAGGTGATCCACCCGCTTCAGCCTCCCAAAGTGCTGGGATTATAGGCTTGAGCCACCATGCCCAGCCTGTATTGTAATTTTTTACATGCATGTTCTCACACAAAGTTTAGGATATCCTCCTCTCTTAGATAATTATTTGTATCCCCCAAAGTGCCTAGCGTGATTTCTTGCCCATGGTAGAACCTCATTAAATATGTGTAAAATAAATTAGTAAATACCTGCCCATTGATTTTGGGACCTTTAGATAATTTGGGGTAGAAAAGTATACAATGCAGTCTTTACAATACAGCCCACAAATGGTAAATGTTTAACAACAGGCTCTTGGGAGTACTGATTTGTAGTGTTTGCTGATTTCCAGGTATAAATACTCCCACCATGGTCAATTTCAAGCTGCCCATGTAACATTAGCCAGGATGCAAAATTCCTGAAAATTTAACCATCAGTTCTCTCAAACTGATAATAAGCCAGCTCCAGCATGCCACTGGTCCTTACATTCAAAGAGTTTTTGTGTTTTTCCTTCAGATATTTATTTATTGAAAGATAAAATTAGAGTAATATTAAAGTTTTAAAAAGTAATTCACCTATAATTCAACTACTCTAAACCCACCATAACTTTATTTTTCTTGTTCCCTTTCAGTCTTTGCTTCACACATGCATATTTTAAGTAGTGTAATTATCCAATTTTAAAAAGCATTGTGACAAATTTTAAACATATGCAAAATAGAAGAATAAAATAATGAACCCCATGTACTAGTACCTAGCACCTTAAAACATTAACCTGTGACCAGTCCTATTCCATCGACATCACCAGCTACTTGCCCCACCCACATACTCACTATTTGAAACAAATTCTAGACATCATATCCTTCCATCTGTAAATATTTCAGCAGTAACCTTTCCATTTTTCATTCAGCTTTTTGCACTTGTAGCCTAAGGAAGACAAAGACATAAATAATTCAACTAAAACATTTTTAAGTATTCCGATATTGGCAGTAAGGGTTGATTTGGGGGGCAAAGGAGGAGTGTATAAAAGCTACAACATCTGGAAAGCTTTATTACTGAGTCTTTTCATTTTTATCCCCATCTTGCTTTGTGTGGTAAAGTGCAGTAGAATCCCATTAAAATTCCAGGTGTTATCATATACACAACAGTGTAACATGGACTGAAGTAATCATCAAAACAAATATAAGGCCAGGCGCAGTGGCTCACGCCTGGAATCCTAGCACTTTGGGAGGCTGAGGCAGACGGATCACTTGAGGTCAGGGGTTCAAGACCAGCCTGGCCAACATGGTGAAACCCTGTCTCTACCAAAAATACAAAAATTAGCCAGTTGTGGTGGCACATGCCTATAATCCCAGCTACTTGGGAGGCTGAAGCACAAAGAATCGCTTGAACCCAGGAGATAGAGGTTCTGTGAGCTGAGATCGTGCCATTGCACTCCAGCCTGTGCCTGGGCAACAGACTGAGACTCTGTCTCAAAAGAAAACAAAAATTATTTCATAGAACTAAATCCTAAGGCCGGGCGTGGTGGCTCACGCCTGTAATCACAGCACCTTGGGAGGCCAAGGCAGGCAGGTCACCTGAGAGTGGGAGTTCAAGACCAGCCTGACCAACATGTAGAAACCCCGTCTCTACTAAAAATACAAAATTAGCCGAGGTGGTGGCGCATGCCTGTAATCCCAGCTACTCGGGAGGCTGAGGCAGGAGGATCGCTTGAACCCGGGAGGCAGAGATTGTGGTAAGCCGAGATCGTGCCATTGCACTCCAGCCTGGGCAACAAGAGTGAAACTCCATCTCAAAAAAAAAAAAACGACGAAATCCTAAAGCAGTTATTAGTCATTCTTTCCAGTGTCAGCTATTTTATTTTATTTATTTAATTTTTTTTTTTTTTTTTTCTGAAACGGAGTCTCGCTCTCTCCCCCAAGGCTGGAGTTACAGTGACGTGATCTCAGCTCACTGCAAGCAATTCTCGGCCTCAGCCTCCTGAGTAGCTAGGATCACAGGCGTGTGCCACTACACCCAGCTAATTTTTGTAATTTTAGTAGAGACAAGGTTTTATCATGTTGGCCAGGCTGTTGTTGAACTCCTGACTTCATGACCTGCCCATCTCAGCCTCCCAAAGTGCTGGGATGACAGGCGTGAGCCACCACACCTGGCCAATGTCAGCTATTTTAAAAGACTTCACTATAAACCCGCTTGGACAAATTTTATTTTTAAAATTTTCCATCTGATTATTCATTGATGAGATATTTTCAGAGAGATAGATTCTTATCTCCTTCCCTCATTCCACTATTTCATGCTGTAGTGTCATGAATGGTGTTACCCCTCAACCCCTGAGGGAAGATCGGTATAGAGGAGACAGTGTTGAAGCGCAGCAGCAAATAGAAATTTGACAAACAGGAAATCCTCATTATTCCCACATTTCCCACATACGGCATTTGACATTCTGGTAGAATAACTCACCACTGTAAACTAGGGGACAAGAGACTGCCCTTGTTAGTTTTCTAATGCCATTGGACTATGAGTTAAAATTCTAGGCATATATACTATCTTTTACCCTGGCTCTATACTGTAAGGAAGATATTATGATGGCAAATTTGCAGATGAGAAAACCAAGATTCAGAAAGATGTACACAAGAGCAAATGCTTAAATGTGGTAGAGCCAGGATCTGAACCCTAGTGCATCAGTTAGGGCTATTTTGGTTGCAAACAAAAGGAACTGGCTAAGTTCAGCCCAAAAAGGGGGCCTTAGTCAGAGGGATATTGAACAGCCCACAGAATGAATAGGAAGCTGAAGGAGACATGCTAGAAGGGCTGCAGGGATGACCCCATCCGCAGTCTGGAAAGAGTGAGCTCAATCTGCAATATTTCCAGTCACCAATTCTGTCTGATGTCAAAGTCCCACATTCTTTCCCCACAAGATGTAATTATGCTTCATTATGGCTTTTAAAAATTGTGGTAAAAAATATACAACATAACTTTTGGGTTTGGTTGTTTGTTTGTTATGAGACAGGATCTCACTCTGTTGCGTGGGCTGGAGTGCAGGGGCACAATCACGGCTCACTGCAGCCTTGACCTCTCAGGCTCAAGCCATCCTCCCATCTCAGCTCCCTGAGTAGCTGGGACTACAGGTGCACACCACTACACCCAGCTAATTTTATATATATA
>NW_012100320.1:4181721-4182864 GCF_000951045.1 Mandrillus leucophaeus | reverse complement strand
TGGTCTCAGACTCCTGGGCTCAAGCCATCCACCTGAGTTGGCCTCCCAAAGTGCTGGGATTACAGGCATGAGCCACCGTACCCAGCCATATATAACATAACTTTACCATTTTAACCATGTTTAAGCGTACAGTTCAGTGGCATTAAGTACATTCACATTAGCTTTGCAATTTCATTTGTGGCCTTTAATGATACCTTTTGAATCATATATCTACAGAGTCTGGGGAAGAGAGAGATCTTTACATCCTAAGGTATGTAAATACAACTACTGGAACTTACCAAACACAAAATTAGGAAAATAGAGAAAAATTGATTGGAGGTAAGAGAGAGAAATAAACAGAGCAGGCAAGGCCCTCCTCTCTGGCACTCGGTGAATGTGCACCCCAAGTGAACAAGAAGTGTAAACCTCAGGCACCCACAGGAACCTTCTGCTTCTAATAGTTGGGCATCTCTGCAGGCTGAGGGGGATTCTGAATTTAAGAGTATTTTGCTGTAATACTGTACCAAACACAAGTACTTCTCCAACTGTTAATGCTACCTGAAAAAACAATGATCTGCCCTAATGCTAGAGGAAAAACTGGGTGAGAGTTAATAAAAGATTGGGACAGCTTGAGGCCTTCCTAAAATATTTACAAGGACAATTTTTATTATATCCAATGTTCATCTATATGCTGACCTTTGGACTTCACTCAGGTGAGATACTGTCCCCTGTACATTTGCCTAGATTGCAGTAGTAGAAGCATTAACTTATACCAAAAATCATGACATTGTGAAAAAAAATGGTGAATGGGAGTATAGGAAAAGAATGACAGACAGAAAGAAGTTCTTATTAGAGAATTTATGGGTTTCCTTGTTTGTAGGACACTCTATAGCAGCACTGTCCAATAGAAACATAATGTGGGCCACATAGCCGCTTTTTTTTTTTTTTAAAATTACACCAGAGCTGCCAGTTAAAGCCACATTCTTTTTTAAAGGAAAAAGAAACAGGTGAAATTGGCCAGGCACGGTGCCTCACGCCTGTAATCCCAGCACTTTGGGAGGCTAAGGCAGGCAGATCACTTGAGGCCAAGGAGTTCAAGACCAGCATGTAGAGGCCAACATGGTGAAACCCCATCTCTGCTAAAAATACAAAAATTAGCTGGGC
>NW_012100320.1:4180078-4181081 GCF_000951045.1 Mandrillus leucophaeus | reverse complement strand
GTGTAATCCGTATAACAATTATTAATGACATATTTTACATCTTTTTTGTATTCAGCGTGTATTTTGCACTTACAATGCATCTCAATTCCAACTGACCACAAGGGTGACATGTGCACAAGGTAAAATGTGGTTAGTGATGTCCTTATTGGACAGTGCATGTCTTGAACAAAGAAATCTGTCATTTTCTGGAAAGTTTGGTCTAATGGGCTAACATTTGAGGGAAATATGTGGGAATATATGCAGTTCTATGTCAAAACTTCACCTGCCAGAGCTAACGAAGACTTCCTTGCATCCTAGATTTAAAAGTAGGCAATAGTCTGCCTGTTGACAGAGAATGCAAACCCAGACTAAACCCTATAATGCACCCTTCGCAAAGAGAAGCAATATCTCCTGAGGCAGAACATAAATCAATAGTTTCCAATTCCCCAACAAGCAGTGAATCATTATGTTTTCATAAGGATAATTCACAGTGCATTCCAATCAAGTCTTTAAATTATAGACAACAAGTCTATTCTTCAAGCCTCACTGCCTTCCATCCCAGAGGAGAAAACAGAAACAGCTAACAGAGAAAGCATGAAAAAGTACTCAAGTATTGAACTGTTGATTTCATTTAAAACAACAAATCCTGCTTTTTACGACCTAAAGGAATGAAAGTAGGCGCTCAGTTTTTACTACTTTGAAACAAAATTGAAAAATTGAGCTGAAAGAGCTTTGAGAAAAACAAGACAGATTTTAAAATCGTGATCTCCATTCTACTAATTCTGTGCCTACATAATGCCAAAGGAAATAACTGATTTATTCATGTCCTTAGGCAGGCACTGCACACTCACACATGCACACACATGCGCACACACACCCGAAAATTTTCTGCATCTGGTGCAGAAATCTTGAGCTCAAAATTTCACATAAAAATTCTTCCAGCTGGGCGTGGTGGCTCATGCCTGTAATCCCAGCACTTTGGGAAGCCAAGGCAGGCGGATCACCTGAGGTCAGGAGTTCGAGA
>NW_012100320.1:4160564-4180028 GCF_000951045.1 Mandrillus leucophaeus | reverse complement strand
TCAAGACATTTCCAGACATAACAAAGATTAAGTACTTTGGGAGGCCAAGGTGGGTGGGTCACGTGAGCTCTGGAGTTTCAGACCAGCCTGGGCAACATGGTGAAACCCCATCTCTACTAAAAATACAAAAATTAGCCGGGCGTGGTGGTGCATGCCTGTAATCCCAGCTACTCAGGATGCTGAGGCAGGAGAATTGCTTGAACCTGGGAGGCAGAGGTTGCGGTAAGCCGAGATTGCACCATTGCACTCCAGCTTGGGCAACAAGAGTGGAACTCCATCTGAAAAAACAAACAAACAAAAAAACTCTTCCATATAGCCGGATGTGGTGGCACACACCTGTAATCCCAGCCACAGGGGTTAGGGGGCTGAGGCAGGAGAATCACTTGAACCTGAGAGAAGGAGGTTGCAGTGAGCTGAGATCGTGCCACTGCATGACAGAGTGAGACTCTATCTCAAAAACAACAAAACAAAACAAAACTCTTCCATAGTTAGTGAGATTTGCAGGGCCTTGGAAATAGCAAATTGTGAAACTGACCTGTTAGAAACATCTTCAAATGGCACACAGAACTCCTTTGGAAACAATTCTGCTGCATAGATGCTCAAAGTGAAAAATTACAAATCACATAAGGAGATGTCACCGAGAGCCACTAAAGAGGGAGAGGCAGAAATAACAAACAAGAATATACCCTGAACCACTAAAGAGGGAGAGGCAGAAATAACAAACAAGAATATACCCTGAAAACTCAAAATAGTAAAACAATCTACAGAGATGTTTAAAGAAGTTTCTCTAAAATGTTTAAGGAATGGATACCTCAGGGCATAAACAGGGCACTATATTTAAAAGTACCAATGTGGTAAAAGGACCAATTAGAAATTTCAGAAGTAAAAAAATATAATCACTGTGCGCCAGGCGCAGTGGCTCACGCCTATAATGCCAGCACTTTGGGAGGCCAAGGCGGGCAGATCACTTGAGGTCAGGAGTTTGAGACCAGCCTGACCAACATGGCGAAACTCTGTCTCTACTGAAAATACAAAAATTAGCCAGGCATGGTGGCAGGCACCTGTAATCCTAGCTACTTGGGAGGTTGAGGCATGAGAATCACTGAAACTGGGAGGCAGAGTTTGCAGTGAGCCGAGATTGCACCACGGCACTCCAGCCTGGGCAACAGAGCGAGATTCCGTCTCAAAAATCATCATCATCATCATCATCATCATCATCATCATCATCACCACCATCATTGTGAAAAGCACTTAACAGACAAATTACATAGTATATTAGACACTGCTAAAGCAAAATTAATGAATTGAAAACTGGATTTTAAAAAGCATCCAAAATGCAGCAAAATAGATAACAAGATAAGGAAACTTAAAAAGCCAGAGATGTGGAGAATAAAATGAGAAGACCCCGCATATATCCAATAGAAGTTACAAATAAAGAAAATAAAGGAGAGGAAATACTTGGAGAAATAATGAGTGAAATGTTAAACATTTGATTTTTCAAATTGAAGTCTCCTAGCCAAACGAAAATAACAACACATCTCACCTAAACACATTGAAGTAGAATTATACAACATCAAAGTCAAAGAGAAAAATCTTAAAGTTACCAGAGATGATAAAGCTTATCTTACAAAGGCATGACTATTATTAGACTTAGCAGACTTCTAATGAGCAACAGTAGATGCCAGACTATGGACTCTCACCTCCCAAATGCTGAGGAACAGTAACAGAATCAAACACTTTTACACTCTCCCTCAAGACATTTCCAGACATAACAAAGATTAAGTACTTTGGGAGGCCAAGGTGGGTGGGTCACGTGAGCTCTGGAGTTTCAGACCAGCCTGGGCAATGTGGCAAAACCCTGTCTCTACAAAAAAATACGAAAAATCAGCCAAGCATGGTAGCATGCTTTTGTAATCTCACCTACTTGGGGGCTGAGGCAGGAGGATGGCTTAAGCCCAAAAGGTAGAGGCTGCAGTGAGCCGTGCTCGCACCACTGCACTCCAGTCTGTGCCCTGTATGACAAAATGAGACCCTAGCTGGAAAAAAAAAAAAAAAATGAGTTTATTTTTTAAAAAGGATTTTTTTTTGCATCACAAATTTGTGTGTCATTCTTTCACAGGGACCACACTAATCTTTGTATTGTTCTAATTTTAGTATATGTGCTGCCAAAGTTAGCTTTTTACAGTTTGCTTTTTACAGATTCTTGCTGAAAGAGCTGTTCAAGAATATGTTCAGAAAGAAAGAAATTGAACTCCAAAGAAAAAAGTGGAAGCCAAGTGCAATTGTGAGCAAAGGAACTAGTAAACATATTGGTAAATCTGCTAATAGCTTAAAGAAAATATCACTAGCTGATAATATCTTAGGAATTAAAATAAAAAACCAAAAGAGAAGAAAATATCCGGACAGATGCACACAGTTGTAAAATCATCCTACGATGCAAAAAGTTACTTTAAACAGTATTTCATAAATATATATTCTTTCAACAAGGAGACAAGTAATAAATAGCATCCAATTAAAAGTGTATTCTGGGCCAGGCATGGTGGCTCACACCTGTAATCCCAGCAGTTTGGGAGGCTGAGGCGGGCAGATCACCTGAGGTCAGGAGTTCGAGACCAGCCCGGCCAACATGGTGAAACCCTGTCTCTACTAAAAATACAAAAATTAGCCAGGCGTGGTGATACGAACCTGTAATCCCAGCTGCTCTGGAGGCTGAGGCAGAAGAATCACTTGAACCAGGGAGGCAGAGGTTGCAGTGAGCCAAGATCGTGTCACTGCACTCCAGTTTGGCAAACAGAGTAAGACTCCGTCTCAAAAAAAAAAACAAAAGTATATTATTTGGCAAAAGCTTGAAGAATGATGTTATTTGATGTTTTAGATTGTCTGGTTTTTATTGCTTTATCCTTTTTTTTTTTTTTAATGTGGGCTAGATGCAGTGGGTCATGCCTGTAATCACAGCACTTTGGGAGGATGAGGCAGGAGGATCCCTTGAGGCTAGGAGTTTGAGACCAGCTTGGGAAACACAGGGAGACCTGAGCTCCACAGAAAATTTAAAAATTAACCAGGTATGGTAGTGTACCCCTGTAGTCCCAGCTATTTAAGAGGCTGATGTGGGAGGATCACTTGTGCCCAGGAGGTTGAGGCTGCAATGAACTGTGCCTACACCACTGCACTCCAGCCTGGGCAACAGAGTGAGACCCTGTCTCAAATAAATAACTAAATAAACAAGTAGGCTGAGTGCAGTGACTCACACCTGTAATCCTAGCACTTTGGGAGGCCGAGGCAGGTGGATCATCTGAGGTCAAGAGTTTGAGACCAGCCTGGCCAACATGGTAAAACCCCACCTCTACTAAAAAATACAAAAATTAGCCAGGCATGGTGGCACATGCCTGTAGTCCCAGCTACTTGGGAGGCTGAGGCAGGAGAATCGCTTGAACCCAGGAGGCAGAGGTTGCAGTCAGCCAAGATTGCGCCATTGCACTCCAGCCTGGGTGACAGAGCAAGACTCCATCTCAAAAACAAACAAATAAAACAAGTAAATAAAATGTGGCAGTCAAAGGACAGTAGCTAAGAACACCCACCAAGTATTGAGCACAAAGACAAATCACACAAGCTATTTTACTCAGTTTTCTTGTCACTAATGTGGGGGATTAGAGACATTTTAACAGGATTGCCATGAGGACTGAATGGGATTATCCATGTGAAAGTGCAGTCTATAGCACAGTAGTCTGAATTGATTAAAAAAACAGTGTCTTTGGGATGTCAATGATGATGGGGGTGGAAGTGAGGGAGGGACATTCAATAATTCTGAACAGAAATAATCATGGCTGCTCAGTAGTGCAAGGGAGAGCTACTTCAGCTCAGACCCCACCAGGGTATGATTTTTCTTTCCAAAGGAGTTTTCCTTTCTTTTTCTTTTTTTCTTTTTTTGAAGCAGGGTCTTAATTTGTCACCCAGGCTGTAGTGCATTGGCACGATCTCAGCTCAATGTAGCCTCAACTTCCTGGGCTCCAGTGATCCTCCCACCCCAGCTTCTCAAGTAGCTAGAACCACAGGCATACACCAATATGCCAGCTGATTTTTTTTTTTTTGAGATGGAGTCTCGCTCTGTTGCCCAGGCTGGAGTGCAGTGGCACAGTCTCGGCTCACTGCAACCTCTGCTTCCCAGGTTCAAGCAATTCTCATGGCTGCCTCCTGAGTGCTGCCTCCCAAAGTGCTGCCTCTCAGACTGCTGGGATTACAGGCATGAGCCATCATTCCCTGCAGAAAGGAATTTTGCTTTTTTTTTTTTTCAGAGACAAGGTCTCACTCTGTTGCCTAGGTTGGACTCAAACTCCTGGGCTCAAGGATCCTCCCACCTCATCTTCTTGCACTCAGCCAGAGGAATTTGAGAAGTACACAAAGCACTCAGATTAGATGACCCAAGCCTAGAGATATGAGTAAGTTGGAGGAAGGAAGGAAAACATATTTTTATCCACCTCATAGGGTTATTACGAGGACACAGTAAACATAATGTTAGCTATTATTATTATTATTATTAGAATGGAGTAAATATTGCATTGTTTGAGAAAAACAAAACTAAGTATATATGAAAGGCACAAATGTCCACTTACAGAACTTTAAAAGATCTTTTTTTATCTTTTGAGACAGAGTCTCACTCTGTCACCCAGGCTGGAGTGCAGTAGCGTGATCTTGGCTCACTGCAACCTCCACCTCCCAGGGTTCAAGCAATTTTTATGCCTCAGCCTCCCTAGTACCTGGGATTACAGGCACACGCCACCATGCCCGGCTAATTTTTTGTATTTTTAGTAGAGATGGGGTTTCACCATGTTGGCCAGGCTGGTCTCGAACTCCTGACCTCAAAGTGATCTACCCAGCTTGGCCTCCCAAAGTGCTGGGATTACAGGCGTGAGCCACCGCACCCGGCCTAGAACTTTTTTAAAGCAGGTAAAATCCTCTCAAAATTACCAGAAGAAAAAAAAATCTGAAGAACACATACTTTACTGAAAGACAGAAAACAATATATGCCAAGCAAATGTAACAATAGAAAACAAAACAGACAGAATTAAAGTCACATCTAACAATCACAATTATGTGAATGAAATAAACTAAGTTATTGAAAGAAAAATATTTAAGTTGGTCCAAAAACAGAATCAGACTATCAGACCCATATCTAAAATCAGAAATCAATAAAACTCAATGTGGTTGACAGTGGGGCAAACAAGTCCTTAAATCCAGTGTTGGTTGGAGTAAAATTTCCAGAAGACAGTTAGGTAACTGTATTATAAAATGGACACACCATTGTATTGAACTAGTCCACTTCTAGAAATTACCGTGAGGAGAAAATTGCACAAAAGCAGAACACAGGATGTTTTTCACATGTAGTTTACAGTATCAAACAATGCAAACAACTGAAATGGCCAACAATAGAAGAAGGGTTGCATAAATCATGGTTTGTAAATATTACAAATAGCTGTTGATCATTAACAATCATGGTGTTAGTCTACGGTTATTGACTTGGAAATCTACCCATTGCATATTTTCAGTAAAAGTAGCAATTACAGAATAACATATAAATTATCATCTCATGTATGTGAAACTATATTCATATACCTGTAGGTATATGTACTGCATAAAGATGTCTAAAGGATATTCACCAAAATTGGTATGGATGCTATGGGCAGTGGGATTTTGGTGGTGACTTTTATTTCCTTCTTATATTGGGTAAAAACACTGGTCATGGGAAACCCATTTTTCTGTATGTGTCTAAAAATGCATAAGCCTTTAAAATGACTTGATCAGCCTCCGAAGATCCCATATGTCTGTGTGCTTCGTTTGTCATTCTCTTAAAGATAAGCTTTAAAGAGGGGAACACAACTGGCAGCTATCAGGAGAGCCATGCCCTGACTGGCTTCCTGCTCGAAATGACCAACATGGGCTAGTTACGTAGATCCAGGACCATGTCATCTCTAGGGCAGGATTGAAAGCCACTCTTAGGACTAGAATGGAAGAGTCACTGAATATAGGCCCTTCTCTGCTTATATAGTTATGTACATTTGTTTGTTTGTTTGCTTGTGTGTTTAATCTGCCAACCCCATTCCCAGAGCACCTGGTTTGGGATGATGGCATTCATTCCTATTTTTTTTTTTTTTTTTTTTGAGATGGAATCTCGCTCTGTGGCCCAGGCTGGAGTGCAGTGGTGCAATCTCGGCTCACTGCAACCTCCGCCTCTTGGGTTCAAGCAGTTCTGTCTCAGCCTCCCGAGTAGCTGGGATTACAGGCACGTGCCACCACGTCTGGCTAATGTTTCTATTTTTAGTGGAGATGGGGTTTCACCACATTGGTCAGACTAGTTTCGAACTCCTGACCTTAGGTGATCCACCTGCCTTGGCCTCCCAAAGTGCTGGGATTATAGGTGTAGGCCACAGCATCTGACCATGGTATGTATGTACTTATTTATGTAGAATTTTTCCAGCTGGGCATGGTGGCTCACGCCTGTAATCCCAGCACTTAAGGAGGCTGAGGTAGGCAGATCATGAGGTCAGGAGTTCGAGACCAGTCTGACCAACAAGGTGAACCCCCTCTCTACTAAAAATACAAAGCCGGGCGTGGTGGCTCACACCTGTAATCCCAGCACTTTGGGAGGCTGAGGCGGGCGGATCACCTGAGGTCGGGAGTTCGAGACCACCCTGACCAAACATGGAGTAACCCCGCCTCTACTAAAAATACAAAATTAGCTAGGCTTGGTGGTGCATGCCTGTAATCCCAGCTACTTGGGAGGCTAAGGCAGGAGAATTACTTGAACCCGGGAGGCAGAGGTTGCAGTGAGCCAAAATCGCACCATTGAGCTCCAGCCTGGGCAACAAGAGCGAAACTCCATCTCAAAAACAAAAAACAAAAATCAACAAAAAAAAATTACCCAGGCTTGGTGGCACACGCCTGTAATCCCAGCTACTCAGGAGGCGAGGCAGGAGAATCGCTTGAACCCAGGAGGCGGAGGTTGCACTGAGCCGAGATCATGCCACTGTACTCCAGCTTGGGCCACAGAGCAAGACACTGTCTCAAAAAAAAAAAAAAATTTCCATAGCTTCCATAATGTCTATGATAGAGCAAGTATGAAAATTTCTTAGCTGTGTGCGGTGGCTCACACCTGTAATCCCAGCACTTTGGGAGGCTGAGGCAGGCTGATCACGAGGTCAGAAGTTCAAGACCAGCCTGACCAACATAGTGAAACCCCATCTCTACTGAAAATACAAAAAAATTAGCTGGGCATGGTGACGTGTGCCTGTGGTCCCAGTTACTGGAGGCTGAGATAGGAGAATCACTTAAACCCGGGAGGTGGAGGTTGCAGTGAGCCAAGATCATACCACTACACTCCAGCTTGGGCAACAGAGTGAGACTTCGTCTAAAAAAAAAAAAAAAAAAAAGGGAAAAAATGAAAATTTCCCCAAATTAGAAGGCTACAGTGACTAATTTCTGGGACTTCCTGGGGCTGCTCTCTGAATTGGGCAGCTGCACTGGGTGGCTGTCTGGCTGCTGAGAGTTCTTGCAGTACTGGCCCTGTCTGCAGCGGTGAGACAGAGTGAACCATGGAGGAGTCTCCTAATGCTTTCATTTATTGTTTGCCTTTTTTTTTTTTTTTGGTAAAGTATCAATTGCTTTTGTAAAAACAAAGCTATTTTTTAAAGGACAGAGTGGTCAGCAGTGTCTGAGTATGATAAGGACTGAGTCGGGTCCAGTGGACTGAGCAACAGGGAAGTAGTGAGTGACCTAGTCAAGAATAGTATCTGTGTGGTGATGGTGGCGGGGGTGGCTTTAAGAGAGTGAGGGAAGTGAGGAAGTGGAGAGAGAGAGTGAGTTTGGACAATTATTTCTGGAAGTCTGGCCGAGAAAAGAAGGCATGAGATACAGCAAGGGGTGCCTAAAGGGAGGAAGGGGGAGGCAGAAAGAGGTACTAATTTTTTTTTGTTTGTTTCGTTTGTGTTTGTTTTTACTATTGAAAAGGAACTAGTAGATAAGTGGATGATTCAGCAGAGAGAGAGATGACTCCCTAACAAGGAATCTCTAGAAAGGTGGAAGATGGTAAGAACCAGAGCACCGCAGAAGTTAGCCTTCAACAGAATGACAAGCCTTGTAACTGGAAGGAAGGAGGAAAGGCCACATACAGATCAAATAGAGGGCTCTCTTTCCAATGAGAATAGACATTGAAATAAAGAAGGTCCTTAGCCGGGTGTGGTGGCTCACACCAGTAATCCCAGCACTTTGGGAGGCTAAGGCAGGAGGATCACTTGAGCCTAGGAGTTTTGAGACCAGCCTGGGCAACATAGAGAGACATTATCTCTACAAAATAAATAAATAAATAAGGCCCTGCAGGGGCCAGTGCTATACCCTTTAAAAGGAGGGTATAGCTTTTATCACATAGTATTGAACTAGGTGCGCTCACCCTGTTTGCCCTGAAATGGAAAAGCTGTCTGGGATAGAAACGTTTATTATCTTGACTGTGGCGGTTTCACCAGCATAAGTGCACGTTAAAACTCATCAGACTGTACCCTTTAAGTAAGACAATTTATTGTACAACAATTATACCTCAATAAAGCTGGCTGTTATTGTGGGGAGGATTGTTTTGTTTTGTTTTGTTTTGTTTTCTTACTTTTTTTTTTTTTAAGCTGGCATGCCTCAGTCAACAGGGGGCGTTGTTGTGCATGCCAACATGGGAAAGTGGTTTTCCTACCTGAATTTCAATTCTACAGTCCTTCTGGCCAGGCGCAGTGGTTCATATCTGTAATTCCAGCACTTTGGGAGGCCGAGGCAGTCGGATCACCTGAGGTTAACTCAAAATACAAAATTAGCCAGGTGTAGTGGTGCATGCCTATAGTCCCAACTACTCTGGAGGCTGAGGCAGGAGAATCGCTTGAACCCCGGTGGCAGATTGCAGTGAATTGAGATCGTGTTATTGCACTCCAGCCTGGGCGACAAGAGCAAAACTCAGTCTCAAAAAACTAACTAAATAAAATAAAATAAAGTAAAATAAAATAAAATAAATTCTATGGTCCTGTTTTTCCTGGGCTTTTCTCAGATGACAGAGCTCTTATTTATAGGTACTAAAAGAAGGTAATTAAATAATTATAGGCATGACAATATAAGCAAATGGATGTGCAGAGGTCTGCTGAAATACTCTTGATGCCTGAGTAGCAAGTGCTTTATAAACTCAGTCAGACAAAGGAGGAGATTGCAGGACAAAATCATTTCTTCACAGTCATGTGGAAACCATACATGAGATTCTCTGGTGGTAAAGACTGCAGTTGCTGTCTTCCAGAGAGCAGGGTTTTGTCACGCACTTTTTTTTTTTTTTTGAGATGGAGTCTCACTCTGTCGCCCAGGCTGGAGTGCAGTGGCATGACCTTGACTCACTGCAACGTCCACCTCCCGGGTTCAAGCTATTCTCCTGCCTCAGCCTCCTGAGTAGCTGAGATTACAGGTGTGGGCCACCATGCCTGGCTAATTTTTGTATTTTTAGTAGAGATGGGGTTTTACCATGTCCCCCAGGCTGTTTGGCCTGAAGTGATTCTCCCACCTTGGCTTCCCAAAGTGCTGGGATTACAGACGTGAGCCACTGTGCCTAGCCTGTGTTCTCATCTGGAAAATCCAACTGATAGCCTTTGCCTTACAAGTGTTAAATCAAGTTTAGCGTAAAGCTGCCTCCTTACATATCTTAAGTTCAGCCTAAAGGTTTCTCTGTACATCGTGAACTATAACCTAAACAGAGCTGTATACAGGCTGTAGTCTACTTTTGTGTCAATCACCGAGTTTTGGCCAGTCAAGGGTGGCCAACTGTTCAAACCGTGTTCAAATAAGGCAAACACCGAATTGTAACCAATCCAGCTGTTTCTGTTCCTCACTTCTTTTTTCTGTGTGTCATTTTCCTTTTTCTGCCCATAAATCTTCCACCATGTGGCTGCGCTGGTGTCTCTGAGCCTACTCTGGCTCTGGAGGCTGCCGATTCACAAATTGTTCTTTGCTCAATAAAACACTTTTAAATTTAATTTGGCTACAGTTTTTCTTTTAACATCTGTTTCTCAGAATAAAAGTGAAAGATTCCAATGAAAACATTGAAAAAGTAAAAAGAGCTATGAATGTGACATCTTAATGCAACTGCAACAATTTGGCAACACAATTGGTAATCCAGGGTTGCCTGGTTTGTGAAAAGGTACACATCCCCTGGGCCTCTGCCTCTTCCTGATACTTACGGCCAGTTCTGTTGATAGAATACACTTGTCAGTGACTCCTTCCTCCCATCCAAGCCTCCTTCCACCACACCTATCATAACAATACCATAAAGTAAACATTATTAGCCCCCTCTTACAGTTGTGTAAAAAGTGGTACAGAGAGGTTAAGTGTCTTCTTTACAAGCAGAGCTGGGATCTGACCCCAGAACTCCAACACTAATGTCTGGTCTCCTATGTTTCTCTGTTATCTTTTAAAACACCAGTGTCTTGGCCGGGTGAGGGTGTGAGCACCTATAATCCCAGCACTTTGGGAGGCCGAGGCGGGCAGATCGCTTGAGCCCAGGAGTTCAAGACCAGCTTGAGCAACATGGCAAAACCCCATATGTACTAAAAATACAAAAATTACCCAGATATGGTAGTACTCACCTGTAGTCCTAGCTACTCAGCAGGTTGAGGTGGGAGGATAGCTTGAGCCCAGGAGACGACGGAGGTTGCAGTGAGCCATGATTGCACCACTGTACTCTATCCTGGGCAACACAGAGAGACCTTATTTCAAAAAAAACAAACAACGAAACATTAGTGTCTCTAATACAGTAGTTTCCAGCCACAAATGACTATTTGCATTTAAATTAATTAAAATTAAACTGGGCCAGTGTGGCGGCTCATGCCTAAAATCCTAGCACTTTGGGAGGCCGAAGTGGGCAGATCACTTGAGGTCAGGAGTTCAAGACCAGCCTGGCCAATATGGTGAAACCCCATCTCTACTAAAAATACAAAAAAGCCAGGTATGGTGGCATGAACCTATCATTTCAGCTGATTAGGGAGGCTGAGGCACGAGAGCTGCTTGAACCTGGGAAGCAGAGCTTGCAGTGAGTCAAGGTCACGCCACTGTACTCTAGCCTGTGCAACAGATGGAGACTCCATCTCAAACAAATAAATAAATAAAAATTAAACTGAATAAAAACATCCTCGCTTTCCACATTTCAAGTGTTCAGTACCCATGTGTGGCTACTCTATCAGATAGCATGGATATAGAACATTTCCATCATTGCAAAAAGTTGAAATGAACAGCGTTACTGGCACACTACTGTATGCATCAGTAAGACATAGTCAGACCGATGAAATATTTACTTTTACCTGATTCTGCCCCTCTTTTATCTTTATTGTCTAATTCTGAATGTTCTCTCTAGTCCCCCGTTCAGTCTTCTACCTAAATGCATGCCTGGAGCTGGCCCGCTGGGTCTGCAGGGCACCCGGCACACAGAGCAGACACCGAGATTTTGATGACAAAGATTGATGCTGGCACTTTGCCTGAGCCCAGGAGACAGCAGCTCTAAAGCAGTCTGCAGCAACAGCACCAGGGTGGGAAGTGAACACCCTCTTTCTACACATCTGCTGTTTGTTCACCCACTCTGTCAGAAGTAGACAGAAGGCAGAAAGGAAAAAGGAAAGAAGTGAAGTGAGGAGAACGAGAGGAGTGGGGCTAAAGACATCAAAATTTGGTGATTGAATTGTCTTCTAGCTCTTCCAGGCAAAAAAGCTTATCCTCTAAAACCATTAAGGAGCTTTCATTTGCCATTCCTACAATGGGAGGAATTTCATAATCACTCAGTCTCTTAAAGCACTCAGCAAACATGGATTTAAATGATCCTGGGCCTAATGATATATGTTAAACATCCACATCCTCCTGATGATGAAGACCCTAGTATAAGTGTTGAAAAAAATCAAGTGTTACCAAAAAAAAAAAAAAGCCATGAATGAACTGTCTCCTCACCTAGTCCTGTCAACATGTACTCCTTCTGTCTTCATGCTATCCTGAATATTTAGAAGCCCCTGCTTTGATACTCACCCTTCGTAAGGAGTCCTTTATGCCCAGGGAAGTTACATGAGGACCCATGGAGGTTTTAGCACTCTTTCTGACATCTGGGCTACAAACTGTCCAACCCATCTAAATGTAACAACAGTTTTACCCACATTGCTTTTCTGGCTAAGTTTCTCTAGCTCTTTGTGTAATTTAGGAAGTAGCATCTTTAGAACATTATAAAACACTCCTTAAGTAATGTGTAGGTGCTCTTTTGCAAGGCCCTGCCTCGCTCATGTGAGTATTATTTTAAAATACTGCCTCTGGATTCCTGGTCTTCAGTTTGAAATTTTTGTAGCTGCTTCAGCACTTCCTTCCCAGAGAGAGCTGTGGCCTTGCTCCAAACAACACCACACGACTTCCGCTAAGTATCCGGTTTTGTTTTGGTTTCCTACAACTGAGCTGTCACTCTCTGAGTTGCTGTTTGCAGAGCCCGCTGGGAGGAAGACAGGAATGGGCCCCTGCGGCACCATGCACAGGGCCAAGGAGCTTGGAAACCACTTGGAGGAGCAGCTGGGTGAGAAGTGGCAGGCCGCTCTGGGACTCCTCTCTCAGCCTATGAGGACATAGATGACATCGGAAACCTGTGCTTACAGTTTCTCAGGGGCCTGGCACTTTGCTCTGTTGTCCCAGTGACTCACATGATAATTTTCCAGGCCTTCAAACTAGGTCAACAGCTTTGTTTGCCCAGAGAGCTCCCCTGGGAGGCCATTCTAAGGAAAGCAGACTGAATGGGGATGTTTGGCCAGGTGATTCTTTTTGCTGGCTTTTAGCCTGAGGAAACATGATCAGTATTCAGGCCAGGAGTTTGGAGAATTAAAAGCTGCCAGCATCTGGGCTAAACCAACATACATCAGTATTATTAGTTAAATGTTAACCACACTGCTAATCGCAGTCCTCTCCTGGAAAGAATCCAACAGCTGATTTAGGAAGGCCCTAAAACAAGATGTTCACCTCTTATAGATAAGAAAGACAGCAGCTTAAGCATGCTCCAGTGGCGCAATCGGTTAGCGCGCGGTACTTATACAGCAGCTTGTGCTACAAATCTAGTCATAGATTAACTGTGAGTGGGACCTGATCAATTTTTTTCTTTATTAAGCGATGGAGCCTGATTCAGTATTTCTCAAATTTGAGAAGTCACAGAGCCCAAGACCATATCTGAAGACTTGTAGACCCCAATTTTTTAAGTCAGAATTACAAATTTTTCATACCAGTATTATTTGTAATGGCCAGAAAGTGAAAACAACCCAAATGTCCATCAACTGATCAGTGGATAAACAATGGGATACAATGGTAATGAAAAGGAATGAAGTGCTGGTGCATGCTACAACACAGATGAATACTGAAAGCATGCTAAATGAAAGGAGACAGACACAAAGGCCACATGTCATATGATTCCAGTTATATAGAATATCCAGAATAGGCAAATCCAAAGAGACAGAGAGTAGATTAGTGGTTGCCAGGGGTTGGGGAGAGAGGGAAATGGACTGCTAATGGGTTTGGGGTTTTTTGAAGTGTGTGGGGGTGATGAAAATGCTCTGAAATTATATAGCAGTGATGGTTGTACAACCTTGTGAGTATACCAAAAACCACTAAATTGTATACTTTAAAAGGATGCATTATGGCATATAATTATATATATATAATTACATCTACATTTTATTTGATTGATTGATTGATCGATTGAGACAGAGTCTCACTCTGGTTGCCCAGGCTGAAGTGCAGTGGTGCCACCTTGGCTCACTGTAGCCTCAACCTCTTGGGCTCAGGTGATTTTCCCACCTCAGCCTCCTAAGTAGCTGGGACTACAGGCACGCCTGGCTAATTTTTTGTATTTTTTTTTTTTTTTTTAGTAAAGATGGGGTTTCACCATGTTACCCAGGCTGATCTCAAATTCCTGGATTCAAGTAATCTGCCTGCCTCAGCCTCCCAGAGTGCTGAGATTACAGGTGTGAGTCACTGTACCCTCAGTCAGTCCACATCTAAATTTTAAAAGTTACATAATTTAATTTTAAAAGTTACATATTATTTTAGTTGATTACTGCGTACTAGAATATCTTAAATAGTTTGTGCAGAACAGTGAAACCTTGTGTCAAGATTCACTTACGTGGTGGCTAGCCAGGTGGTCCAGAAGTGTAGGTTAATTATACAAAATTATGCATAGAGGGAAATCTAAAATATACTTGTAGATAATGTCAAGGCCCTAAGAACTCATCAGTGGAACTCCCAAGGGTCTCCGAACCCCAGTTTGAAAAACACTGACCCAGGTAACCTCTCAGGATTTGTTCACCCTTTTACATTCTCTGTGATGAGAACTCTATAACGTACTTTCCAAAGACAAAGTCTGGCCAGGGACGCCTTGGGATTGATCAGTCCCTTGGCTGAACCTTGGTAACATAAGTATGTTATTACTCCATCTACACTCCAGGTACTTAATTGAGCATGTGATCTATGAGGATAGAACTGCATTAACCCCATCATGAGATGGAAGTAGACTATGATATCAAGTGATCTAACATGGAAGATCCTCTGAGGAAGGCTTCCCACTGGGGCCTCACTTGGTTCGTGGATTGACCACTCCTGACTTAGATACTATGACCTTCCAAAAGGGTCCCTGGTGATGGAATAAAGATGGATGCTGGTAACTCAAAACAGACGGGAAGGCCAGTAGGCATTTATGTCAGCAAGGAGGCTTTCCCACATGGTCTGTTTGGACATGGGCAAAGGTCAAGGAGTATAGGGTGTGGTTCATGGCTGGAGGACAACTCTCTCTACTCTTTGTTTTTTCATTTTGTTTTTTGAGACAGAGTCTCGCTCTATGGCCCAGGCTGGAGTACAGTGGTGCGATCTTGGCTCACTGCAACCTCTGCCTCCCAGGTTCAAGTGATTCTCATGCCTCAGTGTCTTGAGTAGCTAGGATTATAGGCATGCACAACCATGCCTGGCTAAGTTTTACATTTTTAGTAGAGACGTGGTTTTGCTATCTTGGCCAGGCTGGTCTCAAACTTCAACCTCAAGTGATCCATCCACCTCAGATTCCCAAAGTGCTGGAATTATAGGAATGAGCCACTGTGCCCGCCTGATTTTTTGTTTTCTCACCTAGAAAAAAATCAGAAACTATCCCACCTGCTAGGGTAGTTCAGTCACCAAACTTCTACCAAGCCCCTATTCTTTATGTATTCTTTATGTACTACACAATAGGCTTGTGCTGGGAGGAAATTGGTGTGGCCTCTTTTCTAAGGGATCCCACAGCCCAGTGGGGGAGACTATTGTATGTTCTTAGTGTTATGGAAAGAAACTGTGTGTTGAAAGAACTTTGAAAACTACTGAGTGCTTCAAAATATATAACAATAAATATATTTTAATTATCCAGTATGAGTCAATGTTGGTCTGATTTCCGGACCTGGGTATTTCTCTAAGAGGACTAGGTCTCATTTTGTCACCCAGACTGGCGTGCAGTGGTGTGATCCAGGCTCACTGCAGCCTCAACCTCCACAGGCTCAGGTGATCCTCCTACCCCAGCCTCCCAGGTAGTTGGGACTACAGGCACACGTCACCACGCCCAACTAATTTTTGCATTTTTTGTAGAGACATTTGCATTTTTTGTCATGTTGCCTAGGCCAGTCTCGAATTCCTGAGCTCAGGCAATCCTCCAGCCTAAGCCTTCCAAAGAGCTGGAATTACAGGCATGAGCCTCCATGCCTGGCCCAAACTACTTTTGTAGAATTAAACATTGGGGCAGTTATTAAATATCATTTACCTGGGTATTGACTGAATTCACCATCTCCCATGACGGCATTTTCATGTTGTGCCCACTAGGTGTCTCGTTATTTTGTAAGAAAATGGAAAAGCACAATGTTTCTACCTGTGTTACCAGTCAGCTACAGTATAAACATGGGAATCACTTAGCTAAAATCTCAGCCCTGTTCTAGCAATCATTGATTAAAATGCCAATGGTTACCTCTCATTTGAGTAGAAGTAGGGGATGCCCACAAAGATGTCTCTGTGGATTCTTTCTCCTTCTCATAATCCATGTTCCTAAAAAATGTTCTCTTAAAGTTAGGACTAGGAAGATGAAGTAGGAATTCTTCCACAACATGAGTACTAAGACCTTAAGGGTAACAGCACTGCATCCCCACTGGTTTCCTGGGTTAATGTTTAAGCTGTGACCTGCACGTGAGCTGACATGCCCAAACTAAACCACACTATTTGTATGCCCAGCCAGAATGTGTTCTTCCCTATACATCAATCAAAAGAGTTGTTTTCACAACACAATCCAGGGTCTCTTCTTGCACTTAGAGTTTCAGGTTTGTAAATAATATAATACTGCTTCTCTCAATATTTTAATCTATGTCATGAATGACTTTTCTTTAGATGACCTATGCAGAACCTTCTGTATATGAGTGACATCAGAGAGGAAGGCACTAGATAACAAACAGGAAACTGAGTGCCTTCAAAAATCTATTGCAACCTCAAGATCCCATCTCATCAGGCTTTCATACTCTACTAATGGGAGTGTAAACTGATATGACCTTTCTGCAATAAAATTTGACAGTTTCTATCAAGAATGTATTTTAAAATATATTTCAAAAGTTCTCTTTAATGCTGTGTCTGTCAGGATCCCAAAAGAAAAAGGATTTCAGCCAGGAGCAGCGGTTCACGCCTATAATCCCAGCACTCTGGGAGGCCGAGATGAGCGGATTGCTTGAGCCCAGGAGTTCAGGACCAGCCTGAGCAACATGGTATATTAGTCTGTTTTCATATTGCTATAAAGAACTGCCCAAGACTGGGTAATTTATAAAGGAAAGAGGTTTATTTGACTCACAGTTCAGCACAGCTGAGGAGGCCTCAGGAAACTTACAATCATGGCAGAAGGTGAAGGGTAAGCAAGGCACCTTCTTCATGTGGCAGCAAGAAGGAGAAGTGCTGAGTGATAGGGGAAGAGCACCTTATAAAACCATCAGATCTCGTGAGAACTCACTATCACAAGAACAGCATATGGGAAACTGCCCCCATGATTCAATTAACCTCCACCTGGTCTCTCCCTTGACACATGGGGATGATGGGGATTACAATTCAAGGTGAGATTTGGGTAGGGACACAAAGCCTAATCATATCACATGGTGAAACCCCATCTCTACTAAAAATACAAAAATTAGCCACGCTTGGTGGCACACACCTATAGTCTCAGCTACTCGGGAGGCTGAGGTAGAAGGATCACTTAAAACCCAGGACACAGAGGTTGCAGTGAGCCTGTCAAAAAAAAAAGAAAAAGAAAAAGAAAAAGGATTTGAGTCAGGATGGTTCAAATGAAGAGACTCTTTTTTTTTTTTTTTTTTGAGACAGGCTCTCACTCCATCACCCAGGTTGGAGTGCAGTGGCACAACCTAGGCTCACTGCAACCTCTGCCTCCCGGGTTCAAGCGATTCTCCTGCCTCAGCTTCCTGAGTAGCTGGGTTTACAGGCACCCACCACCACCCCCGGGATATTTTTTGTATTGTTAGCAGAAAGTGGGTGTTTCACCATGTTGGCCAGGCTGGTCTCCAACTCCTGACCTCAGGTGATCCGCCTGTCTTGGTCTCCCAAAGTGCTGGGATTGCAGGTGTGAGCATTGTGCCTGGCAATGAAGAGGTTTCAATAAAAGAACTATTTACAGACAGGTAGGCTGGGCTAAGGGGTAAGCAGGGATGTTAAGGCACCCAGAGAAAAGCAACAGTGGGAAGCAATTACCATTCCTAGGGATAAAGGAACAGAAGGAGGAAATAATCTTACAGAATCCAGTAAGAGCGGAGAATGGTGGAGGAGGGATCCGCAAGAAAGGAGGCTAGGTTGGGCGTGGGGAGGGGTGAGCAGCTAGCTGGCTCAAAGCAGGAAGAGAGTAAGGAAGGAATACCCTGACTTCTCTCTCTTCTAGCATATATGATCTCCGGCTGGTGTCACCCCGACTAAATCCCAAGGAAGCCAAGGGGCAAGGAATGCTGGAGATGCAATTCTTTGGAATGAAGAAAGGCAGAGATTGTGGTAGGGGTGGGGGCAGGAGTGAAAAATAACCTTCATAATCCTGTAGTTCCATTCCTTAGAATATATCCCAGGGGCATAATCAAAGATGGAAGCAAATAATTATATACAAGAATGTTCTTCACAGGGTTATGTATAAAAGTAAAAAAGAAAGAAAGAAAGGAAGAAAATAAGCTAAATTCCCTATGATAAAAGGATAAACTATAGTATATCCAAACTTTGGAATATCATCATGACACAAGAAACATTTTTAAAGAATCTGTGATGATATGCAGAAATGCTTACAATAAAATGTTAATTGAAAAAAACAAAGACACAAAACTATATGCACAGTATTAACCCAATTCCTTGAACATATATATGCAAAAGGAAAAACACCTAAAAAATGTGAACAGTATTTACTTTTGATGATGGGATTACTTTTTATTTTCTTAGTAGCTTTCAATGTTTTTCCCTTTTTTCACATTAAGCATATAATAGTTTTGTGATCAAGGAAAAAAGCCAGTGCCAAAAAGGAGAGCTTTTCTTATTGGAATAGACTCTGCTCAATTGAAAATATTAATAAAGAACACACAATTATTTAAGGGAATTAAAATCAGTGACATGAAAGGTGAACTTCAATCTGTCTCCATTTGATATCTGGACAAAAAGCGAAAGAAAAATCAGACAATGTCTTTTTTTCTGAGACGGAGTCTTGCTCTGCCACCCAGGCTGAAGTGCAGTGGTGCGATCTCGGCTTACTGCAAGCTCCGCCTCCCGGGTTCATGCCATTCTCCTGCCTCAGCCTCTCAAGTAGCTGGGACTATAGGCACCTGCCGCCACGCCCAGCTAATTTTTAGTATTTTTAGTAGAGACGGGATTTCACCGTGTTAGCCAGGATGATCTCAATCTCCTGACGTCATGATCAGCCTGCCTCAGCCTCCCAAAAATCAGTCAATTTCTACATGATATTAAATATCCAGATATTTTTAGCCCCGGCGACATGGCAAAACTCCATCTCTACAAAAGTAGAAAAAATAGCCTGGCATGGTGGCACATGCCTGTTGTCCCAGCTACCAGAGAGAATGAGGTGGGAGGATCACCTGAGCTTGGGGAGGTTGAGGCTGTAGTGAGCCAAGATTAAGCCACTGCACTCTAGCCTGGGCAACAGAGTGAGACCCTGTCTTAAAAAAAAAAAAAAATTATATATATATACACACACACACACACACACACACACAAACACATACATATATATACACATACATAGATATTTTAGATGATTTTGATTCTTTACTACATTTTTTCCTCTTCACTTTAGTGACAGGTATGAGATCAGTTCAGCTTTAACTGGACTCACTCATCTTGCAACTCGGAAAAATT
>NW_012100320.1:4157514-4159556 GCF_000951045.1 Mandrillus leucophaeus | reverse complement strand
ATAAAAGAGACAGGGTCTTGGTATGCCGCCCAGGCTGGTCTCAAGCTCCCGGGTTCATCCTCCCACCCCAGCCTTCCAAAGTGCTGGGATTACAGTCATGTGCAACTGCCCCTGGCCGAATGTCTCCATTTTAATAGCTACAGTTTAGTTTACCATTTACACAGCACTTTCTCATCAATTCCTTCCATTTATCTCTGCTTCAGTGACAGTGGGAGTCTGTCTTTTTTCAGATGAGGAAATTGAGTCTCAGAGAAGTTAAATGATTTTCCAAGGTCACAGTCACTAATAAATGGAGGGGCTCAGGTCCTCTGACTCCCAGTTCCACTAGCTTCCCACTTTCTCAATTGCTTTTCAAACAAAGCACAGTGGAAGGCCTCCCTAGCTCTTCTATGGAGTTCAAGTCAATCTGAAAGGAACGACAAGGGGCAGAATGGTGCAGTGGAGGATACAGTTAGTTGGAAGCCTGAGAACTGTTTTTTTCTCTACCCTGTGCTTCTCCCAGTTGTGTGACCATAGGCAAATCATTTAGCCTCACGGAGCCTCACTGGCCTCTTTAAAAAAATAAAGATGAAGAGATGACACTTGCTCACCAGTGTTGAAAGCAGAGATGACGCCATGCAGTTCCTCCTAGCTATGAGGTGTTTTTTTTTTTTCTGTTTTTTGTTTCTTCTGAGACAGTCTCATTCTGTCGCCCAGGCTGGAGTGTCATGGTGCGATCTCGGCTCCAACCTCTGCCTCCAGGGTTCAAGTCATCCTCCAGCCTCAGCCCCCAAAATAGGAGCGGGCCACACCACACCTGGCTAATGTTTATATTTTTAGAAGAGACAGGGTTTCACCATGCTGGCCAGACTGGTCTCGAACTCCTGGGCTCAAGTGATCCACCTGCCTCAGTCTCCCAAAATGCTAGGATTACAGGAGTGAGCCACCATGCCTAACCACCTAGCTGTGAGATTTTGAGCCAGACTTAGACTAGTGCTCCTCCTCTGCTCATATATCTTACAAAATACCACTTTCTGCAATGGATTTAGTCTCTGCAAATGTGAACTCCTAACAGACAAACTCACCATATAATTAATGATTTCCTTGATTGGGGTCTTAAACTGTTCCCTTATCTTTTTTTTTTTTTTTTTTTTAAGTATTATTAGGTAAACTTGCTGAGGGACAGGGAAATCCCAAGAGAACAGCAGCAAATTGTTTCAGGTAGCTCACTGTATATGAAAAGGTGTTTTCTGCCTGGATCTCTATTTGGTGTGGCCACCTACATTGTTTGTTGCCTATTACAGATTTTTGCAGATTTTATTATTACAGTTTTTTTTTGTTTGTTGTTGTTTTTTTTTTTTTGAGACAGGGTCATACTCTGTTGCCCAGGCTGGAGTGCGGTGGCACAATCTCGGCTCACTGCAGCCTCCGCCTCCCGGGTTCAAGCGATTCTCCTGTCTCAGCCTCCTGAGTAGCTGGGATTACAGGTGCCCGCCACCATGCTTGACTAATTTTTGTATTTTTAGTAGAGATGGGGTTTTACCATGTTGGCCAGGCTGGTCTCAAACTCCTGACCTCGGGTGATCTGCCCGCCTCAGCCTCCCAAAACACTGGGATTACAGGCGTGAACCACTGCACTCAGCTTATAGTTGGTTCTTTATAGTTCCAATTTCCATAAGCCAAAGACTCTTTTTTTGTTTGTTTGTTTGTTTGTTTGTTTGAGACAGAGTCTCCCTCTGTTGCCCAGGCTGGAATACAGAGGCACAATCTCAGTTCACTGCAACCTCTGCCTCCTGCGTTCAAGCGATTCTCCTGCCTCAGCCTCCTAAGTAACTGGGACTATAGACTCGTGCCACCACGCCCGGCTAATTTTTGTATTTTTAGTAGAGACAGGGTTTCACTATATTGGCCAGGCTGGTCTCGAACTCCTGACCTCGTGATCCGCCCACCTCAGCCTCCCAAAGTGCTGGGATTACAGGCACGAGCCACCGTGCCCGGCCAAACCAAAGGTTTTACAAGCTGGAAAGAGCCTTAAGAGATCACTTGATCCTTTCCCCTATCTT
>NW_012100320.1:4152111-4153034 GCF_000951045.1 Mandrillus leucophaeus | reverse complement strand
AAGAAAAAAATTTTTTTTCCACAACTGTAGCGTCAGGCATGGTGACTCACACCTGTAATCCCAGCACTTTGAGAGGCCAAGGCAGGCGGATTGTTTGAGACCAGCCTGGCCAACATAGCAAAATCCGGTCTCTATTAAAACATACACAAATTAGCTGTGCATAGTGGTGCACGCTTGTAATTCCAGCTACTCAGGAGGCTAAAGCATGAGAATTGTTTGAACCTGGGAGGCCATACAGTGAGCTGTCGGCTGCAGTGGGGCCAAGATTGTGCAACTGCACTCCAGCCTGGGTGAACCCCCCAAAACGTTTTTTTACTTAGTACTGTCCATTAGCCTTCCATAAAGCTTTACACTACTTTTCAATTTACACTACCAATAAAAAGATGCTAAACCTCACTTACAATCAGGAAAATGCAAATTAAAGTAACAATAGGACACCATTTTTTTTCCCATTTGGGTTCACAAATATAAAAAGGTTGATAATGCAAAGTATGGAGGGAGATAGAGACATTTGTCCTCACGTAAAGGTTCTTTTAACAACGAGAATCTACACATTAGGGAGTGTTCCTGAGAGACATTAAAAGTGATTATATTATGCTAGATTGTTGTGATAAATAAACAAACAACACTTCTGTTACAGGATCATTGGTTATTTTATGTGTGCTAATAGCAGCCCTGCTGTTAACATGTATCCACTGAGCATTTTTATCTTGTATTATTATTTTCTTTTCTTCTTTAATTTTGTATTTTGTGTATCGTTGTTTCTAATCACTAATTCATTAATTCACTAAGTAGACATGAATTTCTCCATTTTATCTTCTATTATCTTTTTTTTTTTTTTTTTTTTAATAAAAGAGACAGGGTCTTGGTATGCCGCCCAGGCTGGTCTCAAGCTCCCGGGTTCATCCTCCCACCCCAGCCTT
>NW_012100320.1:4139895-4147171 GCF_000951045.1 Mandrillus leucophaeus | reverse complement strand
AGGGTTTCACTATATTGGCCAGGCTGGTCTCGAACTCCTGACCTCGTGATCCGCCCACCTCAGCCTCCCAAAGTGCTGGGATTACAGGCACGAGCCACTGTGCCCGGCCAAACCAAAGGTTTTACAAGCTGGAAAGAGCCTTAAGAGATCACTTGATCCTTTCCCCTATCTTTGAGCAGGTAAAAATATTTTTCCATTTAGCAGAGGAAGCTCCCAGTGCCCAGAAAGCCTGAAAGTTATTGAAGGTTTCACAGCCAGCAAGTATCCTCATGCTGCAGGACTTATTCCATTCTTGCTGCATGACCATTTATTAGTAATCCTGACTCTTCCAGAAAATTGCAATGAAAGTCAAAAAGAGTAAACTATATGATCATTGGTTGTTTACTTTTTATCACACATCATGAATTCTTCTAGTCCTAACCATATTTTGATGCATTATTTATAAGAGCCATCTGGTCACAGGTTCCTGGAGAAAACTCTGGAATTTTAAAAAGTCTGCTTTATTTTTTCCAGGAAACACACTGCATAACTCCAATCTATCCTTTACTGGCTCATCAGGGACACACAAGGCAATTTGGATTCTTTTTTTCAGTTGAGATATAACTTACCTACAGTAAAGTGCACAACTTCTTTTTTTTTTTTTTTTTAGACAGAGTCTCACTCTGTTGCCCAGGCTGGAGTGCAGTGGCATGATCTAGGCTCACTGCAACCTCCACCTCCCAGGCTCAAGCAATTCTCCTGCCTCAGCCTCCCAAGTAGCTGGGATTACAGGCGTGCGCCACCATGCCTGGCTAATTTTTGTATTTTTAGTAGAGGCAGGGTTTTACCATGTTGGCCAGACTGGCCTCGAACTCCTGACCTCATGTAATCCACCCGCTTGGCCTCCCAAAGTGCTGGGATTACAGGTGTGAGCCACCGCGCCTGGCTTTTTTTTCTTTTTTTTAATTATATTTTTTAGATGGAGTCTCGCTTTTGTTGCCCAGGCTGGAGTGCATTGGCGTGATCTTGGCAGCTCACTGCAACCTCCGCCTCCCAGGTTCAAGCAATTTTCCTGCCTCAGCCTCCTGTGTAACTCAGATTATAGGCGCCCACCACCACGCCCAGGTAATTTTTGTATTTTTAGTAGAGATGGGGTTTCCATGTTGGCCAGGCTAGTCTTGAACTCCTGACCTCAGGTGATCCGTCTGCCTCAGCCTCCCAAAATGCTGGGATTATAGGCACGAGCCACTGAGCCTGGCCAAAGTGCATAACTTCTAAGTGGACAACTCAATATATTTTTACAAGTGTATATACCATATAACTATCACTCAGATCAACATATAGATTGTTACTAGCACCTCTGAAGAATCTTTGTGCCCTATACTAGTCAGCACCCTCTAGGGATAACCACTGTTTTGACTTTTATCATGACAATTTAGTTTTGCCTGTTCTTGAACTTCATATTAATAGAATCAGACAGCATGTACTATATTGTATTTGTTTTCTTTCACTCAACACTATGTCTGTGAAATTATTAACCATATTCTAAAGATGCAATTCATCTTCTGGCTCAAGTCCTCAGGGAATCTGTCAAAACCAGGTACATACTATGCTAGCTATACACAGCTATGCATAGTCTAAAAACAAGCAGTTGAGAAAAGAACTTTCTTAAATGACTAAAATAGAATAACCAACCTATGCTGCTCTTGTTGCTTTCTACTCTTGCTTCATCAATTTCACTTTCATCCCTGCTTTGAAATGGGATCTGATCCACCCAAGTATTCTCTTTTCTTCTCCCACTAATGGATAAATAGCTTATGCAATTTTCCTTACTTATTTATATCCAGCATTCCCCATTAATGCTCCACAATCATTGGTCCAAAAGGTATAAATGGCCTCAAGCTATAATTTGATGCAGCCCTCTGTCATCAGCAAGAAAAGCATTACTGGGGCCAGGCGCGGTGGCTTATGCCTGTAATCCCAGCACTTTGGGAGGCTGAGGCAGGTGGATCACGAGGAGGTCTGGAGATCGAGGCCATTCTGGCCAACATGGTGAAACTCTGTCTCTACTAAAATAAGAAGAAAAAATTAGCCAGGCGTGGTGGCGCATGCCTGTAGTCCCAGCTACTTAGGAGGCTGAGGCAGGGGAATCACTTGAACCTGGGAGGCAGAGGTTGCAGTGAGCCAAGATCCCACCACTGCACTCCAGCCGGGGGACAGAGCTAAAATTTGTCTAAAAAAAGAAAGAAAGAAAAGAAAACAAAAGCATCATTGGACTCAGTGCAGTGACTCACGCCTGTAATCCCAGCACTTTGGGAGGCCAAGGCAGGCAGATCACTTGAGGCTAGGAGTTTGAGACCAGTCTGCCAACATGGTGACACCCTGTCTCTACTAAAAATACAAAAAAGAGCTGGATATGGTGGCAGGCACCTGTAATCCCAGCTACTAGGGAGGCTAAGGCAGGAGAATCACTTGAACCCAGGAGGTGGAGGTTGCAGTGAGCCAAGATCGCGCCACTGCACTCCAGCCTGAGCAGCAGAGTAAGATCCTATCAAAAAGAAAGAAAGGACAGGACAGGACAGGACAGGAAAGGAAAAAGTAAAGGAAGAGAAAGAAAGAGAAAATAAAAGAAAGATTAAAGAAAAGAAAGTGAAAGAAAGAAAAGAGAGAAAGAAAAGCATTATTATGCTGTATATTCAGATTCAACAGATATTTACTGAGCACATAAACTCTTCAATGTATTTTGCTAGGTATTATGGAGAACTACAAAAATATAGCAAGCATGGGCTCTAGCCTTATGAACATTTAGTCTAGCAGAGAAGCAGTATAGTATGGATATCTACATAAAAGATCATAATATAAGCTATAAAGTGTTAAATAATGACATCATTTGAGTTAAAAGAAAAAAAGATCCTATTCAAATAGCTCAGAGGAAAAGTTAGCTTCTAGTCGGGGTGATGTCAAGGAAGCTTGGTGGGACAGTATTTATACTAGAAGGATTACAAGAAGTAGGATGCCATGACTAGATAGGTTTAGTCATACAGTGGATGGGGAAAGGGCATTTTAGATAACCATAAGGACAAGGACCCTGAATTGGGAAATCATGCAGCATGTACAGGGAGTGATTGTGCAGTCTGACCAAAGAACAAGGCAAGTAATGAAGAAACTGGGGACACGGGTGGTTATGAATTACCCAGAGCCACAGCACCAGAGAGCCCTAGAATGGGCATTGAATCCCAGGCATTTTCCTTCTTTAATGTTCCCATAATATGACCAAGTCAACATTTTAGTCACTGCTCTGCTTTATTTACAACAACCCATTATATATTGTCCATTAAGTAATTGACTCAACAAATATTTATCGAATATCTAGTACACTCTGGGCATAATTGGATACTATGGTCTCTAAGGCTGATTTCATATGTGTTATAAAATACTTTTTCCCAAGTGGGGATTAGGGTTAATATAATATTGGGCTAAGACAGCTTGTCTTTTTCTGTGTTAGAATTTTATTGAGTTATACTTCAGAGCAAATACCATAAATAACAAAGACAATTAAATAAACCACAAAAACAGATCTCTGTATCATGTTTTTCTACATGACATCAATACACTGAGTCTTAGCAATGACTGCCCATGTGTTTTTTCTATAACTATGCTTACTTACGTTTTAGCAAGGGGTAATACAGGAGGATATGAAACCCTCCATCCTTGAGCGAAAGTTTAAAAACATTCCTAATATTATAGTACAACAAGACTCACTTCCGTTTAGCTTATCAACCACCAAAACACATTTCCCCTTTGTACTTGTTATGTTTTAGTGTAACTATGGAGACACGGCACTTTCCATGCAAGTGACACACATGATTTTGGTTTAACGTACTCATTTTCTGAGAAACATTTTAAACTGTGGTCACTATTTTAAAAATTGAGGTCACTATGAGATCTTTGAGCTACTTTGGTATTTCAATGTAAATCCAATACATTTGTTAGCAATATTCATGAGGGAAGAGTTAAGTACCAGGGATTATGGATTCTTTCCAATTCCATCAAACCATTCCTACTTAAAGCTTTGGTGCCAGAAAAAGAAAAAAAAAAGGTAATTATGAATTGAACACATTGGACTATCAGATATTGTTATAAATTGCAGGGTATATCAACTTGACTTTTGAGAGTTCTGTTTCCAGGTATACGGCAGGTTAGGAATTCAGACTGCACCTCCCACTGGAAACAATTAAAAAGGCTGAATTTAAAAAAAGAAAATCTTAAACCTCTTAGAGGCACTGACATTGGGCAAGAAAGAAAGAAATTATTAGGTCAAAGAGAAGTGAAGAAGGAATCCAGACAGGTAAATGGACAATGCTGTCCAAGTGTACAACACCAGGAGGCACCATTTGGATTCTATTCCCCTAAAGGATGCTCTTGGGTTGTTTGATGCTATGGCCCTGAGATCACTGCCCTAAGGATATTTGCTCAACCTGGTGAACTGCAGCTTTGGCTTCACAGTGGTTCCGGATACAGGAGGTAAAGCCAAGGGCTTGGAGAATTCCATAGGAGGCCATTCTCCCAATAAAGCATGGACCCTTTAGGTGGAGATGAAAACCAGCATACCCATTCATCATCAGGGTACTGCACAAAAAGTTCCTGTGGAATTAAGCATAACTAAGTACAAAAAAATACTCTCACTGAAAGACTGACTTGTGATGGTCTATAGCCAAAACAGGTCCATAAAAGTCTCAAGCTCTTTCTGTAAGTTGAGTAGGCTGGCCCCAGGTACGTGGAAGAAACAAATACAAATCCTCACTGGAGGAATGTACCCAATAACTCACAAATTATTTTCTAAGAAAATTGAGCAGCTCACAGTAACAAACATTAAGCACTCAAAAAAAAAATGCTACTATATAAATGAAAACCAGGAGATAGAAGAAACCACATACAATAGAATTAAATGGAAAACATCTACAAATATTTGAGAAATTTAAATTATCACACATACAAGGAGAAAAAAACATTTTACTTCCTTTTTTTTTTTTTTTTTGAGATGGAATTTCACTCTTGTTGCCCAGGGTGGGTGCAATGGCGCAATCTTGGCTAACCACAACCTCCACCTCCCGGGTTCAAGCGATTCTCCTGCCTCAGCCTCCTGAGTAGCTGGGATTACAGGCATGCACCACCACCCCGGCTAATTTTGTATTTTTAGTAGAGATGGGGTTTCTCCATGTTGGTCAGGCTGGTCTTGAACTCCTGACCTCAGGTGATCCACCCTCCTCAGCCTCCCCAAATGCTGGGATTACAGGCGTGAGCCACCACACCTGGTCACCATTTTACTTCTTTAAGAAAAAAAAGTACAAAGTAGAAAATACCTATTTAGGCCCATGAACACAACAGAGGGAGCATCATTAAAGTCTCTCTTCCCCCTGCTGTCATGTCTAAGGCGGAGTTTCCTAAAGAACTGGAACAGCTGAGGAAGCCCTTCATTGGAGGCTGAACTTTGAAACAACCGATGAGAGCCTGAGGAGCCATTTTGACCAATGGGGAACACTCACGGACTGTGTGGTCATGAGAGATCCAAGCACCAAGTGCTCCAGGGGCTTTGGGTTTGTCACATATGCCACTGTGGAGGAGGTGGATGCAGCCGCGAATACAAGGCCACACAAGGTGGATGGAAGAGCTGTGGAAACAAAGAGAACTGTCTCAAGAGGAGATTGTCAAAGACCCGGTGCCCACTTAACTGTGAAAAAGATATTTGTTGGTGGCGTTAAAGAAGACACAGGGCCTGGCCCCGTGACTCACGCCTATAATCCCAGCACTTTGGGAGGCCAAGGCGGGTGGATCACCTGAGGTTGGGAGTTCGAGACCAGCCTGACCAACATGGAGAAAGCCAGTCTCTACTAAAAATACAAAATTAGCCGGGTGTGGTGGCGCATGCCTGTAATCCCAGCTACTCCAGGAGGCTGAGGCAGGACAATCGCTTGAACCTGGGAGGCGGAGGTTGTGGTGAGCCGAGACTGCACCACTGCACTTACCCTGGGCAACAAGAGCGAAATTCCGTCTCAAAAAAAAGACACTGAAGAACTGCACCTAAAAGATTATTTTGAACAGTATGGAAAAATTGAAGTGATTGAAATCATGACTGACCGAGGCAGTGGCAAGAAAAGGGGCTTTGCCTTTATAACCTTTGATGACCATGACTCCATGGATAAGACTGTCATTCAGAAATACCATACTGTGAATGGCCACAACGGTGAAGTTAGGAAAGCCCTGTCACACCAACAGATGGCTAGTGCTTCAGCCAGCCACAGAGGTCAAAGTGGCTCTGGAAACTTTGGTGGTGGTCATGGAGGTAGTTTTGGTGGGAATGACAACTTTGGTCATGCAGGAAACTTAAGTGGTCGTGGAGGAAACTTAAGTGGCTTTAATGGTAGCTGTGGTGGTGGTGGTGGTGAATATGCTGGCAGTGGGGATGGCTATAATGAATTTGGTAATGATGTAAGCAATTTTGGGGGTGGTGGAAGCTACAGTGATTTTGGTAATTACAACAATCAGTCTTCAAATTGCGGACCCATGAAGGGAAGAAACTTTGGAGGCAGAAGCTGTGGCTCCTATGGTGACAGAGGCCAATACTTTGCCCAACTATGAAACCAAGGTGGTTATGGCGGTTCCAGTAGCAGCAGTAGCTATGGCAGTGGCAGAAGATTTTAATTAGGAAAAAAAGCTTAGCAGGAGAGGAGAGCCAGAGAAGTGACCCAATGGAGCTACAGGTTACAATAGATTCATGAACTCAGCCAAGCACAGTGGTGGTAGGGTCTAGTTGCTACAAAGAAGACATGTTTTAGACAAATACTCATGTGGATGGGCAAAAAACTCGAGGACTGTATTTGTGACTAATTATGTATAACAGCTTATTTTAGTTTCTGTTCTGTGGAAAGTATAAAGCATTCCAACAAAGGGTTTTAATGTAGTTTTTTTTTTTTTTTTTGCACCCATGCTGTTGATTGCTAAATGTAATAGTCTGCTCATGACTCTCAATAAATGTGTCTTTTTTTTTGAGACGGATTCTCGCTCTGTTGCCCAAGGTGGAGTGCAATGGCACGATCTCAGCTCACCGCAACCTCTGCCTCCCGGGTTCAAGCGGTTTTCCTGACTCAGCCTCCCAAGTAGCTGGGATTACAGCCATGCGCCACCACGTCCAGCTAATTTTGTATTTTTAGTAGAGATGGGGTTTCTCCGTGTTGGTCAGGCTGGTCTTGAACTCCCGATCTCAGGTGATCCACCCCCCTCAGCCTTCCAAAGTGCT
>NW_012100320.1:4137725-4139010 GCF_000951045.1 Mandrillus leucophaeus | reverse complement strand
AAAAAAAAAATAGCTGGGCGTGGTGGCCTGCACCTGTACTCCCAGCTACTCCAGAGGCTGAGGCAGGAGAATCCCTTGAATCCAGGAGGCAGAGGGTGCAGTAAGCCAATATCACCCCACTGCTCTCCAGCCTGGGTGACAGAGTGAGACTCCGTCTCAAAAAAATAAAAATAAAAAATAAAATAAAATAAAATAAAATACATAGATTGTTGGCATATCCTATGCAATATATCTAAATTGAATAATGGTACCAGATAAAATTATAGATGGGAATGAAGCTTGTGTGTCATCCATTATCATGTGTAATCAATAAACGATTTAATTCTCTTGACAAAAAAAAAACGGAAAATACCTATTTAAGGGGGACATGGTGGCTCACCCCTGTAACCACAGTACTATGGGAGGCCAAGGCAAGAGGATTGCTTGAGCCCAGGAGTTCCAGACCAGCCTGGGCAACATGGCGAAACCTCATCTCTACCAAAAACACAAAAATTAGCCAGGCGTGGTGGCACATGTCTGTAGTCCCAGCTACTTGCGGGGCTGAGGTGGGAGGATCGCTTGAGCCCAAGGAGGTCCAGGGTGCACTCCAGTCTGGGTGACAGAGTGAGACCATGTCTCAAAAATAAAAAAGGAAAGGAAAATAGCTATTTAAAACAGGAAACTATAGAAAATAGCCTAATAGTTTTTTAAAAAATAGAACTTCTAGAAATGAAATGAATAAAATAATGGACAAATTTAACCTCAGATTACACATAAGCCAACAGAAAAATAAATGAACTGAATGATACGACAATAGAAATTATCCAGCCTTCAGTAAAGAAAGACAAGAAGGGAAACATGAAAGAGCAGTAAATAGATATGGAGGATAAATTAAGACAATCTAACATGTATTGATAAAATTGGAGTTCTGGGAGGCAAGGAGAGAGAAAATGGTAAAGAGGTAATTTTTTTTTTTTTTTTTTTTTTGATAAGTTCTTGCTCTGTTGCTCAGGCTGGAGTGCAGTGGCACATCCACGGCTCACTGCAGCCTTGAGCTCCTGGGTTCAAGTGATCCTCCCACCTCAGTCTCCCGAGTAGCTGGGACCACAGGTATGTGCCAACATGCCTAGCTAATTAAAAAAATTATTTTCTGTAGAGACGGGGCCTCACTATGTTACCCAGGTTGCTCTTGAGCTTCTGGGCTCAAGTCATTCTACTGCCTTGGCCTCCCAAAGTGTTGGGATTGTAGGTGTGAGCTACCATGCCTGGCCAAAAGGGTAATATTTGAAGAGACAGTGGCTAAGAC
>NW_012100320.1:4132704-4137355 GCF_000951045.1 Mandrillus leucophaeus | reverse complement strand
GGGGTTTCGCAGTGTTAGCCAGGACGGTCTCAATCTCCTGACCTCGTGATTCGCCCGCCTTGGCCTCCCAAAGTTCTGGGATTACAGGCGTGAGCCACCGTGCCCGGCCAGTGACTAAGAAATTTTTTGGATCAATCTGTTTAAAAACACAGATTTAAGAAGTCCACTGAATTTCAACCAGGATTGGGGGGGGAAAAAAAAAGGTCTTTTCAGTTAAACACAACAGTGAAACAACAGCATACCAGAGACAAATTATCTCAGAAGCAGATTTACTGCTGACTTCACAAGAGAAAAAAAAAATAAGTGCGAACTTAGAATTTTACCCCTCAAAAAATAGCTTTTGTCGGGCACAGTGGCTCACACCCGTAATCCCAGCACTTTGGGAGGCGGAGGTGGGTGGATCACTTGAGGTCAGGAGTTCAAGAGCAAACTGGCCAACATGGTGAAATGCTACCTCTACTAAAAATACAAAAATTAGCCAGGTGCAGTGGCGTGCACTTATAATTCCAGCTACTTGGGAGGTTGAGGTGCGAGAATTGCTTGAACCCCGGAGGCAGAGGCTGCAGTGAGCCGAGATCGAGCCACTGTACTCCAGCCTGGGCCACAGAGCAAGACTCCATCTCAAAAACAAGAAAAAAAAGAAAAAGAAAAAAAAAGCTTTCAAAAAGGAAGATGAAAAACAGGCATTTAAGGCAAATTAAGTAAGAGATTTTGCTTTCACAATATTCATAAAAGGAAATTCTAAATAATGTACTTAAGAAACCGATCCTGGTCGGGTGTAGTGACTCCCTTGACTCAGGGAGTTTGAGGCTGCAGTGAGTCCTGATGGCACCACTGTACTCCAACCTGGGCTTGAGACCTTTATTTCAAAAAAAACAAGCAGGAGTCAAAAGGTCTGGGGGAGGGCCTAACAATTTACATTTATAACAAGCTCCCAGCTTGATACTAATTATTTAAGACCACACTTTTTCTTTTCATTTTTCTTTCTTTTTTTTTGAGACAGGGTCTCACTCTGTTGCCCTGACTAGAATGCAATGGTATGATCACAGCTCACTGTAGCCTTGAACTCCCAGGCTCAAGTGATTCTCCTGCCTCAGCCTTCCAAGTAGCTAGGACTACAGGCATGTGACACTATGATGAGTTAATTTTTGGTTTAGTTTTTGTAGAGATGAGGTCTCACTATGTTGCCCAGGCTGGTCTCGAACTCTTGTGCTCAAGTGATCCTCCCACCTCAGTCCCTAAAAGTGCTGAGATCATACGCATGAGCCACTGTCCTGGGCCTAAAACCAAATTTTAAATAGCACTGTTGACTAGCCATGAAAAGAAAGCAAAAACTGAGTATAAATTACCAACTAGCAGAGGAAGAAAAGTTGAAATGACAAAGAAAATAATTCAAAAGAAGGCAAAAAAGGAAAGTAAACTACAACAGAAGGAACCTGCAGAAAGCACAATATAGGACGATAGTTAGAAATTCAAATACATCAACAATTACATCAAATATGAAAGGATTAAATTATCTAATTAAAAGACAAGGATTTATACAAAAAATAAACTCAAAATGGATCAGAGACTTAAATAAAACTTTTAGAATAAAATATAGGAAAAATATATACGCAACTTTGGGTTAGGCACAGAGTTATTAGATAGAACATCAAAAACATGATCCATAGAAGCAAAGCTGACAATCTGGATTTCATCAAAACAAAAATGTTGTATTATGCCTGTAATCCCAGCACTTTGGGAGGCTGAGGCAGGTGGATCATTGAGGTCAGGAGTTCAAGACCAGCTTGGTCAACATGGTGAAACCCCGTTTCTACTAAAAATACAAAAATTAGCTGGGCATGATGGCACATGCCTGAAGTCCCAGCTACTTGGGAGGCTGAGGAAGGAGAATGGGTTGAACCCGGGAGGCAGAGGTTAAAGTGAGCCAAGATTGAGCTATTGCGCTCCAGCCTGGGTGACAAAGCGAGACTCCATCTCAAAAAAAAAAAAAAAAAAAAAAAAGACACTTTTAAGAGAATGAAAAGACAACTCATACAGAGAGAGAAAATATTTCTCCCTGTTTTGCAGATATGCAAATAACGTATCTGACATTTGACTTGTGTCCAGAATGCATAAAGAACTCTCAAAACTTAATAAGAAAACAAACAGCCCAATAAAATAATAGGAAAAGAATTGAATAGACATTTAACCAAGGAAGAGGCATGGCTGAAAAACAGACACATGACAAGTTGCTTAACAACATCAGTCATTAGAGAAATGCAAATTAAAACCACAAAAAATACTACTACACAACTGTTAGAATAACTAAAATAGACAGTCTGACAATTGCGAGCGCTGGTGAAAATAGGGAGCTACTGGTTTCTTTCATACATTGATAATGGCAATGGATAGTGACACAGACACTCTAGAAAACAGTTTGGCAGTTTTTTGTTTTGTTTTTTCTTTTTTTCCTTTTGAGACAGTCTCGCTCTGTCACCCAGGCTGGAATGCAGTGGCGTGATCTCAGCTCACTGCAACCTCCACCTCCCGATTCAAGCGATTCTCCTGTCTCAGCCTCCCGAGTAGCTGGAACTACAGGCACTTGCCACCACACCCAGCTAATTTTTGTATTTTTAGTAGAGGTGGGGTTTAACCATGTTGGCCAGGCTAGTCTCGAACTGCTGACCTCAAATGATCCACCAACCTCAGCCTCCCAAAGCGGTGGGATTACAGGCGTGAACCACCATGCCTGGCCGGCAGTTTTAAAAATACAGTTAAATGGTCGGGTGCAGTGGCTCACGCCTGTAATCCCAGCACTTTGGGAGGCCGAGACGGGCAGATCACGAGGTCAGGAAATCGAGACTATCCTGGCTAACACGGTGAAACCCCGTCTCTACTAAAAATACAAAAAGAATTAGCTGGGCGAGGTGGCGGGAGCCTGTAGTGCCAGCTACTTGGGAGGCTGAGACAGGAGAATGGCGTGAACCTGGGAGGCGGAGCTTGCAGTGAGCTGAGATCGCGCCACTGCCCTCCAGCCTGGGTGACAGAAAGAGACTCCGTCTAAAAAAAAAAATACAGTTAAACATAGAATTACCTGAGGCCCAGTACCCTCACTTCTAGGTATTTACCATAGTGAAGTTAAAATTGTTCACCTGAAAATTTGAACACAAATGTTTGTAGTAGCTTTATTTGTTTATTTTAGTTATTCTAACAGTTGTGTAGTAGTGTTTTTTTGTGGTTTTAATTTGCATTTCTCTAATGACTAATGTTGTTAAGCAACTTTTCATGTGTCTGTTTTTCAGCCATGCTTCTTCTTTGGTTAAATGTCTACTCAAGTCTTTTGCCCATTATTTTATTGGGCTATTTGTTTTCTTATTGTCAAGTTCTGGGAGTTCTTTATATATTCTGGACACCAGTCAAATGTCAGATATGTGATTTGCATATCCGCAAGACAGAGAAGACAGAGAGGGAAAAATATTTTCTCTATATGAGTTGTCTTTTCATTCTCTTAAGAGTGTCTTTTTTTTTTTTTTTTTTTTTTTTGAGATGGAGTCTCGCTCTGTCACCCAGGCTGGAGCACAATGGCGCAGTCTCAACTCACTGCAATTGAGTTGAATTCAATTGCACCTCCCAGGTTCAAGCGATTCTCCTGTCTCAGCCTACTGTAGCTGGGATTACAGGCGTCTGCCACCACACCCAACTAATTCTGGAATTTTTAAGTAGAGATGGGGTTTTACCATGTTGGCCAGGCTGGTCTCAAACTGCTAACTTCAAATGATCCACCCACCTCGGCCTCCCAAAGTACTGGGATTACAGGCGTGAGCCACCATGCTTGGCTGGCAGTTTTAAAAATATAGTTAAATATAGAATTACCCGACGCCCAGCACTCTCACTCCTAGGTATTTACCATAGTGAAGTTAAAATTGTTCACTGAAAATCTGAACACAAATGTTTGTGGCAGCTTTGTTTGTCATAACCAAAACCTGGAAATAGCCCAGATGTCCCTCAACTGGTAAATGGATAAACTGTAGCACATCCATATGATGAAATGCTAAGAGTAATAAAAAAGGAACGAGGCCAGGAGCGGTGGCTCATGCCCAGAATCCCAATATTTTGGGAGGCCAAGGTGAATGTGTCACTTGAAGTGAGGAGTTTGAGACCAGCCTGGCCAACACAGTGACACCCTGTCTCTACCAAAAATACAACAATTAGCTGGGCGTGGTGGAGCACACCTGTAATCCCAGCTACTCTGGAGGCTGAGGCAGGAGAATTGCTTGAACCTGGGAGGCAGAGGTTGCAATGAGCCAAGAACGCATCACTGCACTCCAGACTGGGCAAGAGTGAAGCTCTGTCTCAACAGAAATAAGATAAAATAAAATAAATAAGGAATGAGTTCTTCAGCAGTCAGGTCCTGTCTGTGAAAAACCACTGCACTCCAGCCAGGGCAACATAGTAAGACACCACCTCTTTTTAAATATCAATTACATATATCTATATTTTTATTTTTTGAGACACGGGTCTCACTCTGTTGCCCAGGCTGGAGGGCAGTGGCATGATCTCGGCTCACTGCAGCCTCTACCTCTCGGGCTCAAGCAATCCTCCCACCTCAGCCTCTTGAGTAGCTGGGATCACAGGTGTGTGCCACTATGCCAACTAATTTTTGTATTTT
>NW_012100320.1:4122138-4131169 GCF_000951045.1 Mandrillus leucophaeus | reverse complement strand
AAAAAAAAAAAAAAAGTAGCTAGGGATGGTGGTGCGGGCCAGTAGTCCCAGCTACTTGGGAGGCTGAGGCAGGGAGAATCGCTTGAACCCGGGAGGCAGAGGTTGCAGTGAGCCAAGATCATGCCACTTCATGGGCGATAACAGAATGAAACTCTGTCTCAAAAAACAAGACAAAGATTGTCAGACTGGGTAAAAATACAATATCAGGGTCTCTGACAGTATTTTTTGGCAAAAGGCAAACTTTGCTAAAAAAGTGAGTTCAATTCTCATTCTTACAAGATTATGCATGAAACCTCATTATTTAAAAATGAAAAGTATTTCTATTTTTAGATTGCTAATATGTAGCAGCAAATAAAAAACTCATGCATAATACACTCAAATACATATGTACCATATTTTGTGTGTCTTATACAAAAACATATGGAGATTAAGAATCAAAGAGGCAGTTGAATTTATATGTCTGAAACAGCAAAACGAGTCTCTGAATTTTTCCCTTTCATCCAGCTGTTTTGCCATCATAGAGCTAATTTTAGAAGGCGTAATCTTCTTATAAAATACACGTAGTTAAGAAAAGTAGTGGGTTTTTTTGTGACTTCTAATTCAGAGTCGTACAGGGTGTTTAGTTTCTGAACTAAGCCAGCAGACCGAGAATAATCTGAATCATAAGTCTAAGGCTAAGCCAAGAAACTTTTAGCTAAAGAATCATAGTGAGCTTTCGTAAGAGTTGAACTCCAGATCCTTTTTATTAATGGGCTTTAAAATGCAGATAAACTTCCAAATAAGGTTTTCCTTCAATCTGGGAAAAACTAAATGAAAATCATAGTGTGAGATAGATTATTCTTTCCTGCAAGTTCAATGACTACATTTGCTTTGTTATGCATCTAAGAGGATATATGTGGTTACTTATTCTTGCTGGAGACTTCAATAGTTGCTTTTGTTTGCTTTCGTTTTTCTGATGAGAATCAGCAACATGGACACATTGCCTTTTTTTTTTTTTTTTTTTTTGAGCAATAGTATTTTTTTAATATAAAGAGTCAAACCCAAGAGTCCAATCCAAATGAAATAATTTAGACCACAAAGTCCAGATTAATTTTCCCCATTTCTCAAAATAACTAGAACTGAGTACACATCAAATCTTCACTTTTCTTTGCATTATATAGACACTGTCACAAATGCAAGAGATTCTTCACTTTTCAGGTCAAACTTTCACCATCCTTTGGTCCTGTTATATGTAACAGGTGAACAATCACTTTTCATTACGAAACAAAATAGATTAAGTGAAGACAATTTTATGTAACTTCTTACAGCTTCAAGTGCTATATAAGGAAGGATTTAAGAGTGCTTATATATAACAGCTTATTCGGTACATGAGTTTCTATTAAACTACTTAACACAAATCTTAATTTATGGAAAAATTCAACCAATGCCAAGATCACCTAAAATAAGTTATTCCAACCAGTCAAGAAATCAAAAATCTTGTATAGAAAAAAAAAAAAAAAAAAGAGCAAAGGAAACTGGTATTCTATATTGCCCTGGAATCGTGCTTATTCTGAGGGTTCAGTTTCACCTAATTGTCCTAAAATAGTGCCCCCAGTCACACAATTAAAACTATTTGATAGAGTATGAGACTGATGATTGGCTGGATGCACTGTGTGTGGTTACGAAAGCCCTATTACTGAACTGTTGGCCACTGGCGTGTGACATTTTTATAAAATGTCAATTTTATAAATGTCTACCCACAATTGCTGAAAAAAAAACTTTAAAAAAGTTGTTCAAGTTTCCACATTAAAAATAACCTTATGCATGTAGGAATGGAGAAAAATGTGGAAGAGTTACTCCCACTAGGCTGGCCTTGAGTGGATACACTGTGTTTACAAAATATTTTGAGATGGCCAGATAAGCAGTACTAATGGCAGCATATTACACAGTTATCATGAACCATGTGTAGCCTAAGGAGAATTTTCAGTGTATCAGGGTGGCCCACATGTTGCTATTTATCATTTCAATTTCATATCAGAAACAAAACTGAGGAAAAAGAAAACACTTTGAAACCCAAGCAAGTCATCTGGGGCCTGAGTAATGAGGCCTCTTGAAGAAAAAAAAAATGAGAGAGAAAGAGATTAACGCATTTTTGACAAACAGGCTTTGGTTTCTGAGCACTACTGCAGCTATTAAATTCACGTGCTAATGGGGTTCAGGTACGTAGACATTTACAGTAAGTTTTTACCAGTGACTTTTACCAAGTAGTTGTGCACATACATTTTCTGAAGCTGCATTTTAGTGACATAAAGTAACACTTTAGACAATAGGATTATGTCTTACTTAGTTGCACTGCTATGTCTGAATATTACAGCAATTGAGAACTCTGATACAGAAAGGGTAAACCACCACTTAAAGAGTAACATTCTCCTGAAAAGGCAATACCTTTCCTTACAAAAAGCAACACATGAAGTCTAGCAGGCATGGTTTCATATATTCCATTTTGATTGCTTAAGGTTTCAACTGGGCAGTATTCTATTTCAAGGCCATTCTGTTGCAAAACCTTGTTCTGTGGTTGTAACATAGCTGCTGTGTCTGTTGCAAACTAGAGAAGACGGGGGGGTGGGGGGGGGAGAGAGAAGGAGAAAAAAAGTATTCTTTATATATTTATTTATTTTTGAGACAGGGTCTCATTCTGTTGCCCAGGCTGGAGTGCAGTGGTGCTATCATAGCTCACTGCAGCCTCAACCTCCTGGGTTCAAGCAATCCTCCTGTCTCAGCCTCATAAGTAGCTGGGACTACAGGCATACACTATTATGCCCCGCTAACTTTTTTCATTTTTAGTAGAGATGGGGGTTTCACTATATTGCCCAGGCTGGTCTTGAACTCCTCAACTCAAGCAATCCTCCCACCTCAGCCTCTCAAAGTTCTGGGATTACAGGTGTGAGTCACCACACCTGGCCCAGGAGAAAAAGTATTTTACGTAACTTTCACATGAAGGTCTTTTAGTAAATAACCAATTTTTTTTTTTTTTTTTTTTTAGTGGCTGTTGTTGTTTTGAGACAGGTCTCACTCTTGCCCAGGCTGCAGTGCAGTAGCACAATCATGGCTCACTGTAGCCTCGACCTCCTGGGACTCAGGTGATCCTCCCACCTCAGCCTCCCAAGTAGCTGAGATCACAGGCATGGACCACCACACCTGGATAATTTTTTAAAGAATTTTTTTGTAGAGACAGTTTTGCCATGTTGCTCACTCAGGCTGTTCTCAAACTCCTAGGCTCAAGTGATCCACTTGCCTCAGCCTCCCAAAGTGTTGAGATTGCAGGTATGGCCAGGCATGGTGGTTCTCAGCAACATGGGAGGCCGAGGTGGGTGGATCGCCTGAGGTCAGGAGTTCAAGACCAGCCTGGCCAACATGGTGAAACCCCCGTCTCTACTAAAAATATAAAAGTATTAGCTGGGCATGGTGGCATGGGCCTGTAATCCCAGCTACTTGGGAGGCTGAGGCAGGAGAATCACTTGAACCTAGGAGGTGGAGGTTGCAGTGAGCCGACATCACGCCACTGCATTCTAGTCTGGGCAACAAGAGGGAAACTTCATCTCAAAAAAAAAAAAAAAAGATTATAGGTGTGAGCCACTGAGCCTGTAAACAAAAAAAAATAATAAGTTCTCTGAGCTTCTACCCTGAATGAGCCCTGTTTTTATTAAAGATTAGGGTGGTTAGCTCCTGCAGAGACTCTACAGTTTAGGATAAAATAGGATTAAAGACAAGTACTCATATAAATAAATTATTGTCTTTTTTATAATATGAGAAAATTATGAAGACTAATGAAATAACAACAGTTGATCATCATTTATCGAGTACCAATAAAGTATATGATCCTAGACAATTTCTTTTGAGGTTTCAGGGTCTGAGATGGGGTTTAGGATTAAAAATGAGAGAAAAGAAATCTATTACATAAACTAATTGTCTTGGGTCAAGGTTATTATTGGCTGACTGAAGAAAGGGAGTATGTCTGTGGAATTTCCTTTGTAAATGCCTACTTGTGTGGATATATGTAGACATCTGACTGTTTTTGATAATGGTGATAATTAACAATCATCCTATACAAATACATAGGTTATTATAAACTATGTACTTAAGAACTGGGACAACTGTTCACAAAATGAATGACAGGTAGTGTAATAAAAGATCTGAGATGTCCTTCAAACAATTATAGGCTTGATTATAAAATACTCAAAAGGGGAGAATGATTAATATATAGTTGGGGTTGTTTCTGGAGTGGAAGGAAGGTAGTTAGTTAAAAAGCAAACAAAAAATAGTCAGGGTTTTCTCCCCAGTATCCCTGAATCTGGACTAGGATTTGTTAATATCTTAATAATTTCTCAGGTGTGAATAAAACAAAAAACAAAACAAAACAAAAAATAAAACAACAACCACAACAACAGCAGCAAAAAAACAGTCCTTCCATGAGTTACCTCATGTCCAGGCCTTCTACTCAAGTCCTCATCCTATGCAAAAATTCTCTTTCCTTGATTTAGAGATGGGGTTTCACTATGTTGCTCAGGCTGGTCTCAAACTCCTGGGTTCAAGTTCACCTCAGCCTCCTAAGTAGCTGTGACTACAAGAGCCTCCTACCATACCCAGCTGGCTAAAATTAAATTCCTTTTCCTATTCCCTCTGAAGTTATATTTTTTTTTGTTTTTTTAATAGAGACAGGGTCCCACTCTATCACCCAGACTGGAGTGCAGTGGTGCGATCATGGCTTACTTCATCCTTAAACTCCTGGGCTCAAGTGATCCTCTTGCCTCAGCCTTCCCAGTAGGTAGGACTACTGGCATATACCACCATGCCCAGCTAAAGTTATATATATTTAAAAAGGACCTTACAAAAGTTTCCCAGAGGTATCTGCACAGTTCTTGAAAAAAAATTAGCATTGTAACTTCCCATTTCAAAAATGTAGGCCAAAAAGAAAAATATTGAGTGAGGTTTCTTAGGTCCCAGGTATAAAGTTTCCTAGGAATGATAAGCTAATAATCATGGTACAAAGCTTTGCACAGTCTCTTCACAAACAAAACATATATCACTAGTGTCTTTCTTGTTTCAGTCCTGGAAAATGACAAATTTTACTCGACAGCTGTTTAACATATGGAACAAAACCTTGTCTCACAGGCAGTGCACTCATTTAAGCCATACATCTTTCTCTCTTAATTCAAAGTGACAGTAGTGACAAGAGCAAAGTTTTTTGGAAGATATTTTCAGAGCCACTCTAGTTAGCAGCTTAGTTATATCCAGTCTAGATGGCATTCTTTTTTACCCATGTGAACTTCTGCTTCAGTAATTCAAATTCTTTGAATTCCTTGGTTCTGAGAACTGGGGTGGGCATTATCGATTTCTCCCAAAATTTCATCTGTAACTATTTCCAATAGACTCTAATCCCCAAATGTGCTGATTTCCACTTCCCTGTTGCTTTGGAAAACTCTATATAACATTGATTAGAGTCTATTTTGCATTTGGTAGCTCCTTATAAATAGATTCACTGTGTTCTCTAAGTATGAATATTTGTTTTACATTGATTGTTTTTAGACACAGGACTTACTAACATTCTAAAATTCTGTTTTTCCTTAAACATGTGCCTTAGTTGAAGTACTAATAAAGCTTCTAAATTAGATTTTGTAGATCATAGTAAATTTACATAGGCAATGTGTTAGACTTTGCATATGTTTTGTAGAATATAAAACCAAACCTAAGTAAGTAAAACTAAACAATCCAGCAGGGAATTCTCCTAAAGCTGCAACCACTTCTTACCCTAAATTATAGTTTCATTACTGGCCATACTTTCATTCTGCTTACTTTTTTTAGTTTCTTCCTTAGATCTATTCCTTACATATATTTACAGATTATAACACTAACCTCTACCGACTTTCTCCTTCTAATGCAACTTGGCCAGTTTCACTGAACTCCTTTCTTTTTTTTTTTTTTTTTTTTCCTTTTTTTTAGATGGAGTCTTACTCTGTCACCCAGGCTGGAGTGCAGTGGCACGATCTTGGCTCACTGCAACCTCCGCCTCCAGAGTTCAAGAGAGTCTCCCACCTCAGCCTCTGGAGTAACTGGGACTACAGGCGCCCACCACCATGCCACGCTAATTAAAAGGCAATAAAAAGATCATTGCTATTACATTCCTGAGTCTTCAGGCCACTGCCTTTTGTATCATATGGGGCACTTAGACTTCAACAAGGTCAGGTGCGGTGGCTCACACCTGTAATCCCAGCACTTTGGGAGGCTGAGGCGGGTGGATCACTTGAGGCCCAGGAGTTTGAAACCAGCCTGGCTAACATGGTGAAACCCCATCCCACTAAAATACAAAAATTAGCCAGGTGTGGTGGCGACAGAGCGAGAGCAGCCTGGGTGACAGAGCAAGACTCCATCTCAGACAACAACAACAACAAAAAACCACAATGTCATACCTACAGAGTCAACTAAATACCCCTGCTTGGGTTTTTTGTTTGTCTATTTGTATTTTTTAATACTCCTGTTTTGGTTTCAAAGAGTACAACTGTTTTAGAGCAGGGAAGTTCAGAAAATCCTTTCTGTATCACTTTCACGGTAGAAAACATGATTTCATAATCATTCAATAGTTGACATATTTTCTTGTTTAAAACTTAAGAGGCAGGGCACAGTGGCTCATGACTTTATTCCCAGTACTTTGGGAGGCTGAGCTGGGCAGATCGCTTGAGCCCAGTAGTTGGAGCCCAGCCTGGGGAACATGACAAAACCACATCTCTACAAAAACAAAAAAATTCGAAAAATTAGCAGGGCATGGTGGCTCGTGCCTCTACTCGCAGCAATGTGGGAGGCCGAGGGAAGGAGATTGCTTGAACCCAGCTTGGGGAAACCTCATCTCTACAAAAAATACAAAAAGTTCAAAAAATTAGCCAGGCATGGTGGTGCACACCTGTAGTCCCAGTTACTCAGGAGGCTGAGGTGCGAGGATCAGCTGGACCCACAGGTCAAGGCTACAATGAGTTATGATCCATCACTACACTCCAGCCTGGGCTACAGAGTGATACTCTGTCTCCAAAACAAAAACAAACAAAACCAAACAAAACAACTTTACAAAAGCTTATTCAATATAATTAGTCATCAGGATAATGTAAATTAAAATTACAATTATAGATCACATTCCAATTAAAATGGGCAAAATTTCTTTTTTTTTTTTTTTGGAGACAGTCTCACTCTGTCACCCATGCTGGAGTACAGTGGTGCAATCTTGGCTCACTGCAACCTCCACTTCCTTGGTTCAAGTGATCCTCCTGCCTCAGCCTCCTGAGTAGCTAGGATTACAGGAGCGTACCACCATGCCTGGCTAATTTTTGTATTTTTAGTAGATATGGGGTTTCACCATGTTGGCCAGGTTGGTCTCAAACTCCTGACCTCAAATGATCTGCCTGCCTCGGCCTCCCAAATGGTGGGATTACAAGTGTGAGCCACTGCACCTGGCCAGATTATTGTATAGTTTTCCATCGCAGGACTATACCATGGTTCTTCTATTGACAGGCATTTAGTTTTTGTCCAATCATTACTATGAGCAATAAATCAATGAACATCCTAGTAGTGTCTTCTGGTGCAGGGGTTTTCAAGATTTTATGGCCAGTACTCACAGTGAGAAATAATTTTACATTCAGACCTTGTACATGCATACATGCCTGGGAAGTAGACTCTGAGACAGGGATTCATATGCAGGACATTTATTGGGGATTGTCTTGGGATCAGCACCTGCATAGAAGTGAAGGAAGCAGGATTGGGTAAAGGCAGAAGTTGGGCTGCAATGAAGTGGCAATAAAGGCCTCAGCTGATTCCACACTAGTTGGGATGATCCCTGAGAGTTATTTCAAATTTGGACATGGGGATCAGGCCTTTATATACCTGCAGTCTTCAGGCCTATACCTGCAGACCAGTTACTGGATACAGTTGCACCCAGGAAGCTCTCTGGAGAAAGCTCTGGAGAGGACTCAGTTAAAAGCTGTTGGCTGCCAACACTCTTAACAGCTAGAAGAATGGATGCTTCATTATTGGAGAGGGAGAATCTAGGTGGCACACCATGATAGCTAATATATAGCTATATAGATATAGATAAAAAAATTTCACAAGGCAATCCTTCCCATTATATTTTCTGTTCTATTTCATTTTAATATTAAGGGAGGAGACCACCCCTTATATTGTCTTATGCCCAATTTCTGCCTCCAAAGAAAGAGCAAGTAAAAACTAAAAGGCAGAAATGAAATCCACAAGCAGACAGCCCAGCGCCACACTCTGGACCTGGTAGTTAAAGATCTACCCCTGACCTAATCGGTTATGTTATCTATAGATTACAGACATTGTATAGAAATGTACTGTGAAAATCCCTATCCTGTTTTGTTCCGATCTAATTACCCGTGCATGCAGCCCCCAGTCATGTACCTGCGGCTTGCTCAATCGATCACGACCTTCTCACGCGCACCCCCTTAGAGTTGTGAGCCCTTTAAAGGGACAGGAATTGCTCACTCGGGGAGTTCGGCTCTTGAGACAGGAGTCTTGCCGATGCCCCCAGACGAACAAACCCCTTCCTTCTTTGACTTGGTGTCTGAGGAGTTTTGTCTGTGGTTTGTCCTGCTACATTTCTTGGTTCCCTGACCGGTAAGCGAGGTGATTGGTGGATGGTCGGCGCAGCTCCTTAGGCGTCTTAAGCCTGCCCTGTGTAACATCCCTGCGGGGGACTCCGACCAGCCCGAGCGACGCGGGTCATGAGAGTAGGCATTTGCCCCAGTGGGATGCCTTGCCAGAGCAGTGTGTGGCAGGCCCCCATGGAAGATCAATGCAGTGGCTGAACACCAGGAAGGAACAGGCACTTGGAGTCTGGACATCTAAAACTTGGTAAGACTAGTCTTTGAAACTTGCCCACTCCGTTTGAGTGGAAGCATGGCCTCATCATCCACGGCATGCCTTTATCGGCACTTTGGTTTTGGTTTTGACTTGGTTTGAATTGCTTGACAGGATTGGTCTTGGGAACTTG
>NW_012100320.1:4108207-4122043 GCF_000951045.1 Mandrillus leucophaeus | reverse complement strand
GGAACTTGCCTACTCCATTTGAGTGGAAGCGTGGCCTGATCACCCATGGTGTGCCTATACCGGCACTTTGGTTTCTTTTGACTTGACTCAGATTGCTTGATACTTTGGTTTTGGTTTTGACCTGGCTTGGATTTCTGGATACTCTGATTTTGGTTTTGATTTTGGTTTGGTGCAAACTGCAAAAGTGTGTGTGTGCCCTTTTTACCCGTTCTTTATTTTGTGGTGTACCTGTGGTGTGAGCGTGGTGTTTTGTCTCGAAGAAGCATAGGTCAGGCACAAATAAGCCTACCCTACTAGGAACTATGTTAAAAATTTTCAAAAAAGAATTTAAAGGAGACTATGGAGTACTATGACACTAGGAAAACTTAAAACTTTGTGTAAGATAGACTGGCCAGCATCAGAGGTTGGTTGGCCATTAGAAGGAAGCCTGGACAGGTCCCTTGTTTCAAAGGTATGGCACAAGGTAACCTTAATCCAGGGAACCCAGACCAGTTCTCGTACACAGACACAGCTGGTTTTAGACTCCCTGCCCCCAACACACAGTGGTTAAGAGAACAGCAGCATAAGCGGCTGGCAGAGGCAAGGAAAGACCAGCAGAGAGAGAGAAAGGAAAGAGACAGAGAGGAAAAGAGGCAAAGAGAGAGAGGAAGAGACAGACAAAGAGGGAGTTAAGGAGAAAGAGAAGGAGAGGCAGAGAGAGAGAAAGAAAGAGAGGCAGAGAGAAAGAAAGAGAGGCAGAGAGAGAGAAGAGACAGAGGCAAAAGGAAAGTCAAAGAGAGAGTGACAAAATCAAAGACAGAAAGAAAGAGAGTGCAAGTAGTTAAGAAAAGAAAAGAAAAAGTGTACCCTATTCCTTTAAAAGCCAAAGTAAATTTAAAACCTACAATTGATAATTGAAGGTCTTCTCCATAACCCTGTAACACTCCAATACCACTTTGTTGTCAGTGTAAACAAAGGCGTATCCCAAAAGCACTGAGGCCTTCCTATCAAAAATCCTTAACCCAGCAACCCGTGGATAGTCCAAATGCATTCAGTCTGTAGCAGCAAAATGCATTCAATCTGTAGCAGCAACTGCTTTGCTAAAAAAAAAAAAAAAGGTAAAAAATAACTTTTTGAGGAAACCTCATTGTGAGCACACCTCACCAGTTCAGAAGTATCCTAAGGATTAAAAAAAAAAAGGAAAAAGAAGGAATTTATATAAAAAGAGTATTATATGGTAAATTCTTGTCCTGAAATAAATTAACTGGTTGTTTAAAGAAAGAAATATTTGTAATAAGTCAGAAAGTTGAGGCACATTGGAATTGTCTGTGAAAGTCATGAAAGAGAAAATGTTATAAAAAAGAATTTATGCAAAAAATGTTGTATAATTTAAAAGTAACTAGGCCTCCTGAATGTAAAACTATTGGAAAAAAAAAACAGTTTATGTGCAAGGTGTATAAGAAAAGTAAAATATACCTTTGGTAAAAGGATTATAAGGAGGCATAAGAATGTACATTTTTATCTACATTAAAAAGTAAAAAAAAATTATTGTTTTGAACGTTTAAGTAAGTTTTAAAACGTTAATTGTAAAGAAAATTTGTGTGTAAACATATTAGCTAAAATTAAAGAAGTATCATACAGTTTTTCTGTGAACTGGACATTAAAGTAAAAGCATAACAGGCTTTTCTTAAAGCACCAACCTGCTCTTTAGCAAAAATTATAAAAGGTTAAAAAGACTCTATAAAATCTTACCTTATGGTCAAACATTTAAAATTAGATAAATATGTCTACAAGGTTTTATTAAAATTAGATTTAACATTAATAACACACTAATATAAAGATAAAATTTAGCTTATGTGGTATAAAAATCATACGAGAAGCATTGTTAAATGTAAAATGATATTTGGCTTTCTTTGGTTTAAAAACTAATAAAAAATAGGTGTTAAAGGAAATTTCTCAGTAAAAAGGCACTAAGGACTATAAAGTCCACTGCCAAGGTCCCCCCATTTAAAACAAAAGGTCAATTTCTTAAAAATTATATACTTGGTTTATCTTCCACTCTCCTCTCTCTCAAAAACTAAAAGTCTTTTAGCACATGTACCACCCCTAGAATTTCCGGTAAACCAGCACCAGTCTGAAGATCACGTTCTCATCAAAGGGTGGAAAGAAGAAAAACTCGAGCCAGCCTGGGAAGGCCCCTACCTTGTATTGCTAACCACCAAGACTGCTGTTCATATGGCAAAAAAAAAAAAAAAGGAGGGACTCATCACACCCGAGTCAAGAAAGCGCCACCCCCTCCAGAGTCGTGGGCCATAGTCCCAGGGGAAAATCCTACCAAACTAAAGCTAAGAAAAATTTAACTCTTTTCATCTATTCTATTACTGTTTCTTTTTTCCTCATTCTATTGCTGACCATCTAGTTATTAACATAACCAAGTCAATTTTGCCTCAAACCGTTGCATTTAATGCTTGCCTTGTTATACGCTGTGAGGACTTGCCAAGTCAAAGACAGTTTCCTACTTCAGAAAATTACTTCTGTCCCTCCTGAGTGTCCTCAGACTGGGCATTAGTAAACTAGGACCATTTAATCTGGGGAGATTTCGATAAAGACCCCAGTGCCAACCGGGAGTCTTGCCCCCCCATTAGAGCTTTCAGGCCATAGTTGGTCCAACGTTCTATGGACCACTAAAGAGCAAGGATGGACTGCCCCAACTGGTTTTTGTAATTTCCTAAAACCATACATTCGTTTTACTACAGGATCATAGAAGTTAAAGAATAGAAGTTAAAGACTTAAAACAAACTTTAGCAATTAAGACAGAATACCAAGATGCAAATGTCTGGTTAAAGTGGATCAAATATTCCATCTGCATGTTAAACAAAAGCAATTGTTATGCTTGTGCTCATGGCAGGCCAGAGGCCCAGATTGTCCCCTTTCCACTAAGGTGGTCATCCAGTCGACCAAGCGTAGGCTGCATTGTAGCTCTTTTCCAGGATTCTACAGCCTGGAGTAATAAGTTGTGCCAAGCTCTCTCTGCTACATCCCAAAGTCCAGCACCTGGCGGGTCAGCCCCTGAGGGCCATCCAGCCTCCGTCTCCCAACACTAAGTTCACTTTGTGTCTCTCACGACAAGGAGGAAACTTAGCGTTCCTTGGAGACCTGAAAGGATGCAGTGAGCTTAAGAATTTTCAAGAGTTTATCAATCAGTCAGCCCTTGTTCATCCCTGAGCAGATGCGTGGTGGTGTTGTGGTGGACCTTTCCTGGGCACTCTGCCGAATAACTGGAGTGGCACTTGTACTTTAGTCCAATTGGCTATCCCCTTCACCCTAGCATTTCATCAACCAGAAGGAAAAAAGAAAAGAATAAGACATCATAAGTGAGAGAAGCCCCTTATGGGTCTTTTGACTCTCATGTCTATTTAGACGCCATTGGAGTCCCACGAGGAATACCAGATCAATTTAAAGCTTGAAATCAAATAGCTGCAGGATTTGAGTCAATATTTTGGTAGGTGACAGTTAATAAAAATGTAGATTAGATAAACTGCATCTATTACAACCAACAGCAACAAGCTTTTCATGTGTTAAAAGAAAAACTCATGTTGGCCCCAGCCCTGAAGCTACCTAACCTGACAAAACTCTTTACACTCTATGTCAGAAAGAGAAAAAATGGCAGTTGGAGTTTTAACCCAGACTGTGGGGCCCTGGCCAAGGCCAGTGGCCTATCTCTCAAAACAACTAGATGGGGTTTCCAAAGGTTGGCCCCCAGGTGTAAGGGCCCTAGCAGCAACGGCCCTGTTGGCACAAGAAGCAGATAAACTAACCTAACCCTTAGGCAAAACCTGAATATAAAGACCCCCCATGCTGTGGTAACTTTAATGACTACCAAAGGACATCATTGTTTAACAAATGCTAGATTAACCAAGTACCAAAGCTTGCTATGTGAAAATCCCCACATAACCATTGAAGTTTGCAACATCCCAAACCTCACCACCTTGCTCCTGGTATCAGAGAGCCCAGTTGAACATAACTGTGTAGAGGTGTTGGACTCAGTTTATTCTAGCAGGCCCAACCTCCTAGACCATCCTTAAACATCAGTAGACTGTGAGTGGTATGTGGATGGAAGCAGCTTCGCCAACCCCTGCAAAGTGACTCTGAAGAAGACGACAAGCCCTGCTCCAGTCACACCCGGAAGCTGACTGGTCCATGCACGGCTGAAGCGTGAGAAAATTCGTCGCGGGACTCATTTTCCTTAAAATTTAGACTTTTACAGTAAGGACTTCAACTGACCTTCCTCAGACTGAAGACTGTTCCCAGTGTATACATTAAGTCACTGAGGCAGGACAAAAGGTTGCTACGGTCCTATTATTTTATGGTTATTATAAGTGTACTGGAACTCTAAAAAGAACTTGTTTGTATAATGTTATTCTATACAAGGTATGTAGCCCAGGAAATGACCAACCTGATGTGTGTTATGACCCATCTGAGCCTCCCATGTCCACAGTTTTTAAAATAAGATTAAGGGCTGAGGACTGGTGGGGGCTCATAAATGATAGGAGTAAAGTGTTAGCCAAAACAGAAAAAAAAGGGGTACCCAAACAAGTCACCTTAAAATTTGATGCCTGTGCTGTCATTAATAGTAATAAGTTAGGAATAAGGTGTGATTCTGTTAATTAAAAGAGAGGCTATATGGCAGAAAATAACATCTGTCATAAATCAGGACTGTGTGGAAATAAATGTAAATACTGGTCTTGTGTCATTTAGACCACTTGGATTAAAAAAAATAAAAAGGATCCGGTCCACCTTCAAAAAGGAAAAAATGACCCTTCCTGTACTAAAGGACAATGTAACCCCTTAGAGCTAGTAATAACCAATCCCCTTGATCCTCGCTGGAAAAAAGGGGAGCGTGTGACCTTAGGAATCGATGGGGCCAGACTGGATCCTCGAGTAAATATCTTCGTTCGAGCAGAAGTTTACAAATGCTCTCCTGAGCCAGTGTTTCAAACTTTCTATGATGAACTAAATGTACCAGTACCAGAAATTCCAGGAAAAACAAGAAATTTGTTTTTGCAATTAGGCGAGCATGTAGCCCAGTCTCTAAATGTCACTTCATGTTATGTATGTGGAGGAACTGTAATAGGAGATCAATGGCCATGGGAAGCCTGAGAATTAGTACCTACAGACCCAGTTCCTGATGAATTCCCGGTTCAAAAGAATCACCCTGATAATTTCTGGGTCCTAAAAGCCTCAATTATTAGACAATATTGCATAGCTAGAGAAGGAAAAGAATTCACTCACCCCGTAAGATGACTTAGTTGTCTGAGACAGAAACTGTATAATGGTACCACAAAAACAGTCACTTGGTGGAGTTCAAATCACACAGAGAGAAATCCATTTAGTAAATTCCCAAAGTTGCAAACTGTGTGGACCCACCTGGAGTCCTACCAGGACCAGACAGCCCCCACTGGATTATACTGGATATGTAGGCATAGAGCTTATGCCAAATTACCTGACCAGTGGGCAGGTAGTTGTGTTATTGGCACTATTAAACCATCTTTCTTCTTACTGCCCATAAAAACAGGTGAACTCCTGGGCTTCCCTGTCTATGTTTCCCATGAAAAGAGAAGCATAGCTACAAGAAATTGAAAAAATGATAAATGGCCCCCTGAGAGAATCATACAATATTATAGGCCTGCTACTTAGGCACAAGACAGCTCATGAGGATACTGGACCCCCATTTACATGATCAACCGAATCATACGGTTACAAGCTGTCTTAAAAATAATCACTAATGAAACTGGCAGAGCCTTGACTATTCTGGCCCGGCAAGAAACTCAGATGAGAAATGCTATCTATCACAACAGACTAGCTCTCAACTACTTGCTAGCAGCTGAAGGAGAGGTCTGTAGGAAATTTAACCTTACTAATTGCTGCCTACACATAGATAATCAAGGGCAAGTAGTTGAAGACATAGTTAGAAATATGACAAAACTGGCACATGTGCCTGTGCAAGTGTGGCATGGATTTGATCCTAGGGCCATGTTTAGAAAATGGTTCCCAGCACTAGGAGAATTTAAAACTCTTATAATAAGAGTTATAATAGTAATAAGAACCTGCTTACTGCTCCCTTGTTTGCTACCCATACTTCTTCAAATGATAAAAAGCTTCATTGTGTCTGGGCACGGTGGCTCACGCCTGTAATTCCAGCATTTTGGGAGGCCGAGGCGGGTGGATCACAAGGTCAGGAGATCGAGACCATCCTGGCTAACATGGTGAAAATTTCATCTCTACTAAAAATACAAAAAATTAGCCAGGCGTGGTGGCGGGCGCCTGTAGTCCCAGCTACTTGGCAGGCTGAGGCAGGAGAATGGTGTGAACCTGGGAGGCGGAGCTTGCAGTGAACTGAGATTGTGCCACTGCACTCCAAACTGGGAGAGGGAGCGAGACAGTCACAAAAAAGAAAAAAAAAAGCTTCATCACTACCTTAGTTCACCAAAATGCTTCAGCACAAGTATACTATATGAATCACTATCATCTGTCTTGCAAGAAGACATGGGTAGTAAAAGTGAAAGTGAGAATGCCCACTATTGAGTAAGAGTCTCAGAGAGGTGGAATAAGGGAGGAGACCACCCCTCATATTGTCTTATGCCCAATTTCTGCCTCCAAAGAAAGAACAAGTAAAAACGAAAAGGCAGAAATGAAATCCAAAAGCAGACAGCCCGGTGCCACACCCTGGGCCTGGTAGTTAAAGATCGGCCCCTGACCTAATCGGTTATGTTATCTATAGATTACAGACATTGTATAGAAAAGCACTGTGAAAATCCCTATCCTGTTTTGTTCTGATCTAATTACCAGTGCATGCAGCCCCCAGTCACGTACCCACTGCTTGCTCAATCGATCACGACCCTCTCACGCGCACCCCCTTAGAGTTGTGAGCCCTTAAAAGCAACAGGAATTGCTCACTCAGGGAGCTCGGTTCTCGAGACAGGAGTCTTGCCAATGCCCCGGGCTGAATAAACCCCTTCCTTCTTTAACTCGGTGTCTGAGGAGTTTTATCTGTGGCTCTTCCTGCTACAATATAATGTTTGCTGCAACCCTTAGATTGATTTCATAATCTACTAATGGATCATGAATCACAATTTGGAAAAAACTGCTTTAGAGTATATACCCAGAAGTGGAATTGCTGGATTGTAGAGTATCTGCATTTTCTTTGCTTTTTTTTGTTGTTGTTGTTGTTGTTTTTTTGAGATAGATTCTCACTCTGTTGCCCAGGCTGGAGTATGGTGACACGATCTCGGCTCACTGCAACCTCCACCTTCCAGGTTCAAGTGATTCTTGTGCCTCAGCCTCCTGAGTAGCTGGGATTACAGGCGCATGCCACCACACCTGGCTAATTTTTGTATTTTTAGTAGAGATAGGGTTTCACCATGTTGGCCAGGCTGGTTGCGAGGTATGTGTATTTTCAATTTTACTAAAATTTGCCAAATTGGTTTCCAAAAGAGTTGAGCCATTTGATATTCTCACCAATAGAACATGTGATTTCCAGTTTTTCCACCACAGCCTTGCCAACCCTCAGTATTGTCAGACTAATTAATGTTTGCCCATCTGATGGATGGGGTATATACATAGATATATAGATATATCTATATATATAATTTTTTTATTTTTTTAAATTTTTTTGAGATTGAGTCTCACTCCGTTACCCAGGCTGGAGTGCAGTGGTGTGATCTCAGCTCACTGCAACCTCCGCCTCCCAGGTTCAAGTGATTCTCCTGCCTCAGCCTCCTGAGTAGCTGGGATTATAGGGGCACACCACCATGCCTGGTTAATTTTTGTATTTTTAGTAGGGAAGGGGTTTCACCATGTTGGCCAGGATGGTCTCAATCTCCTGACCTCATGATCCACCCGCCTTGGCCTCCCAAAGTATTCAGATTACAGGCATGAGCCACTGTGCCCAGCCGGATGGGGTAATATATTAATAGTAAAGAATCTGAATGAAGCCCATCCTTAGGTGAAAGTTTACAAATATTCCTAATGTTGTAGTACACCAAGACTTACTTCTTGCTAGCTATCAACCACCAGAAAACATGCCTTTCCCTAATAATTAGGTAGTGTTCAATATTTAGTCTTGCAAAATAGAAATCTAATTTTACAAAATAAATCTTTTAGTCTTGTAATCTTTTCTAACAACTAGCAGAGTGCATTGTATATAACAGTACAAAGTAAAACATGTTTAGCTATGTGATTTGGGAAAACTCATTACGCCTTTCTGAGCTTTAGTTTCTTCATCTCCAAAATAGGATTTTCCTATGTATCCAGCATATTTCATTGGGAGTTTGGAATGCTGAATTCCAAGAACTAATTGGAATCTACGAATCTGGATTCTAGTCCTAGCTCTTCTCATGCTATTGGGCGTACTGCATATGACTTTGGACAAGTCACAGAGGGAAAATGGTCTTTTTGACCACTTTTTGAAAATGAAATGGTCACTAGATGATCTCTGAGATTCATTCCTGCTAAAAATAATCCTATGCTCTGGATCAGAGAAACATGAAATCAATTTATGAGTGTCATTCTCATGAAGACATTATGATGTAGGTCAGATGATAAACTGTAAATCCATTTTTTAAAATTTCCTGTCTCACATTTAGCCCAATCCATGTAGCCCTAGCCTCGTGCAATTGTCTTACATGTTACCTAGAGTCTAACCTTGAGATTTTCCTTTGCAACTGATGACCATTTTTATTGCCCTAAGTATTTCAACTCCTGGCCCTACCCTTGCAGCAAACAGGGACTTACTTTACGTGATCATCAGAATTTGAAATGGAAGAATATGTTTCTTGTCTCTTTTCGTAATGCCACTAATTCCCCATTCCCATTTAGCACATAGCTAGTTAAAAATGAATTGTATTATTAGGGAAATTGCGGCAGGAGGATCACATGAGCCCAGGAGTTTGAGACCAGCCTGTGCAACACAGTGAGACCTTATCTCAAAACCAACAAACCAAAAACAACAACAATAACAACAAAAACAAAAATGACCTGTATAATTATATACTCTCTTTAGCCTGACATCAAGGGTTCTGTGGATCTCTTTTCTTCAACTGTACCATCCATTACCTTCCAGAGAGCACTACACAGGTGGGGAGCAGTTCGCACTGCCTGATTGTGCCATCTTTAAAAGTCTTTCTTTCAGCCAGACGTGGTGGCTCACGATTGTAATCCCAGCACTTTGGGAGACCAAGGTGGGTGAATCACCTGAGGTCAGGAGTTTGAAACCAGCCTGACCAGCATGGTAAAACCTCGTCTCCACTAAAAATACAAAAATTAGCTGGGCGTGGTGGCGCATGCCTGTAATCCCAGCTATTAGGGAGGCTGAGGCAGGAGAATCGCTTGAACCCTGGAGGCAGAGGTTGCAGTGAGCCGAGATCTTGCCATTGCACTCCAGGTGGGGCAACAATAGCAAAACACCATCTCAACAAAGTAAAAAAAAAATTAAAGAAAAGAAAATGAAAGCCTTTCTTCAATTTCAGATCTAATATAGTCAAGTTAAAGCCTCATCTCAATTTGACTTCCTTTAGTTTCTCTTTTAGCATAATTTTAAACTATGTAAGTTATTGTGACATAAATCTAATACATCAATAAGATGTTTATTAAAATTAAATCTGCCATTAAGATAATTACAACCAAATATGAATACTTGCAGGGTTATGAATGGGAAATGCAGAGGAAGGCTATCCATTTCTAGGAGATAATAAAGTGATGCTGACACTAGAGAGTCCAAAATAGCTTTGGGGGATTATTTAATTAACAAGGTAACCACCTTACAAGAGGCTTTAGAAATCTTTTTTGTTTTAAATTTAAATGTTTATTATTAAAAGTCTATTGTTCTCCAAATCTTGAATAAGCTAATTGTTAAGAGTTTCTCCTTTCTGGACTAACTTTGCCCTTGATTTGGCAAGCCTGATATAACAAATTGATCAATTTCTTTGTCTGCATGCACATATGTAGGCAAGGAGAACAAGATGCTTTTAGGGGCAGCAGCAGCTTAAATGCTTTCTCTCAATTAAGAGTCTTGAGTTGACAATCTGAAAGTGTTGCAAATCAGACTATCTCCACCACACTAGAGAGGGATAGGGGAGAGACAAGCGTAGGCCCTAGTCCCCTGCTCCTCTTAGGTAATATCAGGACTTGACATTGATGAGCTTTCCACCAGGAAAAGAAAGAAAGGAGAGGAGGAAGCTAGCAATCTCGAATGATGTCTGGAACAACTGATCATACTTCTTTAGAAAGATCAGCCTGCCAACACAGGGATGGATAGATTGAAGAGGGAAAGAGAAGAGATAGAAAATTTGGACGTGCGTGGTGGCTCACACCTGTAATCCCAGCACTTTGGAAGGCTGAGGTTGGTGGATCACTTGAGGTCAGCAGTTCGAGACCAGCTGGCCAACATGGTGAAATCCTGTCTCTACCAAAAATGCAAAAATTAGCTGGGCATGGTGGCATGCGCCTGTAATCCCAGTTACTCAGGAGGCTGAGGCAGGAGAATCACTTGAACCCGGAAGGCAGAGGTTGCAGTGAGCCAAGATTGTGCCACTGCACTCCAGCCTGAGCAACAGAAAAAGACTCTGTCAAAAAAAAAAAAAAAGAGAGAGAGAGAGAGATAGGAAATCCAATTAGATGACTGCTGCAAAATTTCAGGCTAAAAAACAAACCCGAAAGATGTGGGTTTGAACTAGGTCAGTGGGAATGGGGATGAAGTGAGGGAAGATATTATTGATGGTAAGGAGATGACAACAATTCTTTTTCAAGATTGATTAGGTGTCAATGAATAAGGGAAAAAGAGGAGTTGATGACTCAGGTTTTGACTTTTTTTTTTTTTTTTTTGAGATGGAGTCTGTCGCCCAGACTGGAGGGCAGTGGCGCAATCTTGCCTCACTGCAACCTCCGTCACCTGGGTTCTAGTGATTCTCCTGACTCAGCCTCCAGAGTAGCTGGGACTACAGGCGCATGCCACCATGCCCAGCTAATTTTTGTATTTTTGGTAGAGACAGGGTTTCACCATGTTGGACAGGCTGGTCTCGAACTCCTAAAAAAAAAAAAAATTCAGCCTCCACGGGAGGCTTTAGCTTTTAGGTGCATGGTGACTTAAACTATAAACTATTTAGGAAATGAGAAATTATAGGAGTAACAGGTTTGGGGTAAAGATAATGACTTCACCTTTAAAATGCTGAATTTCAGGTATACTTAGGACTGAGCTATCTGGAGGCAGTTGAATATACAATCCTGGAGTGCAGGAGAGAGGTATGGACTAAAGACGTGTGTGTCTCCTATTCTGAGTGATTATATAGACAGAAAAGAGGAGGGTTTGTTTTTTTGTTTTTCTTTTTTAGTTTATTCTCAATTACAGGTGTTTCCCCTTGCTGACAGAATTCCTTCAAGTCTTGACAATAAAAAGGGCATTCCTGTTGTGCACCCTTGCAGGATGCATGTCTGGGCCAATCAATAAAAAGAAAAGACTTGCGGTGTCTGATTTGTTCTGCTTCGGGTTTCCCAAATAGCCTAGCTGTAACAACAGTGCTGAGTTCATGAGAAAAGCTGACTCATATTTCCTGCAAGTCAGCACAGATATCCATCCTTCCAAAGAATTTGAACCTTTGGCCACTCCCAATAAGAGTCAAAGCATTGCAACAATTTATGAGCATCTCTTTCATTTGTTATATCTATTATAAAGATGCAAAGTGAAAATAAACAAACACAAACACCTTTCCTTCCTTGTACCACCCTCAGCCCAATTCCCCAAACAACGATGTCCTCATCCTTCAGAGAAAGTCCAGCTTCTCTCAGGGTAGGTTCAAATGCCATCTATTTTGTCTATTTTGTCACCTTCAATTCTCACAATAAGAATTAATCACTCCACTCACCTGGGCTCTCAGAGCAACGAGTTTATCCATCTAGCATATAATTTGTCATAGTTTGACTTTCATTAAAGTTATATGCCTAGGAACATACTTTTTGCCTCTAATGTGTGCTTATCTGTCATTGTTTTCCTTCTGGGTCTAAGCGCAGTGTTTTGTATACAAATGCTTTCTGAAGTGAATTTGTTAAAAGTTACGAAAATATTGTCTTACCACTTCAAGAAAATCAGAGGAGTATACTTGGTAGTCAATGACAGGTAAAATACATGTTATTTTTAAAACAACTGCCCTGCAGATAATTTAAAAAGTAAAAATTCAACTTATAAGGAATTGCTGAAAGAGGTAAAATTAATTTGAGAAAAATGCTGAGAAGTCATCATTTTCAGAAATTTGAAAAAGTGCTGAATGACCCCTCAGATGGCCACCAAAAGGGCAGAGACAGCAGTGGCTTAGACTGCTACAGCTCTCCTGTCCATGGCCACTCTTCTCAAGCACCAGGTTTAGAATTTGTATTTCTTTCTTTTTTTTTTTTTTTGAGATAGGATCTTGCTCTGTCACCCAGGCCAGAATACTGGGGTGGGATCTTAGCTCATTGCAGCTTTAAACTCTCGCGTTCAAGCAGTCTTCCCAACTCAGCTGCCCAAGTAGCTGGGACTACAGGCATGTGCCACCGTGTCTGTTTTATTTTTATTTTTCAGTAGAGATGAGGTCTTGATATGTTGCCCAGGCTGGTTTCAAACTGCTGGGCTCAAGTGATCCTCCCACCTCAGCCTCTCAAAGTGCTGATACTGCAGGCATGAGCCACCATGCCCAGCCAGAATTACAGAATTTGTCACTTCTAACATGACTTTTCTTACTATTATTCTTGAAAATTGTTCAGATAATTTCTTTTTTCTTTTTTTTGCAACCTCTGCCTCCTAGGCTCAAGCGATCCTCCCACCTCAGCCTCCTAAGTAGCTGGGACTACAGGCGTGCACCACCATGATGGACTAATTTTTGTATTTTGGTAGAGACGAGGTTTTGCCATGTTGCCCAGGCTGGCAGATAATTTCTTTCAAAAATAATTTCATCAGGTTTGTGTTTTTAAGAAACAAACGGATAATTTGACCACATTGCTAATAAATTTTACTTTCTGGATTAAATACATTGGAACGTCACTCAAACACTGTTTCACAGTGAGTACAATTTGTCAATGTGGATTCTGCTTTGGGACACATCTACATAGTTTCTAATAGGCCACAGATCCCCGGTAGGTTTTCTCACCCATAAGGAAGCCTTGTAGCATAGCTATCAAGGACTGATTTATAGGCCAGGTGTGGTGGCTCATGGCTGTAACCCCAACACTTTGGGAGACTGAGAGCAGATCACCTGAGGTCAGGAGTTCGAGACCAGCCTGGCCAACATGGTGAAACCCCATCTCTGCTAAAAATACAAATTATTTTTAGCCAGGCGTGGTGGTGGGCGCCTATAATCCCAGCTACCCTGGAGGCAACAGAATCGCTTGAACCCAGAAGGTAGAGGTTGCAGTGAGCTGAGATCACGACACTGCACTCCAGCCTGGGCAACAGAGCAAGACTCTGTCTTTAAATAAATAAATAAATAAATAAATAAGATTGCTCTATAGAGGCTCCAGGTTTTCATTTAAAGGCGTGAGACACTTCCGGTATAGCAATTAAGGTACATAGATTTAACAGGTGGAGAGGATTAGGCTGTACAACAGCTTGCGTTTCCATTGCTTTAAATGGTTATTGGTTTCATCTTTTCCTTCATGCATCATTCAAACCACAGCATTTTAAAATAACTTCTAAGAAATAGCCAGATAGAGTTCCACATATAAAATACGACAATTTCAGAAATGGCATGGTGCCAAAATTTATTATCCAAAAAATTCTATTTGGCTCATGTCTACACTGTTAGAATCCTTTGCCCAAATCACATCTAGGGT
>NW_012100320.1:4093163-4108157 GCF_000951045.1 Mandrillus leucophaeus | reverse complement strand
GGATAATTTGACCACATTGCTAATAAATTTTACTTTCTGGATTAAATACATTGGAACGTCACTCAAACACTGTTTCACAGTGAGTACAATTTGTCAATGTGGATTCTGCTTTGGGACACATCTACATAGTTTCTAATAGGCCACAGATCCCCGGTAGGTTTTCTCACCCATAAGGAAGCCTTGTAGCATAGCTATCAAGGACTGATTTATAGGCCAGGTGTGGTGGCTCATGGCTGTAACCCCAACACTTTGGGAGACTGAGAGCAGATCACCTGAGGTCAGGAGTTCGAGACCAGCCTGGCCAACATGGTGAAACCCCATCTCTGCTAAAAATACAAATTATTTTTAGCCAGGCATGGTGGTGGGCGCCTATAATCCCAGCTACCCTGGAGGCAACAGAATCGCTTGAACCCAGAAGGTAGAGGTTGCAGTGAGCTGAGATCACGACACTGCACTCCAGCCTGGGCAACAGAGCAAGACTCTGTCTTTAAATAAATAAATAAATAAATAAATAAGATTGCTCTATAGAGGCTCCAGGTTTTCATTTAAAGGCGTGAGACACTTCCGGTATAGCAATTAAGGTACATAGATTTAACAGGTGGAGAGGATTAGGCTGTACAACAGCTTGCGTTTCCATTGCTTTAAATGGTTATTGGTTTCATCTTTTCCTTCATGCATCATTCAAACCACAGCATTTTAAAATAACTTCTAAGAAATAGCCAGATAGAGTTCCACATATAAAATACGACAATTTCAGAAATGGCATGGTGCCAAAATTTATTATCCAAAAAATTCTATTTGGCTCATGTCTACACTGTTAGAATCCTTTGCCCAAATCACATCTAGGGTGTAGGTTTAACTGTGACTACAGTCGCATATGCCTGGGGTGTTGAGAGGACTCCTGATATGACAGTTAAGGGGGGGCTCTGAGGTAGGATTCTTCCTGGGTACACAGTCAAACGCTGCGTATTGGTTTTCTACTGTTTATTAATATTGTTCTTTAAGAAGCTATTTTCTCTGATTAAAAAAACCTTCATGCCTTTTAAACTTCTGAAAGGTTTTAGAATCTGATTTTGTACGTTACATGCAACTATATATCTATTTTAATTGGTACTCTGTAGATGAAAATATTTGTGTATATATATATGCACATATATATGTATAACCAACTAAAAGAGTGCTTTTGCTGCTAGTGGAATATTTTGATACGCCAGGCTACTCCTCAAAGAGGAATTGACCTGATACGTATAGCAACACTTACAACTAACGAAAGGCTAAATCTGTGTCCAATGGGTAAAGAACTGGAAGGGTTCCCAATCGGACTTTAAAAGAAGCTTTTTTAAGGTAGAGCACAATGGCTCATGCCTGTAAACACAGGACTTTGGGAGGCTGAGGTGGGTGAATCACTTGACCCCAGGAGTTTGAGACAGGCCTTAGGCAACATAGTGAGACATAGTCTCTAAAAAAATAGAAAAATTTGCCGGGTGTGGTGGTGGGCACCTGCAGTCCCAGCTACTCCAGAGGCTGAGGTGGGAGGATAGATTGAGCCTGGAGTAAGCCGTGATCAGGCCACTGCACTCCAGCCTGGGCAACATAGCAAGGCTCTGTGTTGAAAGTTTTTTTTACAGCTTTAACTGACATACAGATGACTACATATATTTAAAGCATGCAACTCGACAGTTTTGTTTTTGGTTTTTTTTTTAAAGCAAAGTCTTGCTCTGTCACCCAGGCTGGAATGCAGTGGCACAGTCTCGGCTCACTGCAGCCTCCGGCTCTGGGGCTCAAGCGATCCTCCCACCTCAGCCTCTCAAGTAGCTGCGACCACAGGCGCACGCCGGCACGCCCGGCTAATTTTTTGTATTTTTGGTGGAGACAGGGTTTTCGCCATTTTGCCAGGCTAGTCTTGAACTTCTCAAGCTAACCTCTTGCCTCGGCCTCCCTAAGTGGGTTGGGATTACGGGTATGAGCAAAGGCGCCTGGCCCCAGAGTTATTTTTATAAACTTTATAGCATGTTTCCCCTTAAAACGTGCTGAAGGCCGGGGGCAGTGGCTAAAGACTGTAATCCCAGCACTTTGGGAGGCCGAGGCCGAGACGGGCAGATCACGAGGTCAGGAGATCGAGACCATCCTGGCTAACATGGTGAAACCCCGTCTCTACTAAAAAATACAAAAAAAACAAAACAAAAAAAAAAAAAAACCTAGCCGGGCGAGGTGGCGGGCGCCTGTAGTCCCATCTACTCGGGAGGCTGAGGCAGGAGGCTGAGGCAGGAGAATGGCGTGAACCCGGGAAGCGGAGCTTGCCGTGAGCTGAGATCTGGCCACTGCACTCCAGCCTGGGCGACAGAGCGAGACTCCGTCTCAAAAAAAAAAAAGTGCTGAAGTACTTTTTTATTGTCCCTCTTCTCCCACTAAACTGCAGTTTCCTGAAGGTGGAGGTTTTCTGTTTCCCTCACCACTGTGCACCCTCTGTTTGAGCACCCTCTGTATCGATGATTGTTGACTGAATGAATGAATACAATGAAAGAACTGGAGGTAGGAAATAAAGTTGTAAACTTGGTTAGTAAAAGGCTATGCAATTTAGGAAAAGTTGACTTTAAAGCAGAGGGATTTTTAGGGTCCTGTTTCTTCTTTCATTTGTCCATAGAATAACGTCTAACATTTATTTAGTACTTTCAAGCACTATACTAAGTACTTCACAGGTACTATAGAATTTAACTCCCGAGCAACCCCGTGGGGGGTAATCAAGCTTTATTATCTTCATCTGTCAACAGCCATCAATGGTGGAGAGCCAAAGTCAGGTTTAAGTAGGCCGTATCCAATTAATCCAAAGTAATGGACACCCCGTCAGTCAACAACTGGGGTTTTATCAACGTACTTTTCGGAGAAACCCCCTGAATTCCCCGCTTTACCTTTCTATCTTGGGACCGAAACCTACTCCGCGGTTGCTAACCCTGAAGGGAGTTTCCTGGAGAATCTGAGCACCCTTGGTGGAGAAGCTCAGACCTACGAACCGAGCAAGGCAATCTCAGGACTCCCGGAGTGCCGGAGAGGAAGGAAGAAACAGGTCAGTTGGCGCGAACTGGACTCTTGTGCTTCTGGGTGGCGAAAGGTGAAGGGACTGCACGCTTCGCCCACGCCAGCCTGGGGCTTGGGATCTCCTGACCCGACGGGGAACCACGGTGCGTTTCCCCAACTACACCGCACGTCACAGGGTAGGGCGACTTAGTCCCGCCCACCTTCTCCGCCCCCTCGTCAGTTTGGCGCTAGGACCCCACGACCCTCAACCCGGCCCTCTCCTCCCACTAGGGCCAGATCCGGCCTTCGATTGGTGCTCGCGCGCGTGATTCCCGCCCCCGCCCCTTCCGTCATTGCCAAGATGGCGCCGGTAGCGGTGGCCGCGGCGGCTGGAGTCGGAGAAAGAGGCGGAGGCAGTGGCGGCCGCGAGGGGAGGGGGAGTCCCGTCTGACTGAGACGGCAGGCCTGGGCGGGCGGGGGTGCCGCGGAGGGCGGAGCGCCGGGCTGGGGATGAGCTAAGCGGGCTCAGAGCGCCGCGGCATTCCGCCTCTCGTGTCCCGCTGCCGCGCGTGAGGGAATCCGGCGCGGCTCTTCAAGCTCGATCCGCTGCTCGCTCGGGAGCCAGCTGGGAGGTGAGTGCGGGGGCGGCGACCCGGGCAGCGGTGGCAGGTGGAGCTGTCACGGCCCGGAGAGGTGACAGCCGGGGGCGCGGGAGCGGGGCGGCCGGGCTCGGGGAGGCGGCATGGATGGCCGCGACCTCCGCCCGAGAGCTCTTGAGAGCCGGGAGGTCCTCCGCGGCTCGGTCCGCCCCGGGATGGCGTGGCGGTGCTGAGAGTAGCACCCGCGCCTCTGCGTCGGACGCGTGGGGGGCTCCTGTGTTTTCATTCCAGATTTTCTATTCCAGGCTGGCCTGGGGCTGTTGTTATTTGCGAGTGGGGGCGGGGAGGGGGAGGTCCTGGATCTGGGATTTTGACAAGCCCGTTACGTAAGTCGGAGGTGGCTTCCCGGAATCCCACCTGCTCGGTATCTGAGACAGGCGGCGGGGGGAGCCCGGGGTGCCTGGAGGCCCACTTTTCCTCCCAGGGTCTGTCCAGCCTTCCCCGGCCCGCGGGCACGGGTTCTGCGTGAGCGCGGCCAGCGTCCAAGTTGGCCAGTTTTTTTCTAGTCTTTTTGGGGATGGTGTGTGGTGGGGGAAGGGAACGGTTCCTGGTTACCACCATTCCCTTTGAAGTTTATCGCTTTCTGGAGGTGGGGGGGCAGGAAAAACAGTAAAAAGCTTGTGACCTACAATTGGGTCGCAGCGACAGCTTTTCATTATCGTGCTTTTAAATGACAGATGTGCTGGAAGATTTTTGTTGTTGTTCCAATGTGCTTTTAATTCAAACGTATGGTTACGCCTAGAGCCATAGAGGTTTTTGTCTTACAGGACAGTTATTTCTTGTTTGCAACAGCAGGACAGGCATCAGTCAACAGGCATGTATTTATTTAAGGAGAAAACGCGTGTCAGCCAGCTAGAGACCCGTGAGGGCAGAAATTGTATTACTCTGTGAATATGTTATTCTTTAAAATGTATTATACATTAATGAAAAGAATAGCCCGAATGTGAAAGAAGCGGTCTTGCAAGATTACAAGCTGTTATTTGGTGTGTATATAGTCTCATTCTATTTTCTGTTTACCCTAGTCTACCTCTTCTCTCCTTGGGGGAGGAGGTGGAGACACCTGTAAACAGTGTAGCCCCGGTTACACTAATCTATTGTAGTACATTTGGGATTATTTTAAAAAGTATTCTGGGGGACTTAAGATTGGGTAATAAGCAAGGACTCTTGAGCAAGTTATTCAGTTTATGTTGATAGTGGTTCTGGGATTCGACTTTTGAAAATTTAAGTGTACAAAATTTCTGAGCTGTTTGAACCCTGTTTGAACTTAAAATAAAATATTATATTTGGCTTCTTTTTCGAAAACTTTGTTTTGGGCAGAATTAAACATTATGGGCAATTTTTACTTCATTTACACAATTTCCCTTTGAACCACAGCTCTCAGTAGAAGTCCAGAATAGCATATGTTATCATCATTATATATAATATGTTACATAATTTTCTTTTTCTGAATGATTAAACATAGACCTACTTCACTGTGAAGTTTAATTTTTGTTTTGTATTATTTTTTAATCCCCTTCCATTCTGGGATCACTGTGAAGTTTTATAACAATGTACTTGCTAAGAAATTTAATTGATGTTGATACCAGTCGCAAATTGGGAATAAATATAAATACATTTTGGCCCAAGTTTTAAACTTATAGACACAAATTTACATTTTTGAAAATTGGTGAAGCAATATGAGTTTTTTGTCTGTGCAAGAGAGCCAGGAAGTTGATGCTGATTTGTTCTGAACTTTTCCACATGAATTACCACTGGTTTAAAGAGTTATTGATTCTCAAGTTCCTGGAACTGTTGTCCTAGTTCTGGTAACTTGAATAGTATTTAGTATAATTGGGAGGCTAGAAGAAGTAAGAGACTACATGACATTTATTTATTCATTAAAAAAATTATGGCAGAATTGTAAAATAAAATTAGCTGGGGTTAATAGAATTGTAAAATAAAAGTAGCTGGGACTACAGGCGTGCATCACCATGCTTGGCTAATTTTTGTATTTTTTGAGACGGGATTTCACCAGGTTGCCCAGACTGGTCTTGAACTCATGAGCCCAAGCAATCTGCCCGCCTTGGCCTCCCAAAGTGCTGAGATTACAGGCGTGAACTGCCGCACCCGGCCAGTGTAATTGCTATTATAAAACTTGGTTTTCCACTGAGTGGTATTAGTTACATTATATTTTGTTGTTTGCAGAATTTTTTGAAGCATTCTATATCCTACAAAAACCTAGTTAAAGCACTGATGCAGATAGAGGTGTTTGGTATATAACAAATCTTGTGCTATTCCTACTTAAATTGATGGTGCGTTGTTCTAGGTGGAAAACAAAAGTTGCTCTAGCAGGAAAATTGACTTGTTATTCTTGCCTTCTCCGATGTCAGAGACTTATCTTTGGGCGATTTTTCCTTTTTCCTACCACAGGTAGAAGAAGAGTGACTGAGAATAGCTGATACATTTTTTTTCCTTTCTTATTTTATTTTATTTTACTATCTCATGCCCCAGATAGATTGTTTATTCAGTAGAATTTGTGGGAGGATGCTGGGGATGGAGGGAGTCAAGCACACCACACTTCATTATTGTATATCATAGTTATCACTTTGAATTCTACAAGACCAATGTAGAAATGTACATTTAAGAAGTGTTTAGGCCCTATTAAGTGGCTCATGCCTGTGATTCCAGCCCTTTGGGAGGCCAAGGCAGGAGGATCCCTTGAGCCCGGGAGTTTGAGGCTGCAGCGAGTTATGATTGTGCCACTGCACTCCAACCTGGGCAACAGAGTGAGACCCTGTCTCAGAAAACAAGAAACAAGAAGTGGTTAATTTATATAGCATTTTATAAGAGTGGAACAATTTTAATAGTCAAAATACATTATAATATGGGAATGGTGAAATTAATGATAATCTATGTGGTGGATACAGCTTCTAAAAATCATTTTTAAAATGTACTGACATAAGAAAGTACAATATAATGTTAAGAGAAAAATTAGAATATAAAGAAACATATAGGTATAGATGGCAAAAAGATTTGCAGGAGATATATAAAATAGTAAGAGATGCTATCCCTGGGTGATAGAATTATAGGTAATTTTTATTTTAGTTTTTGTGCTTTTCTCTGTTCTGAATAATTACTACTTTTTTTTTTTTTTTTGAGACTAGGCCTGGCTCTGTCACCCAGGCTGGAGTGCAGTGGTACGATCTCAGCTCACTGCAACCTGCACCTTCCAGGCTCAAGCCATCCTCCCACCTCGGCCTCTCAAGTAACTGGGACTACAGGCATGCGCCACCATGCTTGGCTAATTTTTCTGTTTTTTGAGACGGGGTTTTGCCATGTTGCCCAGACTGGTCTTGAACTCGTAAGCCCAAACAATCTGCCCGCCTTGGCCTCTCAAAGTGCTGAGATTACTGCACCTAGCCAATTATTACTCTTTTAATTATGAAAAAGACATTGAAATATTTTCAAGGGTCATAGGAGAAAATACTGAAAATCCCAAATAACTATTGTTACAGTAGGAAAATTATCTTAAGGTTGTTAGCAAAAGTAACCCAAAATATCATGCTTATTTTCATTATACAATAATAGACACAGCTTGTAATTTAGATGAAGACGTTCTCTTAATAACCAGCACTAACCTTGTAATAGTTTTACATATGTGGATTTTTGTGTCTTTAAACATTGCTTCCCACCAAGGTTTTTCTTTCTTCCACCAAAGCTGTTCTGTGTTGACAGTGCCGCCTGTTGATGGATTCCTCTACTTAGTCATTTCCCCATTACTTCGTCAGTCAGTAGGCAATGGTCTTTGATTATGAGATGCCAGATAATTTGCTACTTACTGAGATTACAAAGGTAAATAAATGAATAGTGATTTCTGGCCTCAGACCCTGGGTCAGAATTTTTTTTTGCTTTTTGGACCATCAGTACATATTGTGTACTCAGGTTTTCCTGTTTCTCTGCCAATAGCCTGACACCTCAGGCAGTATCTTTTTCCTGGTGCTCATATGCTTTTGTAACTTTCTTCATAGGAATGTGTGCTGTGAGTTCTAGACAACAAATTTACAGATACATTTTTGAAACATTACTTGATTATAGGTTTGGGAATCCTATAGTTAGAAGGGCTGCCTATATGTTCATCTATGGCTGTTATTATTTTTAAAATGTGTGACACTTTCTTAGTTCCTTTGTGCTTTCTTCTGTTAAAAATCACAAGTAGAAAGCAAGAGAGAGAGGAGACAAAGAGGTAGAAAGATATCAAGGGAATTTTCCTACTAGTGTTATACTTTATTTTCACTGAGAATAGTGAGTCATTAAAATGTATAGTAAGAGATACTGTTTCTGACATACTTTGTTAAAACCTGTCTCTCTTGATCTGTGTAAAAATGCATTTTCCATATGTATGTTAAAGTGTATATACATATATAAGCTCACACAGTTTAGCTGTTTTTGTTTTCAAATGAAAGCTGAAATATGAAGATCAGAACTTTATTAAATTTCTTAATTTTGTTGTAATATTGTTTTGTAGATGAGAGATTTTTATTTTTGAAAAGTTTTAAAAATAAATAGCAAAACTGTATACACCCACATACTCACATATAAAATGTTAACATATTTCATTTTTGCTTCAGATATATATTTAATTTAAAATAACTATTTATATCGTAGTTATCACATTGAATTCTAAAAGAGCAGTGTAGAACTTTATACTTTCTTGAATATTATAGATCATGTTAAAGTCCCTTTTGTTCTCCCCAGTTTTATCCTCCTCACCTTCATCTCCCCTCGCAGAGGAAATTGTTGTAATGAATTTGGTTTGTATCCTTCTAGTTTATTTTTTAATAAACTGTATGTATGAACAATGACATGGCATTGCTTTGGGTGCTTTTGAAGAACATGTACATTGGAGTACATTTCAAATCATATTCCTTTGGTGTGAATATTGACTCTGCTACTTAATTTTGTGACCTTAGGTAAGTTATTTAATCTTTACATGCCTCAGTGTCCTCATCGATCACATAGGGATGATAGAGGTGTCCACTTCATACAATTGTTGTAAAAATTAAATGAGCTTATTTATTTATTTAACTTATTTTTATTATTATTTTTTTCTTTTTAGAGACTAGGTTTCATCATGTTGCCCAGGCTGGTCTCAAACTCCTGGGCTCAAGCGATCCTACTGCCTTGGCCTCCCAAAGTGCTGGGATTACAGGCATGAGCAACTATGCCTGGCCTAAATAAGCTAATTTATATAAGGTAGTTAAAACTGAGTCTGGCACTAAAAAAAAAAAAAAAAAAAGTATGTTATAGTAAGTTTAAGCAGCTGTTAATATGATTGTGTCATGGTATATGGATTTTAAAGCTTGCTTTTTTCATTTTATTTTTTTCTGCCCTCAATCCTTGTTGATGCCGTAGGTCTAGTTCACTTATTTACACAGCTGTATAGTGTTCCAGTGAAGGAATATATACAATTTATCATTTCCTCTATTGATGAGCATTTAAATTGTTTTCATTTTTTATCTATTATAAACATTGTCTCATGAGTATTCCTGTAGCTCCTGAAGCAACATGCCATAGTTTCTCCAGGTCATATACCTGACTGTAAAATTACTGGGTCCTAGGATATAAATATTTTTCTCTTTATAAGATATTTATAGGATATTGCAGACAATTTCTGTTTTTTCATATCCTTGCCAGCAGTTAATGTTATCAAATTCTTTGATTTCTTACTGATTTGTAAGTTTTTTTGTTTGTTTTTAGATATTTTCAGGATAGTTACAAATGTTAGGAAAACTTATTTTTATTTGGCTTTTGAAGTTTCCAGATCTCTTGAACAATGCCCAATGTGGACCCAAGTTACTGTAATTTTGTCCTATAGTATATATTGTTGATAGTGAGCTTTGCATTGTACTTTCTCCAAGTATGTTTAGTTATATTCCTCTTCTGAGACCATGAGGAAGTGTTTCAGTGTTTCAGAATTCAATGTGATAACTATTATATAGTTATTTTCTATTAAATATAAATCAGAAGCAAAAATGAAAAATGTTAATGCTTTATGAGTATGTGAGTGTATACTACATTTTTTGGTAATTTTATTTTTAAAACTTTTCAAAAATAAAAATGTCTCATGTACAAAACAACATAAGAAATTTAATAATTTTTTTTTTTTTTTTTTTTTTTTTTTTTGAGACAGAGTCTCGTTCTGTCACCCAGGCTGGAGTGCAGTGGTGACTCACTGCAACCTCCGCCTCCCAGGTTCAAGCAATTCTTGTGCCTCAGCCCTCCCAAGTAGCTGGGACTGCAGGCATACACCACCATGCCTCGCTAATTTTTGCATTTTTTGTTAGAGGTGGGGTTTCACCATCTTGGTCAGGCTGGTCTTGAACTCCTGACCTCAAGTGATCCGCCCACCTCAGGTTCCCAAAGTGCTGAGATTACAGGCATGAGCCACCATGCCCAGACTTTATAAATTTCTGATCTTTGTATTTCGGCTTTCATTTAGAAACAAAAAAAATTATTTACCACTACAAAAGTCATATGAATTTTTTTTTTTTTTTTTTTTTTTTTTTTGAGACAGAGTCTCGTTCTGTCACCCAGGCTGGAGTGCAGTGGTGACTCACTGCAACCTCCGCCTCCCAGGTTCAAGCAATTCTTGTGCCTCAGCCCTCCCAAGTAGCTGGGACTGCAGGCATACACCACCATGCCTCGCTAATTTTTGCATTTTTTGTTAGAGGTGGGGTTTCACCATCTTGGTCAGGCTGGTCTTGAACTCCTGACCTCAAGTGATCCGCCCACCTCAGGTTCCCAAAGTGCTGAGATTACAGGCATGGGACACTGTGCCTGGCCCAGGTGGAAGTTTTATTAATATAATTAGTACCACAGTTTTGCTTTAGTCCCAAATTTGAGTGGCCTCCTCCTGCTTGGAGGAGGGTTTTCTGCTCCTGAAGTGCTTACCAATTAAGGAATCAAAATGTGCACATTAAAAAATGACTTATAGGCACTTACACATACAGTATTATAAGTGGTTCATCCATGTTGAGATTATTTTGCACAATACAACTTGTATTTCTGTTTTTGTCCAGCCCACTATACATGACTTAAGGGACTAAAATCAGATTGGTTAAGGCAATAACTTCCCCATATTTTTACTATTTTTATTCAATTTGAATAAATGTTTTCTTATAGAATATGTTTAGATTTACAGAAAAGTTACAGGGAGTTAAGGTATACCTTGCACCCAGTTTCCCCTATTTTTTTTTTTTTTGTAAGAAATGGAGGTCTTGTCATATTGCTAATATCTGACATTTCAATGTTAAATTTGTCAGCGTTAAGGAACCAATATTGGTACATTACTACTAACTAAAATTCATTTATTTGGATTTCATTCGTTCTTACCTAAGGTTCTTTTTTGGTTCCAGGATCCTATCCAGAATACAACAATACATTTAGTTGACATCTTTCCTTACCTTATCTGGGCTGTGATGGCATTTCTGACTTTCCTTGTTTTTGATAACTTTGATAGTTTTGAGGAGTATTGGTCAGAGATTTTATAGAATGTCCCTCAGTTTGGGTTTGTCTGATGCTTTCTTCATGGTTAGACTGGGGTTATGGGTTTGAGGGAGGACAGTCACAGAGGTAAAGTGCCACTCTCATTGTATCATATCAAGGGGAAATACTCTCAGTATGGCTTATCACTGATATTGTTAACCTTGGTCACCAGGCTGAGCTAGTGTTTGCCGGGTTTCTCTACTGTAAAGTTTTCCCATACTCTTTTTGGAAACAAGTCACTAAGTGCAGACCACACTCAGTGGATCTATCTCTATTTTCTTAAAGGGGCACTGTCTATAAAATTATTTGGAATTCTTCTGCTATGGATAGTCTTTTTTTTTCCCATTTATATATTTATTCAATCATTTATATATGTATGGATTCATAGATGTTTATTTTATACTTGGGGTCATAATCTTATACTACTTTATTTATTTTGTTGCTCAAATTGTTCTATCAACAGGACATACTCCATTGTTTTGTTTTTTGAGTACTTCCTTACTTTCTGGCACTAGAAGAAGTTCCAGACTCATCTTGTATATTTCCTGCCCCAGCCCTAGAATCAGCCATTTTTCCAAGGATCCCTGGTTCTATTTTTTGGTGAATCATGTTAGAAACCAAGATCTGGTTACTCAGTGTGCTCATTGCTGTTGTAATATCATGACTTCTAGGCCTTTTCAGTGTATAGACCTGGAAAATACATGTATGTATACACATACATAACTATTATCTGTATCTATATTAAGGTAAACATGAGTTCATACTGATGTCTTTGACTATCAATACTATATAGTTCATTCTAGCTTTACCCTGTTATCTATTACCTCCAAAAGTGAGAAATCTGGCTCACGCCATCTGGCATCCATTAAGTTATTTGTTCAGTCCCATCGTCCATGTGCAGTACTTTTAGAATTGTTAACCTGTATCTCCATGAGAAATGCCTTTACCAAAAAAGAGCAGTGCTTATGTACAGTTCTTTTTGTTGTTAGAGTTTCCAGTTTCAAGTTTCCCAAAGTTACTTAAGTCAAACCTTTTCCCCAACATCTGTATTATTTTTATTTTTTCATAAATTGATCTAAATTACACAGTAATTACATATAAAGCTTATAAAAATTTCCCTTGCTCAACTAAAGATCTTTAGCTTCAGATGTGTTTTTTTTTCCCTCCTAACTTTTGTGGCCAAAAAAAAAAAAAGATAGTAGTATTTCCTGAGGTTTACTTAGAATAGCACTTCTTCATTTGGTTGTTAGTTGACATCTTTACATTTGGACTAAGAATTATTATTGCTACAGATATTACAATATGTAATATCTGTTACATATTGATAAATGCTTTTTGATAGAACATTAAGATTACTGTAATTAAATATGTAATATTTGAGAACTTAAAAATGTACCTGTATTCCTATAGTAACTTTGTATGTTTTAGCTAATTTAACTCCCCCAAGAAGTCTATGAGGTAATTATTTTACTCATTTATTTTTATTTTTATTTTTGTCTGTTTTCGGGGGGGGGTGTGTGTGTTATTTTGCCCATTTTAAAGATGAAGAAGTTAAGACACAGAGAGTTTAAACAAGTTGTCTGAGGTCACATTGCTAGTAAATGACAAAGCTGCAGTTTGCAACCAGTCTGATTGTGGAGCCTGCACTCTTAATCACTTTGGCATATTATCTTTAAGTAAACAAGAAAAGTTCGAAGAGTAGTATGGGTTATGAAGGAAGTAAAACAGGGTGATCTGAGAGAATGAACGAAAGAGAGTCGTTAGAGTACTTCTTGGGGAAACCCTCTCTTGGGAGATTGACACTCGACAAGCAAGAAGGAGCCAGAAATGTGAAGAGCTGAGTGAGGAAAGAGGAGTATCAAGTGCAAAGCCTTGCAATGCAAAGGGGCCTGGGATGTTTGAGAGCAGAAAGGCACGTGATGTGGCTAGGTGTAGTGAACAAGGATGAAAACAGTCTATGAGGGCCTGTAACACTTACTATATGTGAGGTCCTGTGTAGTGCATTGTTTAGTATTCACAGTCACCTACTCTCTCAGTTTTGCAGATGAGAAAATTGATAGAGTTGTCTGTATCAACAACAAGGGCCCTTGTGGGGTCCTAAAATCCTTTTTCTCTTATTTACTCTTTATCCCACTGTCGTTTAATTTCTACTTTCTCATATCACTAAACTTGCTCTTGTAAAGTAACCAATGACAATAATACTTTCTCAAGAAACTCTGCCCCATGACTTCCACCATGCCATCCCCTTTTGTGTATTCTCTGCCTGTCCCATAAACAGTGGTGTTTCTGAGTTGGCCAGTTGTTCTTCTCAGCCTTCACATTGTCCTAACCTACAGTTATCCCTGTAGTTTCAATTACTGTGTATCTACCTATTACTCCCCAGGCCATTTTTTCTAGCATCAGTCTCTTTCCAAAGCATCAGATTCAATTATTTTATTTATCATCTTCACTTCAAACTCTTCTTGTCCAAACTGGACTTTATTTCCCTATCTATAGTTTTTCTTTCAAAGACATCATGTACTACTGTTGACTTTATCAACCAAGGAAGAAACTTTGAAATCCTTCATGATTTCTTCTCTCTCTCTCTCTCTCTCTCTCTCTCTCTCATTCCTTACATCCATTTATTTACTGAATTCTGCTGGATTTATCTCCTAAATATTTTTGAATCATTTACTTCCCCAGCATCCTTGGTCCAACCTCTGCTTTATTAGGAACTATTTCCTTACCTTTTTGTGATTTTCCTGTCTTCAGTTTTATCTCCTTGAGATTCACCTTCTCAGAATTGCTAGAATGGTATGTTTGAAACATAAACCTGAAAATTCTTTATTGACTCCCCATTGTGAATGTGATAAAATTTTAGTATATCATTAAAACTCTCCATGACTTGGCTTATACCTGGTTCTCTAATCTTAACTCTAGTAATTTCTGTCTTCTACTTTCCACTCCAGCTCTGCAGAGCTGCTTTTTGATAATTCGCTGAATATACGTACTGTTTCTGGATTGTTGACCATTGCTTATATAGTCCTTCTGCCTGGAATGCCTTTGTTTCCTCCTTCCTTTTTCTTTTTGCCTACCTAACTCCTTTACAACTTTTAGGACTCAGCCGGACATTACTTTCTCTAGAATGCCTTCTCAGATCCATACTCTTACCTGGAGAATTGGGACCCTCTTGGAATAATCTGTTGGTAACTGTGTTATAGCTCAAGCACCCAGACCAGAGATGGCACTCAGTAAGAATTTATGGAATGAACTATAGTATTGGAGAGGCAGGATAAAGTAGTTGCCTCCAGACCCAGACTGCCTGGGATTGAAACCTGACTTTGCTGTTTGACTGTGTTAACTCTGTGTACCTCATTTTCTTCCCTGTGAATAGAGTTAATGATGCCTTCATAAGGTGTTTGTGAAGCTTATGTTTGCTAGTGCAAGTAAAGTACTTAGAACAATGTCTATGACTAATAAATATTCAGCAACTAAGCTATTATAACTATTGTTGCTCTTAAGTATTTTAATTTATATATCTCCTCCACCAGGCTATGAATTAGTGAATGAAAGAGCAAACCAACTAACCCTGGGTTTTAAAATGCAAGATACAACTCTAGCTTTTGAAAATGTCATGGCAAGTTGACCATTAATCTTTCTAAGAGGTCCAACATTTGGTGTCCTGTCACAAATTTGAAATTGGCGTTGATCCATTGTGGAAAACAGTGTGGCGATTCCTCAAGGATCTAGAACTAGAAATACCATTTGACCCAGCCATCCCATTACTGGGTATATACCCAAAGGATTATAAATCATG
>NW_012100320.1:4091780-4092352 GCF_000951045.1 Mandrillus leucophaeus | reverse complement strand
GGGTTCAAGTGATTCTCTTGCCTCAGCCTCCTGAAGTGCTGGGATTTCAGGCATTGAGCCACTGCACCCAGCTGTAACCCCTTCTTTTTAATCTTCATTTAATCTGTACTGTAGCATTTAAATAGCCTTTCCTCTTTTGGATTAAGGTGTGAGGGAAGTAGCTGTATTAAGATTGTATTTTTTTATTCGGGCATAAATGAAAGCATGTTATAGAGAAAGTTTGAACAAGAGCACAGAATGGGCCTAGCGGGGTGGTGCACACCTTGTAATCCCAGCACTTTGGGAGGCCGAGGTGGACGGGTCACTCGAGCCTGCAATATGTCATTAAAAATTATTGATACCTCTGCCTTCTTCCATTATTGTAAACAGTTACAATAAATCATTACTTAACCTTTTTTTTTTTCCTGCTAGGTGTGGTGGCTCATGCCTGTAATCCCAGTGCTTTGGGAGGCCAAGGCAGGAGGATCACTTGAACCCAGGAGTTTGAAGCAGGGCAACATAGCTAAACCCCATTTCTCCAAAAATAAAAAACAAACAAAATAAATAAATAGTCCAGACACTGTGGCTCATGC
>NW_012100320.1:4052007-4091610 GCF_000951045.1 Mandrillus leucophaeus | reverse complement strand
CAGGCTGGAGTGCAATCTCGGCTCACTGCAACCTCTACCTCCCAGGTTCAAGCGATTCTCCTGCCTCAGCCTCCTGAGTAGCTGGAATTACAGGTGCACACCACCATGCCCGGCTAAATTTTGTGTTTTTAGTAGAGACAGGGTTTCACCATGTTGGCCAGGATGGTCTTGAACTCCTGATCCACACAATCCACCCACCTCGGCCTCCCAAAGTGCTAGGATTACAGGCATGAGCCACTGTGCCTGGCCTTTTTCCTTCTCTTGAATTTGTGTCTTGAGATTAACAAAGGTTTTTTTTTTCTTCTAATTTTTATTTATTTATTCTAGACATGCGGTCTCGCCATATTCCCCAGATCGACCTCAAATTCCTGGGCTCAAGCAGTCTTTTCGGAGTAGCTGAAACTGTAGGCATGCACCACCTTGTGGGGCCCTAAAATAGTTTTTATGGCAGTCAGTGTTTAATTTTTCATAAACCTTTGTTTTAGTCTAAATTTAACATTTTTCATTTTTTCTGAATACTAGAACTAACTATATAATCTTGGAAAGTTTCATAAAAGTACTATTTGTTTTGTTTTTATCTCTGGACTGGCTGTTGACATATAGATTTTCCCAGTCTTGCTAAGCTTTAGTTACGTGAGACTGGCCGGTTTCACATGTAAGTTTGTCTTGTTTTAAACCTGGGAACAAGCCAGGCGTGGTGGCTCATGCCTGTAATCCCAGCACTCTGGGGTAAGTTTTACTGTGGGTAAAATGCTCCCAAACAGCATCACATGCTACAGAGAAATCTTTCATGAAAGGAAGCGTCAATCAGTGTGGCAAATTTCATTGTTGTCTTCTGTTAAGAAATTGCCACAGCCCCCTGAACCTTTAGCCACCACTACACTGATCAGTCATCAACATCTCTAGCAAGACCCTCCATCAGCAAATAGATTACCACTTGCTGAAGCCTCCCATGATTGTTAGCATTTTTTACCATAAGTATTTTAAAATTAAGATATGTATTTTTTTTTAGATGTAATGCAATTGCATACTTAGACTATGGTATAAATTTTTTTATCTTTTAGTTGTCAAATGAACCTTTGTTAAAGTATTTTTCGTTGTGCTTCTTAACTAGCTGGGCATTCCACCATACCACTGTTGATGTTGTCTATGATGCCATGAGGATGGCAGCCATCAGCATTGCAGCCCGTAGACTGGGCAGTCCCCAGGATCTCTTTAATGGTTCCAGAGTTCTTTGGCTAAAGATAGGTGCTGCATCTGTCGATCAATGTTGACAGTCTCATCAAAAGTGATATTTCCACTTTGTTTAATGTTTTTCTGTTTCTGTCTCTTGGTGCTTCATTGAGGGCTTTGATGATCAGTGCAGAGGCAGAAGGTACCACCTCAATCTGGGCCTGTCTGCTCTGAACAGTCAGTTTCATAGTTATCCTCAGACCCTCCCAGTCACCAGTTGCCTTGGCACTGTCACCAACCATTTTTGGAGACAGACCCAGGGAGCCAATCTTTGGGGACCAGCACAGATGTGGCACTGAGTTCGCCCCTGGTGCACCTCAGGTATACAACTTTGATCTCATTGAGGTTGAACTTTGGTGGCATGGTGGAGGCGGCTGGTGTCAGGTGAACTTAGATTTGGGACAACTGAAGAAAGTTGGCCTCCTCTGAGCTGAAAGCAACATAGCTTTTTTTTTTTTTTGATATGGAGTCTCGCTCTGTCACCTAGGCTGGAGTGCAGTGGCACAGTCTCAGCTCACTGCAACCTCCGCCTCCCGGGTTCAAGTGATTCTCTTGCCTCAGCCTCCTGAGTAGCTGGATTACAGGCGTGTGCCACCATGCCCAGCTAATTTTGTATTTTTAGTAGAGACAAAGTTTCGCTGTGTTAGCTAGGATGGTCTCGATCTCCTGACCTTGTGATCTGCCTGCCTCGGCCTCTCAAAGTGCTGGGATTACAGGCATGAGCCACCATGCCCGGCCTGCAACATAGCTTTTTATATGCACTAGGAAACCAGAAAATTCGTGTGACTTCCTTTATTGTGATATTGGCTTTCTTGTAGTGATGTGGAACCTAACATACAGTATTTCTGAGGTATAGCTGTAATGACTGTGGTATTGGGGAACGGTTTTTTTTTCTTTTTTTTTAGGTCACTGTATTTTACCACTGAGTATTTTAGTTGAGGACTCTGAAATGTCATGTTTTTAAGATAAATGGGTGTAGATGGATGGGGAAAACTATAGAATGTTACTTTGGCTTGTTAGGTAAGACTGGTGTTATCACCGGAGAAGCAAAATCTCACCCCATTTTTGGTCAAAATTGTAGTAACTGATATTATTTTTCTTTAAAAAATAATTTGTTCAGATAAAGTCTAAGAAATTCCCTATTAATCTCTCATTTTTTTCTGGACACCATAACTTTGTAATAGAATTTTATTCATACTCATAACTACACTGAAGTTGGATTTATAGAATATTGTTTGAACCTGCTATGTTTGGTGAATATTTTTCATTTTATTGTGCTGAGGAATATCTGAAGATACCAGCTTAACAGCCTTTTTTTTTTTTTTTTTTTTTTTTGGATACGGAGTCTCACTCTGTCGCCCAGGCTAGAGTGCATTGGCCCAATCTCAGCTCACTGCAGCCTCCGCCTCCGGATTCAAGCTGTTCTCCTGCCTCAGCCTTCCAGTAGCTGGGACTACAGGGTTTCACCGTATTGGCCAGGCTGCTCTCAACCTCCTGACCTCGTAATCTGCCCACTTTGGCCTCCCAAAGTGTTGGGATTACAGGCGTGAGCCACCGTGCCTGGCCTAACAGCCGTTTTTTTAAACGAAACTTTTTTTTCGCTTCTATGATTAACTGATATTTTGCTTTTCTTTTTTGAGGTTTAATCAAATTTTTTGTTTGTGGCCCAGTGCAGTGGCTCACACCTGTAATCCTAGCACTTTGGAAGGCCGAGGCAGGCAGGTCACTTGAGATCAGCAGTTCAAGACCAGCCCGGCCAACATGACGAAACCCCATCTCTACTAAAAATACAAAACTTAGCCAGACGTGGTGGTGTGTGCCTGTAATCCCAGCTACTCGGCAGGCTAAGGCTGGAGAATCGCTTGAACCTGGGACATAGAGGTTGCAGTGGGCTGAGATCGTGACACTGCACCCCAGCCTGGTCAACAGAGTAAGACTGTCTAAAAAAAAAAATTGTTTGTGATTAAAAAAATTTAACCTGGCTTACCCAAAAAAGGGAAATTAGTTCCCATTAGGCAAAGATGCTGGAGTTTTCACAGCACTTGATAGAAGTACAGCCAAGACTCATGAAGGGGAAGGGAAACCAGGAACTGGAAATTTATAACCCAGGCAGCTAATTTCTTTTTTTCTTTCTTTTTTTTGAGACAGAGTCTTGCTCTGTCGCCCAGGCTGGAGTGCAGTGGTGCAACCTCGGCTCACTGCAACCTCTGCTTCCTGGGTTCAAGTGATTCTCCTGCCTCAGCCTCCTGAGTAGCTGGAATTACAGGCGCATGCCGCCACACCCGGCTCATTTTATATTTTTAGTAGAGATGGGGTTTCACCACATTGTCCAGGCTGGCCTCGAACTCCTGACCTCAAATGATCCTCCCGCCTCGGCCTTCCAACATGCTAGGATTACAGGCCACCGTGTCCGGCCCCATGCAGCTATTTTCTTACTACCTGGGGTAGCATGATATCTCTGAGTCTTCCTGCTTTTCCACTTCATTTTTCTTACTTTGCATGTTGTCTTTCACCACTGCACATGGCTGGACATGTCTTCTAACTTTTAAATTCATATATTTGCTCATGGTTCTGTGATTTCATTCTGAACCTCTGGGAGAAAATTCAGTTTGAGACCAGTATCTATGTCTAATCAGCTGTGGCCGATGAAGCCAAAGGTTCATAAAACATGGCTTTCAGGCCCATACAGGGCATACAATTCTCAGAGGATAGGTGTGTAGGTAAATAGACTTTCTAAAAGGTGGTGAATACAAAGGAATACTTAATGATAAAAAAAATTATGATTTTTTTAATGAAATGAAAAAGATACTGCTCAGTGGTTTTATATATAGTAGGAAACTTTATTTCATCCACAATCTATACATGATTATTGTGAAGACTAAAAATGTCTCCCTTTTTTAAGAAAAAAACAATGGAGGTGATTAGCTTCCGCATGCAGAATTGGAAGTTTGAGTCATATTATTTTATGAGCATATGTGTATGATGATATATACCTTCTTTAACCTAATATTAATACCATTAATACATCACATCATTCTTCATTTAGCGAACATTTATTGATTGCCTACTCTCTGCCAGGGAGTGTGCTAGAACAGATGTTTACAGAGATGGGGGTGTAACATTGCTTACTCTCAATGCATAATCTAGTTGAGAAGAATAAATGTTCAGAGAAATAAATAGAGTATTAATGTGATAATCATAGTAGAGATATGTGCAAGATACTCTGGAAGCATAAGAAAAGAGACATGTCTCCATGACAGTCTCTCATGGAGAAAAGGGTAAGGAAGGCTTCGAAGAGCAGGTCTCCGGTGTTACATAGTAGTTGGCCATTGGAATAGAGATATTGTGACAGGAGGAACTGAATTTGCAAAGGTGGCATGGAGTTGTGTAAAGGGAGAAACTGTAAATGGTTCAGTATGACTGAAGTGAATTTTTACCCTGTTTAACTTAACGAAACTTAAACTAAAACTTTTTTTCATACCTGTCCTTCATATGGTAGTAACGATTTACTTTTTTAAGAGGCAATTGTATATTGTAAAATACTCAAATCACTTTTTGTTATATAATTTTGATGTCATTTTGGGAATTGGGAATGAGATGTCACTGATCCTTTGCTTTCAGATTCCTTTATTGCATTTTTTTTTTTTTTTTTTTGAGGGAGTCTTAGTCTGTCACCCAGGCTGGAGTGCAGCGGCATAATCTTGGCTCACTGCAACCTTCACCTCCCAGGTTCGAGTGATTCTCCTGTCTCAGCCTCCCAAGTAGCTGGGATTACAGGCATGCATCACCACGCCTGGCTAATTTTTTATTTTTAGTAGAGACAGGGTTTCCCCATGTTGGCCAGGCTGGTCTCGAACTCCTGACCTCAGGTGATCCGCCTGCCTCAGCCTCCCAAAGTGCTGGGATTATAGGCGTAAGCCACTCTGCCCAGTCTCTTTTCTTTTCTTTTTGAGGCAGAGTGTCACTCTGTCCCCCAGGCTGGAGTGCAGTGGTGTGATCATAGCTCACTATAGCCTTCACCTCCTGGGCTCAAGCAGACCTCCCACCTCAGCCTCCTGAGTAGCTGGGACCACAGGCTTGAGCAATCATGCCCAGCTAATTAAAAAAAAATTTTGTAGAGATGGGGTTTTTCTAATAGTGGTTGGTTGGTTAGTTTCCTTCTATGGTAGTTTTTCCTGTATAAGCCTGAACATGCATGCAGTGGATGACTGAAAATGGTAGAGCTTATAAAGCTTATGTAGTGCATAGTTTTAATTAAACATATGGGCTGTGTGTGGTGACTACTTGGGAGGCTGAGGCAGAAGGATTGCTTCAGCCAAGGAGTTCGAAGTTAAGGCGAGCTATAATTGTGCCACTGCACTCCAGCCTGGGTAACAGAGTGAAAGCTTATCTCAAAAAAAAAAAAAAAAAAGGAAACATATGTAAAACTATTAAGTATCCATAAAAAATTTTTTTAAATGCAAAAATGATACATTGTGTAAGCCTAATGTAATTTTAAAACATAATCTCTAAAATCAATGTCATTCTGCAATTTTATAATTTTAGAGAAAATAGCATATATATGTTATTTTATAAAACATTTAATTTTTATTTTTTTGAGACAGGGTCTCACTTTGTTGCCCAGGCTGGAGTGCAGTGGCATGATCTCAGCTCACTGCAACCTCTGCCTCACAGGTTCAAACGATACTCCTGCCTCAGCCTCCCACGTGGCTGGAATTACAGGTGTGCACCACCATGCCTGGCTAATTTTTTAATTTTTTATTTTTATTTTTGTTTTTTTAAGATGGAGTTTCACTCTTGTTGCCCAGGCTGGAGTGCAGTGGCTCAATCTGGGCTCACTGCAACCTCTTCCTCCCGGGTCGAAGCTATTCTCCTGCCTCAGCCTTCTGAGTAGCTGGGATTACTGACATGCACCACCATACCTGGCTAATTTTGTATTTTTAGTCGAAACGGGATTTCTCCGTGTTGGTCAGGCTCAGGTGATCCACCCTCCTCAGCCTTCCAAAGTACTGGGATTACAGGCATGAGCCACCGTGCCTGGCCAATTTTTTTATTTTTAGTAGAAACAGGGTTTCATCATGTTGGCCAAGCTGGTCTCGAACTCCTGACCTCAAGTGATCCGCCAACCTTGGCCTCCCAAAGTGCTGGGAATACAGGCATGAGCCACCACGCCCGGGCAGTAAAACATTATATATCAGTATTTTTCTTCATAAAATTGTACCTACTGTTAAGGAAAACCAGTGCAGGCTGTTGGCAGAATGCCTTGTGCTTCACTACACTGATTACAGTTGATTAACACCTTTACTTCTCTTTTCAATTCCTTTATCCACTCATTCATGATTCCTCCTCCACCCCATTAAAAATAATCAACCAACCAAAAACAAACAAATGAAAAAACCGTAAAAGCCCAGGTTGACTGTTCTGAAAAGTGACTGAGATGAGAAGGAGAGAAGGAAAGTAGTTTTGGCTAGATTTGTGGAGGCGACAGCGGTGGTGTGTGTATTTGAAGCATGAGGTTTGTGATAAAAGTGACAAAAGTGACCAGTCTTCCTTTTGTCACTTTTATCTTTCAAATATGTTTCCCTCTAACTTTATCGAGGTATATTCAAATATACTTTTGATACTGTCTAGGAAGGAGATGATGAGTAAAGAAAAGGTGATATGCCTTGTGCTTGTTCCTCCTTTCGTGTGGAATCCTCTTCCATCTCTCCTCTGTCACCTACTCATATTTCCGAATTTATATGATGTCTTTCTTTTTTGACTCCTCAAGCCTAAGCTGTGTGTCCTTCTTGTGCTTCCTGTGATTACTCCTGTTACAGACTTATCACGTATTATATTGCTTGTTTCCTTGTCTGCCTTCTCTATTAAACCCCTGTAAGGCAGGGTCATGTCTCATTTGTCTTTGTGTTTTAGTGCCTGGTTCTTAAGAGCCTGGCACATGCTAGAGGTACCATTTTAGGATTCTTGGTTGCAAATGACAGAAATTAATTCTGGTTAGCTGAAACAAAGAAAAGGAGTTTATTGGAAGCATATTGGTTGGCTTACAGAAATGACTAGAAGACTGGAGAACCAGACTCAGAGAACAAATATGAAACAAACCTCAAGGCTAGACCATAGCCAAAGTTACGCTATATCCTCTTCCTGTTGAACACACTGTTGATGCCACTGGATGCCATTGCTGGAGCATTGCCACTGGGTGCTGTATATCACTGCTCTAAGAATGATTTTTTTTTTTTTTTTTTTTTTATAAACAATAGAAATTGATTTCCCATGGTTCTCAAGGCTGGAGATTCGAGATCAGGGTGCCAACAAGGTCAGGTTCTGGTGAGGGCCCACTTTTGGGTGGCAGACTGCTGACTTCGTGTATCCTTATATGGTGGAAACAGCCCTGAGAATGAATCTTAAACTGTTTTTGCTACTTAGCTCTAGATTCAAATTCTGCATGAGTGCATATAATTGACCAATCTATGTGCTTGGTCCCTAAATAGGGAGAGCAAATATCAGAGTTTTTTTTTTTTTTTTTTTTTTGAGGCAGAGTCTCACTCTGTCGCCCAGGATGGAGTGCAGTGGCTCAATCTTGGCTCAGTGCAACCTCTGCCTCCCAGGTTCAAGCGATTCTCCTGCCTCAGCCTCCTGAGTAGCTGGGATTACCGGTGGGTGCCACCATGCCTGGCTAATTTTTGTATTTTTAGTAAAGACAGGGTTTCACCATATTGGTCAGGCTGGTCTCAAACTCCTGACCTCATGATCCACCCGCCTTGGCCTCCCAAAATGCTGGGATTATAGGTGTGAGCCACCATGCCTGGCCAAATATCTGGTCTTTTTCCGCTTTCATGATTGGTTCGGACACTCAGTCTTTTTTATAAGATACATACAGTGGCAAATTTTCTAAACACAGAAAGGGAGTTCAGATGCTGGGTGGTCAAAAATAAAACTGATACATGTCCATTTCAATATTCAATAAATATTTGTCAGATGAATGAATGAGAGAATCGGAGTCATGATTTCCTGTCTCTAAACCTTTAAGTCACCAAACATTGAAGTAATAGTGGTGTTGCTAACGTAATTGAAAATAAAATCAATACCAAACCATAAAATAAGCAAAAGATAAGCAAACTCAGCAAATTTCTGGTTTTTTAAAATGATGAGTACCTCATTAAGTGATTTAAATCAAATTATTTGAATTGAATTTATACTTTTTTTGGTCCCTTATTTTGAAATACCCAAGCCATGAGCTTATTTGCATATCTGATAATCTAATGCTGGATAGAATCAGGATTCTAATTTGGCTGAAGTGATTTCAGAGCATGTAGCTGCTATACCCCACTACATTTTATAGTTTTCATATAGTTGTATTCAGCAATGAATTAAAACAGGAACAATAAATCAGTATTTTAGAGAGTTCAGTCAGAGGAATGTTTATGCTTGTGAGGGAAAAAGGTTTTTATTTATTTCTAAACCATCTTACTCACCAAATATAAGGTCTTACTATAACAACTTTGGAAAACAGTTTGGCATTACCTACCACAGTTGAGTGTGTGTGTGTGTGTGCACGCGTGTATACATATATGCTAGGAATTTCATTCTTAGATATTTTTTAAAATTCCATGCATTTTTATATGCATCAAAACTCATAATAGCTTATATATGACTTTGTAATCATTTATAACGACCTCACATTGGAAACCAGTCAAATGTCAATTAACAATAAATGGATACATAAAATTGTGTATTTCTTTTTTTTTTTTTTTTTTGAGACACAGTTTTGCTGTTGTCGCTCAGGCTAGAGTGCAATGGCGCGATCTCGGCTCACTGCTACTTCCGCCGGGATTCAAGCAATTCTCCTGTCTCAGCCTCCTGAGTATCTGGATTACAGGTGTCCACCACCACGTCTGGCTATTTTTTCTTTTTTGTGTTTTTTAGTAGAGATGGAGTTTCACCATGTTGGCCAGGCTGGTCCTGAACTCCTGACCTCAGGTAATCCACCTGCCTCGGCCTCCCAAAGTGCTGGGATTACAGGCATGAGCCACTGCACCTGGCAAAATTGTGTATTCTTAAAATGAAAAACTATACAGAAATGAAAATGAACAAACTGCTATATATGAGTTTGGCCAAATCTCAAAAAACACTGTAGAATGAAAAAAGCTAGACCAAAAGACTGCATGCTTTATAGGTCCTTCCATGTTCCATTTATGTAAAAGTTCAGAAACAGAAAAAAACTAATCTACTGTTAGCATTCAAGATAGTGGTTCTCTCAGGGAAAGTTGGAGGGGGCTTCCTGTTACTAGTGATGTACTATTTCTCGACCTGTGAGGTGTTTGTAATGGATGATGTGTTTATTTTGTGATAATTCCTGGAGTTGTACATTTTCTATATGTGTGTTATACTTTAATTAAAAAGTAAAAACAAAACAAAAAGCAAAACAAAACAGGCTAGGTGCAGTAGCTCACGCTTGTTATCCCAACACTTTGGGAAGCCAGCATGGGCGGATCACTTGAGCCCATGAGTTCAAGACCAGCAGTTTGAGACCAACCTAGGGAACATGGCAAAACCCCATCTCTACCAAAAAAAAAAAAAAAAAAGGCCAGACTTGGTGGTGTGCACCTGTAGTCCCAAGCTACTTAGGAGGCTAAGGTGGGAGGATCAATTGAGGTAAGCCATGATTGTGCCACTACACTCCACACTGATTTGAGTTTTGCTGAAACCAGTGGTTAAATATTTCTCTCTGGAAGGAAGTGGGGTAAGAGCACCTCAGATGTGGAGAACTGATTTCATCATATTTTTCATTTCATGGTACACTTTTGTGACTAACATGTATGAAGCCCTGCTTTATTTTATTCTCCTTTATCTCTTGTCTTCACTCCCATTTCCTTTCCCTCACAGTTATCCATATGTCTAATATATTATCCTGAGTGTCTTTGAAAACTATCATACTAACTTTATGTCTGTATATCTGATATAGACATAAGTATGTATATGTCTAATATATTGTCTAATATATCATCCTGAATGTCTTTGAAAGCTATCATACTAACTTTAATGTATATGTTTTAAGTTTATATAAATGCTCTTTTGCTGTAGATTCCTTTCTGCTTCTTACTATTTTCATTCAACACTAAATTTAAATAATGTATCTGTGTTTCTGTGTTTACATCTATTCTTTTACTTCTGATTATCCCATGGTACTCGATAATGGTATCAGTTGCATTTTAAAAATTATTCCTGGCTGGGTGTGGTGGTTCATGCCTGTAATCCCAGCAATTTATGGGAGCCAAGGTAGGAGAATTGCTTGGCCCAGGAGTTTGAGGCTGCAGTGAGCTATGATTGCACCACCTCACTACAGCCTGGGTGACAGAATGAGACTTTGTCCCAAATAAATATTCATTCATTTAACAGATACTCCCCATATACTATTTGCCAGGTACTGTTCTAGGTGCTGGTTATGCAGCAGTGAATAAAACAGAAAAATCTGTACCCTCATGGAACTTACAATCTTGTGGAAAGAGAGAGAATAAGTAAGTAAAACATATGGTATGTTAGACAGGCTAGCTGGTTAAGTTTTATGCCTCAGTTTGTTCAATTATAATAAAGGTACTTGAAACAAAATCTCCAAGGACCTTCCTAGCTCTAAAAATCCCATGATTCTGTGGTGCTTTAACTTTCTCATTTTTTTCTACTGTGCTGACCTCATCCCTTTAATAAATATTTATACACCTACCGTGTGTTTATAACTGCTATGCATGTGAGAGAATCAAAAGTAGAGCACAAAGTTTCTGCCTTTGAATTGTTTATAGTCGGTCTGGAAACAAGAGGTATCTGTATATTAACACTGTTATTTCCAGTCTGTTCTTATCTGTTTAGAACAGATCCATATTCTCAAGGGAATAGCAGCTATTTCAGCTGCAACCTGATTTCTGCGTGAGGGATAGGGTTGCCCCTGAACACAGTATAAGACTCCCTTTTTTAAATGTTCATATATATGTAAGAATCCTCACTGTAGTTCTGTAGCATTATTTTATGTTGTCCACTTATTTTCAATCTGGAACTTAGCCAGGATAGGAAAATTTATCTCAGAATTTATTAGATTGGTCTTCATTGGGATTTAATGGATGATCACTCACTGCCCTCATCTTTTGTGTGCCTATGTATGTCTGTGTGTAGTATCCCTCACTGCCTGCTGGGGATCAGTTCCAGGACCACCTGTGGATTCTAAAATCCACTCAAGCCCCACAGTTACCTGTTCAGAACTTGTGGATACAAAAAGTTGGCATTCTATTTTTGCAACTTTCTTTTCCCATAATACCATATTTTCGATCCAAGTTGGTTGCAGATGCAAAATTGCCCATATTGAGGGCTGACATATTTATTGCAAAAAAAAAAAAAGAAAGAAAGAAAGAAAACCATGTGTAAGTGGAACTGCACAGTTCAAATCCATGTTGTTCAAGAGTCAACTGTATTTATATGTTTGTTTAATTATGTTCAAGTATAATGTTCTGGATGCCTGAGTAAATGTGACCAACAAGGCTTTCAGCACACCAAATATGCTTATACTTTGTGCTTTGGTTTGTTTCTGCATCTATTTTGTAAGAAAGTATTGTTTTTAGAAATATATCTTTGCATTTCATTGGCTGTATGTACTTTGTGATAAAAGTATACCACTCCACAGGGATTAGGGATAGTGGGGTGAAGCGGGGAGAGCAGTGTGTGTGCTTATAAAAGGGCAACACCAGGGGCCCTTGTGATGGAACTGCGCTGCATCTTGTCTTTGATAATGGATACATGGTTTTATGCACATGTGACAAAACTGTGCTTATAAAGGGCAATAACCAGGGATCCTTGTAATGGAACTGTACTATATCTTGATTTTGGTGATGGATATGTTGTATTATGCACATGTGATAAAACTGCATAGAACTAAACACACACAGATGAATACAAATAAAACTGGGGAAATCAGGATGAGATAGGTGAATCATATCAATGTCAATAATACAGCTGTGCTATAGTTTTGCAAGATGTTACCATTTGAAGAAAACAGGGTGAAAGGTATACCAGATCTCTATGATTTCTTTCAACTGAATGTGAACCTACAATTATCTCAAACTAAAAGTTTCAATTAAAAACAATTTAAAGAAGTCTGTGTTAAAAGATAGTGGCTTAACACATGTAGATGCAGGAAGCACATTCATATATCACTTTGTGGAGCATGACTTTCATTTACAATCAAAGGATGCTCTGCTAAATAGATTTTATAAATTTTCTATTCTGAGTTTTCTTGTGCATGTATAGAAAGTAAGGCAATAGCTGTGATGTGTTATCTTCATTAGCAGAAGAAGAACTTTGCAAACACTTAAGTGATACCAGTTTTGTATCAGTCTCATTGTCTGTGTCAAATGGAAATTCAGTTAATTCTAATAATGGTTCTTTTTTTTCATACAATTCATGGAATAAAATTAAAGTTTTTGGAAGTTCATTCATCAGAATGGAAATATTTGATATTATTGTGAATGCTAATGTGAATTCAACATCAAAGAAAATGTTACTTTTTTTTTTTTTTTTTTTTTTGGAGACAGAGTCTCACTCTGTCATCCAGGCTGGAGTGCAATGGCTTACTGCAGCCTCAACCTCCTGGGTTCAAGCAGTCCTCCCACCTTAGCTTTCCAAGTAGCTGGGACTATAGTGCACACTACCATACCCAGCAAATTAAAAAAATTTTTTGTACAGATGGGGTCTCATTATGTTGCCCAGGCTAGTCTCAAACTCCTGACTCAAGTGATCCTTCTGCCTCGGTCTCCCAGAGTGCTGGGATTACAGGCATGAGCCACTGTGCCTGGCCATTTGTTATTTTTTTTATTTTTTTTAAATTAAATTTAATTAATTATTATTATTTTTTGAGACTCGCTCTGTTGCCCAGGTTGGAGTGCAGTGGCACTATCTTGGCTCACTGCAACCTCTGCCTCCAGGGTTCAAGCGATTCTCGTGCCTCAGCCTCCCGAGTAGCTGGAATTACAGGTGCATGCCTCCATGCCCTGCTAACTTTTGTATTTTTAGTAGAGATGGGGTTTCGCCCTGTTGGCCAGGCTGACCTCAAGTGATCCTCCCGCCTCGGCCTCCCAAAGTGCTGTGATTATAGGCGTGAGCTACCATGCCCAGCCAATTTTATTTTTTTGTTCAGATGAGGTCTTGCTGTGTTGCCCAGGCTGGTCTTGAACTCCTGGCCTCAAGTGATCTTTCCGCCTTGACCTCCCAGTGTTAGGATTATAGATATGAGCCATCACACCTGGCCTGTTTTTAGAATAATGATATAAATATTAAGTATAATGGGGCAGAGTTAATGTCAAAACAGTGTTCTTACTATATTAAGAAACAATGTAGCAGAAAATATATTTGAAATTGGTTGTAGCACATTCATTATTTATAATTACATCTAAATAAGTCTGGTATTCTACCAATAAAATAACTATAATTTTCAAAATTTACAAGTATTTCTATATACATATAGTATTTTTACTATAAATTTTTGTGATAACTGATGTTGAATTTTTAAAAATGTTTCAGCAAGTCGGTATTTACGTTGTTTCATTGCCACCTGTCAGCAATAACATCTTAGAGATATTTGAAAAATATGTTTACCACTCCGTATTTACTCCCTGAAATTTTTTCAGGGAACTTGAGATGGAGTGGCATCCTCATTTTAAAAATACATATATCTATCCTGACAATATTTAGCAGTTCAAAAGGTAATCAGATTGTGAGTATATTATTTTGCTTTCATTCTTTTCACCCTCCATTTCAAGACACTTATCGAATTTTTCTTTCTTTTTTTCTTCTTTCTTTCTTTCTTTCTTTCTTTTTTTTTTTTTTTTTTTTTTGAGACAAGGTCTTGCTTGGTCACCCAGGCTGACTGGAGTGCAGAGGTGTGAACAAGGCTCACTGCAGCCTCGACCTCCTGGGTTCAAGCAATCCTCCCATCCCAGCCCCACCAAGGAGCTGGGACTACAGGACTGCACCACCATGCCTGGCTACTTTTGGTATTTTTTGTAAAGACAGGATTTTGTCATGTCTCAAATTCCTGAGCTTTAGCGATTCGCAGGCCTCAGCCTCCCAAAGTGCTGGGATTATAGATATGAGCTACTGTACCTGGTGTTTATTAAATTCTTGACTCAGTTTATGCCCTTACCCCCTTCTCTTCCACTTCTCACAGACACACGCACGTCAAGGACCTAACCAAGTTAGATGAATCTTGTGTCTGGGTGTAGCTGCTCCTGTTTCCTGGTTGTTAGTAGATATTCCATGTTGGTTAAAGCTGTGGTTTCTTCCTCTTGAGGTGCTTATGATTTCTGTGCTGCAGCTTGTTTCCCTGCAGAAGCTATTGACTCCTACTGAAACTCCTTTTGTGTGTGCGTGTGTCTGTTGTTAAAGCTAACCTATAGTGCTTGGTACAATACAGTTGGTCTGGCTATGCTCTTAAGACTTTGTCAGTGGCATCATCTTTCCATCTAGTGTTTAAAATGACTCATAATTACAAGTTACTAAATTACTTAATTTTAAAAATATGATATTGACATATTGAATTCCGTAATATGACATTGCTTAGTCTCTTGTTCAGAAGACTTTGGTTCCTTGGTGAGATTTGATATAAATGATTCTATTTAAGTACATTTGCCCCTTGGTATCCTCCAAGGATTAGTTCCAGGATACCCCCAACCTCCACCCCTTGGATACCAAAGTCCACATATACTCAAGCCCCTTATGTAAAATGGTGTAGTATTTGCATATAATCTACACACATCCTCCGGTATACTTTAGTTAGTTAGTTAGTTAGTTAGTTAGCTAGTTAGTTTTGAGATGGAGTCTGGCTCTGTCGCCCAGACTGGAGTGCAGTGGCGTGATCTTGGCTCACTGCAAGCTCCGCCTCCCGGGTTCATGCCATTCTCCTGGCTCAGCCTCCCGAGTAGCTGGGACTACAGGAGCCCACCACCACGCCTGGCTAATTTTTTGTATTTTTAGTAGAGACAGGGTTTCACTGTGTTAGCCAGGATGGTCTCGATCTCCTGATCTCGTGATCCGCCCACCTCGGCCTCCCAAAGTGCTGGGATTACAGGCATGAGCCACCGCACCTGGCCCTTCCTGTCTACTTTAAATCACCTCTAGATTATCTATAATACCTAATTCCATTAAATGCTATATAAATAGTTATACCGAATTATTTGGTTAAATTTGTACTACATTTTTTTGTTGTATCATTCATTTGAGATAGAGCTTTACTCTGTTACCCAGGCTGGAGTGCAGTGGTGTGATCAGGGCTCACTGCAGCCTCAGCTTCCTGGGCTCAAGTGATTCTCGTGCCTCAGTCTCCTGAGTAGCTGAGAATACAGGCATGTGCCACCCTGCCTGGCACTAACTTTCTTTCTTTTTTTTTTTTTTTTTAGAGATGGGATCTCATTATATTGCCCAGGCTGGCTTTGAACTCTTGGGCTGAAACGATCCTCCTGCCTTGGCCTCTCAAAGTGCTGGAATTACAGACGTGAGCCACTGAGCCCAGTCTGTTATTTTTATTGTTTTTGAAAAACATCTTTTCGGGCCATATGTGGTGGCTCATGCCTGTAATCCCAGCACTTTGGGAGGCCGAGGCAGGCAGATCACCTGAGGTTAGGAGTTCGAGACCAGCCTGACCAACATGGAGAAACCCAGTCTCTACTGAAAATACAAAATTAGCTGGGCATGGTGGCACATGCCTGTAATCCCAGCTACTTGGGAGGCAGAGGCAGAAGAATCTCTTGAACCTTGGAGGTGGAGGTTGCGGTGAGCCAAGATCGAGCCACTGCACTCCATCCTGGGCAACAAGAGCAAAACTGTCTCAAAAACAACAACAACAACAACAACAAAACATTTTTTCAATCCATAGTATGGATGTGGAACTCATGGATACAGAAGGCTGACTGTCATATCTTTGAAATTTGTAATAAAGGGAAAGTACTTTTGGGTATTCTTTGAAATTTTTTTATATGGAAGTTACTTGAGTCTATATTTGAATTATGTTAAATGTATACATTTTTCCCATGTGGATGAGGCTCTGTACACAGTGCCCCAGAAATAGGCATGTTGTTCTTTCTTACGCTCTTTACCCTGTACACATTTCCTCTTTTGTACCCTTATTTATTCTTCTTGCTTTCTTTTTCTCCCCCTTATGTGCTTGTTTTTTCTTTTTTTTCCTCATTGCCTCTCTTCAGCATGTTTTGTTTTTAAAGTATGTATTTATTCTTTACTGAAACGTGTTTCCCGAAGAACTTGTTTTTAAAAATTGCTTATTGGCTCTTAACCATAAGAAAACAATACATGAAGTCAGTTTAGTAATTATCACTATTAACAGAACTTTAAGTATCCTCAGGCATATTGGGGGAAATATTTGATTGGAATGAATTTAAGTCCAATTCTTACTCTTTTCAATACAGTTATTTCTCAAACTCTGAGGCTGTGGAGTTCGCACATTGAAATCTGTCATCTTTTTCAGAGAGAAACTTTTTGTAATGTGTAAGTAGTTTTTGGCTTTCATTTTGATTTGTTTCAGTTAGCTATTTTCTGTATTAAACACAGTGAAACCTTAATTTTCCAGAAGTCTTAATAATTTGGAATATATTCTCCACGTAATAATTATGGGTAACAAATGATACAAAGTAATTCAATTGAAAGATGTCTCAAGATGTGCCTTGGGTCACTATTAATTCAACACCATTTATTAGAGACAAAATCTTCAATGTAAAGAATACGGTTCCCTTTTAGTAGTTATTTCCTGTGTTCTATTGTGAATGAGTTCAAATTATTAAATTTTGTGAAAAATACCCAAAAGAGCTAATGAAAAGGAATTTTATAAATTAATGTATCTCAAATATGTACTTATAATAACTAGTTATTTCCAAGGATAAAGTGGCAGTTCTCAAAAAAACTTATTAAATATATGTTTTCATGAAAATACTGTATCTCTTCTCTTTCCCCTTTTTTTTTTTGAGACAGAGTCTACCTCTGTTGCCCAGGCTGGAGTACAGTGGCATGATCTTGGCTCATTGCAACCGCTGCCTACAGCGTTCAGGTGATTCTTGTTCCTCAGCCTCTCAAGTAGCTGGGATTATAGGCATGCACCATCATGCCTGGCTAATTTTTGTATTTTTGGTAGAAACGGGGTTTCACCATGTTGGCCAGGCTGGTCTTGAACTGCTGACCTCAAGTGATCCACCCATCTCGGCCTCCCCGAAGTGCTGGGATTACAGGCATGAGCCACTCTGCCTGGCCTCTTACCCTTCTTTCTACATAGCAAGACATAAAACTATTTTATGCAATAGTAAGTGTCTACTTTAGTTTGTTTGTTTATTTATTTATTATTTTGAGACAGAGTCTCACTCTTGCCCAGGCTGGAGTGCAGTGGCGTGATCTCAGCTCACTGCAGTCTCTGCCTTCCGGGTTCAAGCAATTCTCCTGCCTCAGCCTCCTGAGTAGCTGGGATTTCAGGCATGTACCACCATGCCCCGCTAATTTTTTTTTGTATTTTAAGTAGAGATGGGGTTTCACTGTGTTGGCCAGCCTGGTCTCGAACTCTTGACCTCAAGTGATCTGCCTGCCTTGGCCTTCCAAAGTGCTGGGATTACAGGCATGAGCCACCACGCCTGGCCATGCTTTAGTTTAAAAAACGTAAAGTTAGTGTGTAGGAAAAAGGAGGATGTTTTAGTTTCTTCATTATGATGGAATGAAAATACTTTACCAGAGTAATTTTTAAGGTTATATGTATTTAGAGCTTATAATATAAAATTCATGCACACATGAAAGCACATAAGTAAAGGCTGGTATAACCTTTGACCTAATAATTCTATTTCAGTAAATGTATCCTGAAGAAATCCTAAAATTGTATCCAGAGGTTTATCAAGATTATTCATTGTACCCTTTAAAAAATATTAGCAAAATAAGTAGAAGTAATAAATGATCTACAGTAAGCACATAGGTCAAAAATGGTATATCCATAAAATAAAATACTATGCAGCCCTTTAAAAATTGTTTTGAAAGACTAATGAACTGGAGGAAAAAAAAACAAAAGTGCTTTTGTTATTCTGCAACTTTCTTAAACAGATGGTCAATTGGGTAAAACGACTCTTTTTTTGAGAGCACTTGTTATATGCAGTGAGCTGAGGGTGATGAGTCAGCATTTAATAGCCTTCTCAGAAGAACAGGTTGTTAACACTTTCTTTTTAAGTGTCCATCTAGGAGGCATTTCTGAAAAGGTTAAGCCCTTTATCATATGTAGAAATCCTATATATAAGGAAATTGCTGCATAGGTGCCATTAGTATGTAAATAAAACAAGGAGAAACATTTAATCCTTCTTTAGTGTCTTTTTTTTTTTTCTTTTTTTTCCAGACAGAGTCTCGCTCGGTCGCCCAAGCTGGAGTGCAGTGGCATGATCTCGGCTCACTGCAACCTCCGCCTCCCGGGTTCAAGCGATTCTCCTGCCTCTGCCTCCCGAGTAGCTGGGACTACAGGCACATGCCACCGTGCTTGGCTAATTTTTGTATTTTTAGTAGAAATGGGGTTTCACCATATTGGCTGGGCTGGTCTCAAACTCCTGACCTTGTGATCCACCCGCGTTGGCCTCCCAAAGTGCTGGGATGACAGGCATGAGCCACCTTGCCCAGCCTAGTCTCATTTTTAAAGAAAATAGTGAGAATACTTACAGTATATTTGAGCGATTAATACAGATTCCAAGAAATGTGTCACGAATTCTGAAAACTGATGACATTAGCAATATAGAAAATTAAATGAGTTTTGGGATTTCAATTAAAATGTTAATAATTATATTGTAAACAAGTATATACTACATAAGAATATCTTTGCCCTGAGATTTTATGGTCTACAAAGGAAGGTTGTTTACTGTAAACTAGCATTTTCTGAGGGTTGTTTCTTGTTGTTAAGTGGGAAAATATGGTTCATTGTTCAAATAGACTTGGGAAATCCTGAGTTAAACAAAGTTTATCGGCTACCTTTATCAGAAGATTGCTGAGGATTTAGTATTTTTATATATATAAGTAAATATCCAAAGAGACCTGTGGTGTGTGTATGTAATTTATTTGTCCATGGAATCTTTTCTTTGCACTTATTGGAAGTGTGTCTAACATGAAACGAAATCTGGGAAATTGTTTTAGATTAAACTTTTTTCCTATAATAGAGATACATAAATAATGACGGTACTGTGGAATGTATTCTCCTAGTTAAAGAAAAAAATAGGTTGGGTATGGTGGCTCACGCCTGTAATCCCAACACTTTGGGAGACTGAGGTGGAAGAATCTCTTGAGCCCAGGAGTTTGAGACCAGCCTGGGCAACAAAATGAGACTCTCTCTCTACAACAAAAACAAACTAGCCACGCGCGGTGGTGCACACCTGTGGTCCCAGCTGCGCAGGAGGCTGAGGCAGAAGGATTTCTTGAGCCCAGGTGGTCAAGGCTGCAGTGAGCCATGTTTGCGCTACTCCATTTCAGCCTGGGCGACAGAGCGAGACCCTGTCTCAAAAATAAATAAATACATAAATAAAATTAAGTGATACCAGACAACCAAAGGAGACTGCAGATATATGATAGATTCTGTGTATTTTTTCTTTGAATCTATTGTGAGCATGCATTACTGTTATACTCTCTTACTTTTATTATTTAAAATTATTCTCTTTGATATATCTGCTGAGACTTACTTCTGGTAGATTTTTGTGTGTGTGCTTTTGTAGTTTTGGAACAGAAGCTTGTCTTCCACTGGGCTTTGTTTGTGGAAAACCTGGGTTGAGGCTGTACCCTCAAGAACTGTTTTACTTTTCAAGGGGTATCACTAGCTTGAGAACAGTTTTTTTTTTTTTCTTTTTGAGATGGGAGTTTCGCTCTTGTTGCCCAGGCTGGAGTGCAATGGTGCGATCTCAGCTCACCACAACCTCTTCCTCCTGGGTTCAAGCGATTCTCCTGCCTCAGCCTCCCGAGTAGCTGGGATTACAGGCATGTGCTACCATGCCTGGCTAATTTTGTATTTTTAGTAGAGATGGGGTTTCTCCATGTTGGTCAAGCTGGTCTTGAACTCCAACCTCAGGTAATCTGCCTGCCTCAGCCTACCAAAGTGCTGGGATTACAGGCGCGAGCCACTGTGCTCGGCCAACCTGAGAACACTTTTGTTATTAATTTCTTAGTTTCCTGGGACCATCCATATGGTGTAAGTTCAAACCCCAAACCCAAGTGTGAATAGGCCTATTGTTATGAATTCTCAGAGGAGACTCCCCCACCACCCTCCCTACAACTTTATTATCTCCCTGTGTCAGTGGATAGGTCTTTTAAATCCACTCTTTGGCTGGGAGTAATAGTCCTTTGAAACTCTCGGCTTTATACAGGTGGCTCAGTTCCAATTCTCTGTCTATGTGGTCTGAAGTGCTTATCTCCCAGCTTTTAATGCCTTCTAAAACACAAACCGGATCAGGTGCGGTGGCTTATGCCTGTAATCCCAGCACTTTGGTAGACTGAGATGGGAGGATCATTGGACCCCAGGAGTTCAAGACCAGCCTGGGCAACATAGTGAGACCCTCCCCCCCATCTCAGAAGAATAAAACAAAATAAACACACAAACCTCTTGATTATTGAGGAGATCAGTAAATTTCCCCACTCAGTGGTAATTTACAGACTGCATTCTGACTTTTGGTTTCCTCAGTGTTTTGGGGACCTAGGAATTACCCTTACATTCTTACAAGTCTATGTAAGATTTATATTTAAAAGCGCTTATTGAACGACTGTGCATTTATTTATTTATTTATTTATTTATTTATTTATTTGAGGTGGAGTTTCACTCTTTTTGCCCAGGCTGGAGTGCAGTGGTCTGATCTCGGCTCACTGCAACCTCTGCTTCCCAGGTTCAAGCGATTCTTATGCCTCAGCCTCCTGAGTAGCTGGGATTACAGGCACCTGCCACCATGCCCAGCTAATTTTTGGTATTTTAGTAGAGACAGGGTTTCACCATGTTGGCCAGGCTGGGCTCAAACTCCTGACCTCAGGTGATCCACCCTCCTCGGCCTTCCAAAGTGCTGGGATTACAGGCGTGAGCCACTTGCGCCTGGCCAGACTGTGCATTTAAAAAGATCTCTTTTTGTTGTCTACTTAGGTAATGTAGGTTTCCATATTGCCAAAATTGGGAATTCATCCATTACTTTTATAATAAAAGATTGCTAAAGATGTTTTTATTGTTAAAAAAATTCTTTTTACATATAAGTTAAATATATAATGCTAGTGTGTTTATCAAGGAGCTAGTGCTCTTTTTGTAGTTTTTGTTCTTATATGCACACAAACCACTTATATTTATTTTGCTTATTATAGGGGAGTACTACTCTTTTACTTTCCTTTTAGATGTAACCTTCTGTAATGGAAGATGATTGAAGACAAGGGGCCTCGTGTTGCTGACTACTTTGTTGTAGCAGGATTAACTGATGTTTCAAAGCCTCTAGAAGAAGAAATTCACTTCAACGATGCTTGTCATAAAGTAGCTAAACCAAAAGAACCTATTACAGATGTTTCAGTTATTATCAAATCTCTTGGGGAGGAAGTCCCACGGGATTATATTTGTATCGATATTACCCCAACTGGATTGTCAGCTGATCTTAATAATGGAAGTCTTGTGGGGCCACAGATTTACCTTTGCTATAGAAGAGGAAGAGATAAGCCTCCACTTACAGATCTGGGGTAAGTATTTTTTTAAATGACTTACTGTTATTGATCCAAATAATATGCCTTGTAGATTTTGAGATTAATTGTTCATTTTGGTCATTAATAGATGTATGGCAGATTTAGAAAAATAGACAAGTTTGTATTCAGAAACCTGTGTTCTCTCCATATTTCCTTTTGTCTCTCTTTATCCTACAGTTCCCAGCAGTCTTACCGTGCCTGGGTTTCTTTCTGTTAGAGGCAGGGGAGAGAATTTGAAAAAAATTTGCAGGAAAGTACTAGAAAATTAATGTATTATCCTGATTGGAAAATTTTTGATTATTTTTAAAATATGAAAAAAGGCTTTTAGGCATGTTACAATGATCAGCATAGATGGATTTTTTTTTTTTTTTTTTTTTTTTTTTTTTGAGACGGAGTCTTGCTCTGTCACCCAGGCTGGAGTGCAGTGGCGCGATCTCGGCTCACTGCAAGCTTTGCCGCCTCGGCCTCCCAAAGTGCTGGGATTACAGGCGTGAGCCACCCGCACCTGGCTGGATTTTCTTTTTTTTAAAGAGACAGGGTCAATCTCTATCACCCAGCTGGAGTGCAGTGGCATGATCATAGCTCACTGCAGCCTCAAACTCCTGGCCTCAAGTGATCCTCCTGCCTCAGCCTCCTGAGTAGCTGGTACTGTAGATACACGCCATCACGCCTGGCTAGTTTTTAATTTTTTTGTAGAGACAGTGTCTTGCTATGTTGCCCAGGCTAGTCTCGAACTCCTGACCTCAAGTGATCCCCCTGCCTTGGCCTCCCAAAGTACTGGGATTACAGATGTGAGCCACCACACCCAGCTCCATTATAGATGGATTGTTAACTATGTGTATCAAAGAAGGATCTTGGGGTAAATTAGAGCTTTACTTGGGGTGCTTTATTATTGAGATATAATTCATGTACCATACAGCCACTCATTTATTTAAAGTGCACAGTTTAATAGTTTTTAGTATTTTCAGAGTTATGCAACCATCACCACAGTAAATTCTATGACATTTTTATCATGTCAAAAAGAAACACTGTACTCATTAATAGCTGCTCCCTAATTTCCTAACTCACTTAGCCTTAGATTACTTTCTGTCTTTATGGATTTGCCTGTTTTGCACATTTCATATAAATAGAATCATACTATGTATATGATCTTTTTTGATTAACTTCTTTCACTTATAATGTTTTCAAGGGTCATCCATGTTATAGTATGTGTCAGTACTTTATTCCATTTTATGACTGAATAGTATTCCATCATATGGGTATAACACAATTTATTCATCTGTTGATGGATGTTTGAGACTTTTCCACTTTTGGGCTATTATAAATAATATTGCCATGAATATTCTTTTGCAAGTTTTTATGTGGACATATATTTTCATTTTTTATATGTATATACCTAGGAGTGACATTGCTGGGTCTTATGGTAATTTCATGTTCAGCCTTTTGAGGAACTGCCAGGCTGCTAAGCAACTGTACCATATTGCATTCCCACTTGCGGTACATGAGGGTTCCTATTTCTCCATGTCCTAGTCAGCATTTCATATTATTTTGATTATTGCTGCCCCAGTAGGTGTGAGATAGTATCTCATATGGTCTTGATTTGCATTCACTTGATGGCTAATGATGTTGAGCATCTTTTTATGTGCTTACTGACAAGTTTGTGTATCTTTGGAGAAATGTCTATTCAGATCCTTTCCCCATTTTTAATTTGGTTGTCTTTTTATTTGTTTAGCTATAAGAGTTCTTAACATATTCTAGATAAAGTCCCTTATCAGTTAAATGATTTACACATATTTTCTGTAGGTTCTTTTTACTTTCTTTATGGAATCCTTTGAAGCCAAAATATTTAGATTTTGTAGCTGAGTATAAGGCAGAGAGGTTAAGTAACTGCTTACAGAACTGCAGCTAGTAACAGGAGGTAGGAATTTGAATTTAGATTGTCTAACTTCTTTGTGTGTAGGTGCCCTTTTTTTAAGTTAAAAAAAAAAGTAAAACAAGACCAAAAGAAGAAAGAATAAGCACTTAACCTAACATTAGGGTTCATGCAGTTGCTATGATTAAGCATCGGATTTAACTGTGAATTTTCAAAATGTTGAGAAGATTTAAAAAAAAAAATTTGTTGATGGCCAGAACAAAAAGTGAAATTAAAACTTATATTAGAAATAATTTGGCCAGGCACAGTGGCTCGTGCCTGTAATCCCAGTGCTTTGGGAGGCCTAGGTGGGTAGATCACCTGAGGTCGGGAGTTCGAGATCAGCTTGACCAACATGGCAAAACCCTGTCTCTACTAAAAATACAAACTTAGTCTGTTGTAGTGGTGTGTGCCTGTAATCTCAGCTACTTGGGAGGCTGAGGCAGCGGGAGAATTGCTTGAACCCGGGAGGCAGAGGTTGCAGTGAGCCAAGATCATGCCATTACATTCCAGCCTGGGCAACAAGAGGAAAACTCCATCTCAAAAAATAGTAATAATAATAATTTGACCAGTTTTTGGCATTATATTTTATTTTTATAGTGGATTTTATATGAGAGAATATTGATTGATGATGAAGACACTGCTTGTTACAAGTTTTATAGCAAATGCAAAAACACAATTTATAGCTTTATAGCAAATACAAAAACACATTTAATTTGTAGCTAGGCACGGTGGCTTACACCTGTAATCCCAACACTTTGGGAGGCTGAGGCAGACAGGTCACCTGAGGTCAGGAGTTCGAAACCAGCCTGGCCAACATGGTGAAACTTCGCCTCTACTAAAAATACAAAAATTAGTTGGGTGTGGTGCCACACACCTATAATCCCAGCTACTTGGGAGGCCGAGGCTGGAGAATTGCTTGAACCTGGGAGGCAGAGGTTGCAGTGAGCCAAGATCACGACACTGCACTCCAGCCTAGGTGACAGAGTGAGACTCTGAGACTCTGTCTCAAAAAAACAATATATAGCTTATTTTATTTTTATTTTTTTACTCGTGCTAAGGACTTGGCATTAAAGTACAAATCCATGAATTCAGTGAGGGAATAAACTAATATTATTTAAGCACTATTTTTTTTAGTGTCCCTAAGTGCTTAAATATTCAAAACTTAATGAACGAATGCCAGGTCCACCCTGTACTAAAAGCCTACGATTTTACCCCAACAAAGAAAAAATAAAAGCCTAGTGCCTCACCCAGACTTTTGATTAAGGATGGATTTGAAGTTAGATTGTCTTAGCCTAAAACTCTCTCTTAAAGCTAAGGAAAGTATTGGAGATAAAAGTGTGCAAGCATACTCTACACAGTTGGGCAAGTAACCTTTTGTAAAATTTTAACTTTGGCCAAAATGCTAGTTGCTTTTTCTAAAGAAGGTGCTTGTTTTAGAGACAAAAAAAAATTAATAACTATATTAAATGATGTGCCAAAACAGGTACCTTCACATTTAATTGTGCCTTTTCTCTGGTTTATATTAACAAAAACAATGGTTTATCAGAATTTTTCCTTAAAACAAAGTTTTTGGTGGGGAAAAGAGTTATTCTTTGATGTATACAAGACCATGCATTTCAAAATTGCAGTAAGATTGGAATATTTTTACCACACTGCTACATTTAAGGATCAGTTGATGATGCCTGAGAACATTACTTTTCATATTTAAAGTGCTTTGTGTATTTGTGTATTCATTTTTAAAATTTTATATTTAGGGTTTTATATGACTGGAAGGAAAGATTGAAACAGGGTTGTGAAATTATTCAGAGTACTCCCTATGGACGCCCCGCAAATATCAGTGGGAGTACCTCATCACAAAGAATTTATATCACTTACCGAAGAGCCTCTGAAAACATGACTCAGAATACATTGGCTGTCACTGACATATGTATTATTATACCCAGTAAAGGAGAAAGCCCACCACACACGTTCTGCAAAGTCGACAAGAATCTCAATAACAGTATGGTAAGTGACTTACTTACACTGATAACATTAACCACTGATGAAAAGAGCATAATTTAAAATTTTTTTTTTTTTTGAAAACAGCATAGTATAATTACAGAATTGAAAAATGTGTTTTTAAAGATGTTAGATATTTTATTTTTTGGAAAGTACTTTGTACTTTCAAAAGAAACTGCAAAGAACTCTTCTCTTTAATTAAAAAAATAATTTCCCCCACCCCCCCTGCCCTCTACAAAAGCAATGAGTATCCTTCCACTTGTGGACTAGATCCCACACCTCAATAGGACTAGATCCCACATCTCAATTTACCTATTTGAGGACATGGCTTTAGTAGTCCTCCCTACTTTTTTGTAAATCATCAGTTTTTCCCTCCCTTTTTCTTCCAACATGCACAGATTTCTTATCTTTATAAAACTTCTTGATCTCATATTCCTCTCCTTCCATTGCCGCATTTCATTATCCTTTACAGTAAAAGTTCTGGAAAGAGTTGAGTATATTCTGCCCCATTCCTCAGTTTGCTCTTTCTAGTCAGCCTTTTGTCTCCATCACTCCATCAAGATTTCTCTTGTTGTCATATCCAGAGATCAATTCTTTGTTTTAATTTTTCAGCAAGTTTCTACATAAATGATTATTTCTTCCTTCTTGAAACAGTGCCATGAAGAAGAAATATACTTTCTTCTTAGGTACTCTCTTGTTTTTTCCTTTTACCTCACCAGTCATTCCCTCTCTGCCTTTGCCAATTCCTTTTCATCTCCCCATCCCTATACAATGGAGTGCCTCATGGTTCAGTCCTCAAACCATTTATCTTCACCACCTAAACATACTCCTTTGGTGATCTAATCATTTAAATACAGGCCATGTGTGGATGACTTCTAAATTTGTCTAATCTGGACTTCTCTAATTCATCATCCCTTCTTGAATATCATATAATGGAGCATCTCAAATTTATTATATCCAAAACTGAACTCCTGATGTTTCTCTCCAAACCTGCTTATCCCCATAGTCTTCCTTATCTAGCAAATGGAAATTCCATTCTTCTAGTAACTCACACTGAAAAACCTTGGAGTAAACTTAACCTTTATCTTCTCCTCATTCAGTTCTTCTGTAAACTCTGTTAACTATAATTTCAAAACGTATCTTGAACATGGCCACTTCTCGGCACCTCTATTGCCATAACCCTAGTCTAAGCCATAATTGTCTCTTAATGGGATTATTGCAGTAGTGTTCTAATCCAGGGGTCAGGTAAATTTTTTCTTTAAAGAGCTAGGTAATAAATTAGGTTTTACAGGTCATACAATCTCTGTCTCATAGTCATCTCTTTTTTTTAACCCTTATTTATAAAAGCAAAAACTATTCTTAGTTTAGATATACAAGAACAGACCTTGGGCCAAATGCAGGCCATAGTTTTTTATCTAACTGATCAATTCTTCCACTCTGCTCTCTCTGTTGTATTCTTTGCATAGACAAGAGTGATCCTTTAAAAACATAGATCAGATCCTATCACTACTCTGCTTAAAACCCTTAATGGCTTCCCATCTCACTCTTAGTAAAAGCCAAAGTCCACCCATGCATGATCCTTAACTGTCTTGTCTTTGTTCTTTTATTACTGTTTTGAATTAAAAAAAAAAAAAAAAAAAAGGAATGTATACTTAAAGAAAATTGGAGGGCAGGGAGTATCTAAATTATAGATCTATGAAGTAGAAAGTGAGAAAGTGAAGGTTCTTGTTCCTACTTCCATGTTTTGTCAGGGGTAACAATGAGCAATTTGACTTGTATCCTTCCAGACCTTTTGTGTCACATATGTGGGGTATGTATAATAAATTAATCCTTAATTTTTTTTAATTTGAATTTTTTTGTATTTCCTTTTTCTTTTTTCACTTTTTATTTTAAAATCGGGGTACATGTGCAGGTTTGTTACACAGGTATGTATTGCATGATGCTGAGGTTTAGGGTATGATTGAACCGGTCTCCCAGATAGTGAGCATAGAACCCAATGGGTGGTTTATTAGCCCTTGCTTTCCTCCCTGTCTTCCCCCTTGAGTAGTCCCTAGTGTCTTTTGTTCCCATCTTTATGTCCAGGTATACCCAATGTTTAACTCTCACTTATAAGTGAGAAAATGCAGTATTTAGTTTTCTGTGTCTGCATTAGTTTACTTAGGATGATGACCTCCATCTGCATCATGTTGCTGCACAGGACATGATTTCATTCTTTATGATTGTATGGTATTCAAATAATGGAAATTTCTTTATATTCTGATATAAGCCTTTTTTCTATCTTTATCAGTTTATATAATTTTTTACTTAATTCTTTTAACGACTGCATAATATTCCAGAAAGTACAAATGCAGAATGATGAATACAAGTTATTTTCAGTTTTTTCCATTGCTAGTAATGCTGCTTTGATTAACGCTGTGCATTTGCTGTAGATATTTGAGTGTCTCTGGAAGAATAAATAATTGTAAGTGGAACTGATGGGTCCATGAGTATGCTGACCATTTTGAAAGTGTTGAAATATTGTTCTGAAAACGCTGTGGCAGTTTTTACTCCCAGCAGCCATAGTTTATGAGAATGCTATTTCCTAGGTTCCCACACCTCACCAACATTGGTTGTTATTGGTTATTGACTTTTTAATTATTGACTATATAATACAAAATTGTTGTAATTTTAATTTGCATTTGCTTATTGTGGAGGTTAATATTTTAATATATTTATTGAATATTAAATATACTTAATATCAGTGTATTAAATACATTATTGAATGGCTAAATATTATTGTATTAAATGGATGTGCCACAATGTATTTATTATCCTCTTTTGTAAAGACCTTTAGATTCTGATTTTTTAAAATGTTACAAGCAAGCTGTTATGAACATACTTATAACCAAATCTTCTATAAAACAAGTTACATTTATTTAGCTCTTCTGTGCTATACACTGTTCTAAGTAGTTCATATTCAATAATTCAGTTCCACATAACCACCCTGAATAGGTATTTTCTCCCCATTTTACAAAGAAGAAAATTTGAGAGTTAAAGAGGTGGTTACTAGTTACTTTCCCATGGTCATACCTTCAATTAGTAGTTAAAGCAAGGTTCAAATTCAGGCTGCAGAACTCCAGAACCAAACTCCTGAGCACTGTACTGCGTTAATTATTTCCTTATGGTTTGTCCTGGAATTTCTGGATCAAGGCATATATTTACTATTAAGATTTTATCCAGAAGGGTTTAACCAATTAAAATTCCTACCAATAAAGTGTGAGAATATTGTTTTGTTTTGTTTTGTTTTTCATAACTCTGTCAACAATTGGGTCTTTTTTTTCTTTTTTTCTACTGCAGCTGCTCTGGAGAAACAATTGGGTTTTTCTTTTGTTTTTTTTAGAGACAGGGTCTTGTTCTATTGCCCAGGCTGGAGTATAGTGGCCTGCTTATGGCTCATTGCAGCTTCGACCTCTTGGGCTCAAGTGATCCTCCCACCTTAGCCTCTCGAGTAGCTCGATGGATCAACTACAGGTGTGCACCACCATATCCGGCTGATTTTTAATTTTTTTGTAGAGTTGGGGTTTCCCTACATACGCCAGGCTCGTCTCAAACTCCTGAGCTCCAGCAATCCTCTTACTTCAGTCTCCCAAAGTACTGGAATTACAGACATGAGCCCCTGTGCCTGGCCAACAATTGGGTTTTTAATCACAAAATTTTAAATTTAATTTCTTTCTTTCTTTTTCTTTGGTTTTTTTTTTTTTTTTTTTTTTAGACAGGATCTTTCTCTGTTATCCACGTTGCAGTACTGCAATAGCGCGATCTCAGCTCTCTGTAGCCTCAAACTCTTGGGCTAACATGATTCTCCTACTTCAGCCTCCCAAATAACTGGGACTACAGGCATGCACCACCATGCTCGACTAATTTTCAAATTTTTTTGTAGATACTGGGTCTTATTGTATTGCCCAGACTGATCTTGAGCTCCTGGCCTCAAGCAATCCTCCCTCTTTGGCCTCCCAGAGCACTAGGATTGCAGGCATAAGTTACTTTGCTTAGCTGTAAATCTAATTTCTTTTTATTTTATTTCATTTTTTCTGACCCTGTCTTATGGTGTGGATTTTGTTTCTTTTTTTTATTTTTCTCTAAAGTTAATTTCTTAAAGATGTTAGAGCAGATATTTACAGTGTCCTATTATAATTATGTAAATTAAGACTTTGCTAAGATCTAAAGATTTTATACACATTTCAGCATGTATTAAGTTTTTATGGAAGTTGACTTTTTAAAAATTCATGTTCCTTTTTCTGAAGTATAGGGAAGCAGACTTTTTTTTTTTTTTTTTTTGAGACGGAGTATCGCTCTGTCACCCGGGCTGGAGTGCAGTGGCGCCATCTCAGCTCACAGCAACCTTCACCTCCCAGGTTCAAGCAATTCTCCTGCCTCAGCCTCCTGAGTAGCTGGGATTACAGGCACACGCCACCATGCCCGACTAATTTTTGTATTTTTAGTAGAGATGGGGTTTTGCCATGTTGGTCAGGCTGGTCTTGAACTCCTGACCTTGTGATCCGCCCACCTGAGCCTCCCAAAGTGCTGGGATTGCAGGTATGAGCCACCATGCCCGGCCAGGAAGTAGACTTTTAAAACTTTTTTTCCCTCTCTTAATATAGCAACATGAGGTACTGAGGGTTAAGATAAAGCAAAAAGAGGAAAAACTGGGGTGTATTGATATGTGGCTGGATACAGTACAAATTTTGGGACCCTGAATTTGGTTTTAACCCTCTCAGTAAGATAGCAAAGGATATCTGTATTCTGTATTTCATAGTGATTAAAATCAGTGTAGATTAGTAATTCAGAGCACAGACTCTGGTTCTAGAGTGTCTGGGTCTATATCCTATCTCTGACCCTTACTGACTGTGTGACCTAGGACAAGTAACTTACCCTCTCTGTGCCTGTTTCATGATTGTAAAATGAGGATGATAATAGCATCTGGTTTAGTCCATGTTAAGCTTAAGGAAAGAGTTTTCGAAAATTACTTTGTTTTAAACCTTGGACCATAGCCTTAAATGATTTGGACTTTGATTTGATATTAGAACCTAATTACAGTATTTTAGAGCTGGATGAGAACTTAGAGTGATCATATGATCTAAAATTGCAGAAATTTATGAATAAGAATATTTAGTCCAGGTAGCTTGCTTGACTGGCTTTAAAACACATAACTAATTTTTGGCAAATGTGGTACTATCTCCTTAGTTTTTGACTCTCGTTAAGAGTTTTTTTTGTTTTGTTTTAGACAAAGTCTCACTGTGTCACCCAGGATGGAGTGCAGTGGCATGATCTCAGCTTCCTGCAACCTCAGCCTCCTGGGTTCAAGTGATCCTCCTATCCCAGCCTCCCGAGTAGCTGGGATTACAGGCGTGCACCACCACGCCCGGCCAATTTTTGTTTTTTGTTGTTTTTTTTGTTTTTGTTTTTAGTGGAGACAGGGTTTTACCATATTGGCCAGGCTGGTCTTGAACTCCCAACTTCAAGTGATCTGCCTGCCTCAGTCTTCCAAAGTGCTGGAATTACAAGTGTGAGCCATTGCACCTGGCCGAGTCTCCTTACGGGTGTTTTTTAAATACTGTTTCCACATGGCTCTTGTTTTACAACTGTCCAAGAATGTCAGCATTTGATTTAGTGAGTTTACTTAGAAAAGTAGAATTGAGCTGGGCGCTATGACGTGTAATCCCAACACTTTGGGAGACTTGAGGCAGTTGGATCACTTGAGGTCAGGAGTTTGTGACCAGCCTGACCAGCATGCTGAAACCCTGTCTACTAAAATACAAAAATTAGCCAGGCCTCGGCGTGCACGCCTGTAATCCCAGATACTTGGGAGGCTGAGGCAGGAGAATTGCTTGAACCTGGGAGGCAGAGGTTGCAGTGAGCCGAGATCATACCACTGCACTCCAGTCTGGGCGACAGAACGAGACTCTGTCTCAAAAAAAAAAAAAAAGAAAAAGAAAAAAAGTAGAACTGTTAACAAAGCAAGTGATTAAATCATGTACCTAATTCTGTGGGAAAGAGGAGGAATTTGAAAGTATGTTTTTGCTGTGGCAAACTACAATGTGGATACTTATTGGTAGAGAGTTTAAAGTAGTTTTAGAACAATGACTCCTTTTTCTTTTTCACCCTGAACCTTGTGTGTAAAAAAATTTGGAAAATGCTTTTAATTCTTTTCTTTATTTCTTTTTTTTTTTTGAGACGGAGTTTCACTCTTGTCACCCAGGCTGGAGTGCAATGGTATGATCTCTGCACACCTCAACCTCCGCCTCCCAGGTTCAAGGGATTCTCCTGCCTCAGCCTCCTGAGTAGCTGGGATTAAGGGTGCCTGCCACCGCACGCGGCTAATTTTTGTATTTTTTTTTTTTTTTTTAGTAGAGACGGGGTTTTACCATGTTGGCCAGGCCAGTCTCAAACACCAGACCTCGGGTGATCCACCCACCTCGGCCTTCCAAAGTGCTGGAATTACAGGCATGAGCCACCATGCCTGGCCCCGCTCTTAATTTTAATATCCGTGGTTCTCTTTCCTACAGAGCCCCGTAACTTATACTGTATTTTTAATTCCTTGTTTTTCATTTTAGAATATTCCCTCTGGTTTCTACTATATCCAAATGGTCATATAGTTCTCTTTTTGTTGTCACTAAAGTTATTATTGAAATTTTCTTGCTATCTTTTCAAATTGGATTTATTGGGAAGTAGAGTTGGGACTTTCCAATGGAGAACCCATTTTTATAAATTTTTTTTACCCATTTGATAAACCAAAATTTGTTTGCCTATATTCATAATATCTACTTGACTTTTACATATTCATGTGACTTAAAAAATATTTTTCCAGTAGATTAATGTGTTAAATGTTGCTTATGTTCGTTGCTGTGTTGGAATTTTATTTTTATAAATGCTTTAATATTTTTCCATCAAGAGAAAATTTCCCAAGGCTGTAATCTCAACATAATTCATTAAACTATATTAAAATAAAAGATTAAGGGTTTTTGTTTTTTAGTAAGATATTTAGATAGCCAAACGTATTATTTTATGTGTGTTGTGTGTTTTAAATAAGAGAGATATTTTAGTATTGTTCTCTTTCACTTTAGTTTGACCACATTTAGCTATTAGCTATTCATCATTTGGAAGGCTGACAGATACTTAAAGTTGAAAAGCAAAGATTTGTTAGGTTTTTGAATACTCAGCAGATTGTCATTTCATGATAAAATGTTTTTAAGTGATTGTATAATGCAATTTATGATATCTTCTCTGATTGTTATTCATCAGATTTTTAAGTATGTATAAATGAGAACTTTATTAAGTGAGTGTGAACTAAATATCAGAGAAACCAAAGTTGGAAAATAATTTATATTCAGACACTTGGCTTCTTACATGAAAATACTTATGTAACTTGTCTCTGTTTTCTGTAATACTGATGATTTTTCCAAAGTTTTAGTCCTGACCTTTAAGTATCTACTTGTCACCTGGCCTTTGACAGGTATATAATGCATTTTTTATTCAGAAATAACTCTAGTAAGTACAATTCTTACTTCATTCTTGAAAGGATTACACAAGAAACAAGCCAACAAAAAGGCTTCTGTACATCCAAAATAGATACAAAGTTCAGACACTAAAAGCTTATACTTTGAGTCTCTCAGAGCTACCCATTAATGTTTACTTAGTCTTATGTAAGTAAACTTTGTTATATTTAGATAATAGTTAAGAAAATGTATAATATGCCAAATGGCGATACATGCTAAGGAGGAAAAAAAATGCAAGAGAGGGGTGATAGGGAGAACTAGGCAGGGTGGAGGGAGCCTTGTTATTGTATGTAAAATGGTGAAAGGAAGACTCTCTGATAAGGTGATATTTGAGTTTACTCCCCACGAGGTGAGGAAGTGTGCCACGTAAATGTATCTCTCATTACCTATACCTCAAGTGGTGACATCTCTCAAGTTTGTGTGTCCATTTCAGACCACTCACCTTAGCTCTATTTAGTTCTTCACTTGGATGTCTAATAGATGTTTCAAACTTAACATGTCTAAAACTGAACCCCTTATCTTCACCCCAAATCTGCTTTATCCACAGTCTTCTCCATCTCAATTGAGCTTCTTCCTTTCTTTTACTCAGGCATTGGCATCGTCTTTGACTCTTACACTGTACATCATATAATCAAATAGGGTATTTTTTTGGTCTCTATTTTCAGAATATGCCCAGAATCTGACCTCTTTTCATCATTCCCACTGTTGCTACCCATATTCAAACTCTCATGATTTTTGCCTGGATTACTGATCCAAAATAATTATGAGTACTTGCTTTCTTCCTTGTCTCCTACCCCCACTTCTCAACATAGTACTCAGAGTGACCTTTTGACTGTAAATCAAATAATGCCTGTCTTCTACTCAAAACCCTCCAGTGGCTTTCACTATCTCCAAGAGTAATAAAAGCCAAAATCCTTAAAACAGCCTAAAAGGACCCATATGATCTGGCTTCCTTATCTCCCATCAGTAGCTCATTTACTCTTCTCTGCTGTCATTGCCTCTTTAGCTCTTAGGTCATGATGGGCATACTTCCGTATCAGGGCCTTTCCTCTTGACATTCCTTCTACCTAGAAACCTCTGCTCCAAGATTAGTTCATTCAGCAAATACTTTATGCAGCACCTATAATACACCAGGCACTGTTTTAGGTATTAATGATAACAGAATATAGAACTTATCAGAGTAGATGAAAATAGATGATAATAAATTTTAAACAAATAACTTTTAAAGTATAATATGTTAGAAAGTGGTAAGTACTGTAGTGAAAAAGAAAACCTACAGTAGCATAAAAGGGGATTGGGAGTAGTGGGAAATGACTTGCAATTTTAAATTGAGTGGTCAGGGAAGCCCTTATTTGAAAGTAATATTTGAAGGCAGGTAGTTAATCATTCAGATATCACAGGCAAAGAATGTTTGAAATATAGGGAACAGTCTGTGCAAAGGGCCTCAAGGAGGGAGCATTCCTGGCATGTTTTGGGAACAATAAGGACAATGGTGTGTCTTAAAGCAGAATAAATTATGAGGAGCATAAAGAGATTGGAATTGGGGGTAGATGATCAGGGCCTTTAGGTGATTGTAAGGACTTTGGCTTTTATTCTGAGAGAGACTGAGATTTTGAACAGAACAGTGACATGCTCTGACATTTGATTTAAAAAGATCACTCATTTATGTAGTGATAGACTGTGGCGGGAAGCAAAGGTGGAAGGAGGAAGACCGTTTGGGAGATTATTGCAATCCAGGGTAGTAGGGGTAGAGTTGTACAAATCACATTAAATAGTAATAATAAAAATTTTTATTATATACTTTTAATTATCAGTGACATTACACTTCTTCATTTGCATGGATTGTGTAAAGAATATGTTTCATAAAACTATTTTACCCTTATTTTAAAACTTTTAAATAAATTATGTATATAGTTATTTAGTAATACTTACTGAACTACTATGTGTGAGCCTGTGGGAATATAGTGGTGAAGAAAACAAAATCCGTACCCTCATTGAGCATATATTCAAGTCAGAAAGACATTAACAAGCAAATATAGCATGTAATGATAAATAAGAATAAAAAGAGGCTGGGCATGGTGGCTCACACCTGTAATCCCAACACTTTGGGAAGCCGAAGTGGATGGATTACCTGAGATCAGGAGTTCGAGACCAGCCTGGCCAACACGATGGCCAACATGGTGAAACCCTGTCTCTACTAAAAATACAAAAATTAGCTGGGCATGGTGGTGCACTCCTGTAATCCTAGCTACTCCTGGAGGCTGAGGCAGGAGAATAACTTGAACCAGGGAGACGGATGTAGCAGTGAGCCGAGATTGCACCACTGCGATCCATCTCAAAAAAAAAAAAAAAAAATCAGCCAGTCATGGGGGCACGCGCCTGTAATCCCAGCTACTTGGGAGGCTGAGGCATGAGAATCACTTGAATCCAGGAGGTGGAGGTTGCAGTGAGCCAAGATCGCACCACTGTACTCCAGCCTGAGTGACAGCGCGAGACTCTGTTAAAAAAAAAAAAATTGGAAGTTAAGTTATTCTTTTAAGGAGTGGTGATTAAAGTCTGATTTGGAAATGAATTTTGGAGAAAGTAGGAAATAAGGAAGTGGATTTAACAAATTACAACTCTTGAGGCATAAAGGGTTGCAGAAAAACCTAGCAATATCTGAAACAGATTGTGGAGTCGAAGGTATGCACTTGAGTTGATATTTCGTAGTTTATCATTTATACCCACAGTTTGGACTTAGAATAAAATCTAAATGGTTGTGGCTTAGCTTTGTTTAAAAGAGTCAAGTTTTCTTCATGTTATTGCTGTTGCAAGGGAAAAAAAAGTTACAATTTACTTCTGAAAGAAAAGTGGACAGTGATCCCAATAAAATGTTGACAAAACAGCCAACTGAAAATAGCTAGCAGAGAGAAATTTGTTACTATATCTTAGATAAGGCATACTAGAGAGCTCAAAGAGATTCCTTTTTATCAGGTTCCTACCTTTTAAAAATTAAATATGTCTTTTTTTTTTAAATCCAGTGGGGATCAGCGGTATACTTGTGTTATAAAAAATCAGTGGCAAAGACGAACACTATATCTTACAAAGCTGGTAAGTGTAATTTTTCATGGAATACTTCATATGTCTGTGTATTACAGGGCCCAGAAAGGTTAAAGAAAAGAAAAAAACCTGCCTAGGATGTGTTAGGATCAGAACTGGGACTACAATCCATATCTTTCGATTCTCATTTTTGTCTTCACTCATATGTTTATTGGATGCTTGATGAAAGATTAATTTTAAACTAAAGCGGGCTTTTAAGCCTTGGGTTTAAATAAATAATAAGGATATCTCAATTATCTTTAAGTTTTTAAATCAGCAGAAATATGGGAAAATGTATTTTAATTTTAGATTAATATTTCTTTAATACTTAAATTTAGTAAGAGCTGTAGTTCACATGAAATCATGTTTCATAATAATGAAAAATATTACAAACCAATTTGAAGTTTTATAATGCATAGTCAAAATGTCCAATTTTCAGAGACCCCAAAATATCAAACATAGTGATCTTATTTACAAGAGAACAGATTCAGCCTTTTAAAAATTGCTTTTATGCAGGGCATGGTGGCATGTGCCTGTAGTTCCAGCTTGTTGGGAGGCTGAGGCAGGAGAATTGCTTGAGCCCAGGAGTTCAAGACCAGCCTGGGCAACATAGACCCCATCTTTAAAAATATATACATATATACATATACATGTGTATACATGCTTGTGTTTAGAGTTCTAGACTCAAGTTTCTCTTTTACATTTGATTTTTTTTTTTTTTTTTTTTGAGACAGGGTCTCATTCGGTTGCCTAGGCTAGAGTACAGTGGCATGATTGTAGCTGACTGCAACCTCAGACTGTTGGGCTCAAGGTATCCACTTGCCTCAGTCTCCCTAGTACCTTGGACTATAGGCGTATCCCAGCATGCCTGGCTAATTTTTTAAATTTTTGTAGAGACAGGATCTTGCTTATGTTGCCCAGGTTGGTCTTAAACTCCTCTGTTTAAGCGCTCCTCTTGCCTCAGCCTCCCAAAGTGATGGGATTACAGGTGAGGGCCCCCATACCCGGCCTTTGATATTTTTGGATCTACAATTTATCACCTTTTTTTATTTTTATTTTTTTGAGACAAGGTTTTGTTCTGTTGCATAGTCTAGAGTGCAGTGGTGGGATCATAGCTCACTGCAACCTTGAACTCCTGGGCTCAAGCAGTCCTCCCACATCAGCCTCCCAGCCTCCCAAGTTGCTGAGAGTACTGAGAGTACATGGTGGCATGTGCCGCCATGCCTCGCTAATTTTTTTTTTTTTAAGTAGAAATGGAGTCTTGCTGTATTGCCCAGGTTGCTCTTGATCTCCTTGGCTCAAGTGATCCTTCCACTTCAGCCTCCCAAAGTGCTGAGATTACAGGCGTGAGCCACTGTACTGGCTTTCATCAGTATTTCTTTTTCTTTTCTTTTTTTTGGAGACAAAGTCTCACTCTGTTGCCCTAGGCCTAATTTGTAGATATCCTCAAGAAGATTATGAGTCTTTCTCACTACCAGAATCCGTTCTTCTATTTTGTTTACCAATGGATGCAACCATTGAAAGGCTGGAGTGCAATGGCATGATCTTGGCTCACTGCAACCTTCGCCTCCCTGGTTCAAGCAATTCTACTGCCTCATCCCGAGTAGCTGGGACTACAGGCGCATGCCGCCATGCCTGGCTAATTTTTTGTATTTTAGTAGAGATAGGGTTTCACCGTGTTACCCAGGCTGGTCTCAAACTCCTGAGTTCAGGCAATCTGCCCGCCTCAGCCTCCCAAAGTACTAGGATTACAGGTGTGAGCCACTGTGCCCAGCCAGCCTTCATCACTGTTTCTATACTTACTTTATGACTTTATTATTACCTCATGACCTGAGAGAGTAGTACAGAGTTAACTATAGATTCTCATGGGACCTACTTGCTGGCTAGCATGTAATTAAATGATTTTAGAACTGCCTTGGACCTTAGTTTATCTACTTCATCTCATTTTATAGATGAGAAAACCATACTCCTGTAGTATGTCGTTTGTCCAAAGTCACAGAGATATTAGTGGCAGAAGCAACAACCACTTACATCCCTCAGTTTATCTTTTTGTCTTTGTAGCTGTCTAGTGATAATATCTAGTTGACTTTAAGGGCTTTATGGCCAGGGAACCTATTTTCTGTTCCTAGTTCCACAAAATGAGGTACAAGGTTCTTCCTGGAATGTATTCAGTGGAAGATGCCTGGACCGTTTTCCTAATGTGAAATCATAGGCAACTTAAAACTCTATCTTCATATAATCTGGTGTTATTTAGAAGCTGAGCTTGAGTTGGTACTATTGCTAAGACATTGTAAATATGTGACTCTTCTATTTTTATGAGTAATTTTCCTGTATTTGTGCTAGAAGTTAACATATACTCCTATGGGATATGAATTTTAATGTGTAAAAGCACCCCTGAGGGAAAGTTATTGAGAGCTGATGAAGTAGATAGATGAAAATAAACCATATTGAAAATTTCAAAAGCTTAGTATGCTTTCTAAGGTAGTGTGGCCACAAACTGAATTTTTAGGAGTATGTTTGTGCATTTCTGTAGGATATCTTTTTCTTGTTAGCTTTAACATAGCCTTTATGGATGAAGCTTGATAAATATTAAGCAGTTAGTTAATAGTTACAATGTTCAAGGATTAAAATCTCTATGAATCCTACCAAAGTATTCACTGTTATTACATACATGTCATGCTTTGGCATTCCAAATGTGTGAAATAACAAAGCATTTTATCATCATTGAACTAGTAAGTACCTAAATTCAAGAGATGATGACTTAATATTTATTGTTGTTTTTATAGGCCTAATTTGTAGATATCCTCAAGAAGATTATGAGTCATTCTCACTACCAGAATCCGTTCCTCTATTTTGTTTACCAATGGGAGCAACCATTGAATGTTGGCCATCAAATAGCAAATACCCTCTCCCTGTATTTTCTACATTTGTTTTAACTGGAGCCTCAGCTGAAAAGGTATGTGTTTGACAATTTGTATCTGCAAATTTCTTGTACATTTTCAAGTTTTCTATAATGCAAAGAATAGTAGGGGAAAAACTGATTAAATTGAATGCATTATGCATACTTTTCCACTTGATTAAAATAACTGTATCCAGGGACAG
>NW_012100320.1:4008937-4051957 GCF_000951045.1 Mandrillus leucophaeus | reverse complement strand
TTTGTCCAAAGTCACAGAGATATTAGTGGCAGAAGCAACAACCACTTACATCCCTCAGTTTATCTTTTTGTCTTTGTAGCTGTCTAGTGATAATATCTAGTTGACTTTAAGGGCTTTATGGCCAGGGAACCTATTTTCTGTTCCTAGTTCCACAAAATGAGGTACAAGGTTCTTCCTGGAATGTATTCAGTGGAAGATGCCTGGACCGTTTTCCTAATGTGAAATCATAGGCAACTTAAAACTCTATCTTCATATAATCTGGTGTTATTTAGAAGCTGAGCTTGAGTTGGTACTATTGCTAAGACATTGTAAATATGTGACTCTTCTATTTTTATGAGTAATTTTCCTGTATTTGTGCTAGAAGTTAACATATACTCCTATGGGATATGAATTTTAATGTGTAAAAGCACCCCTGAGGGAAAGTTATTGAGAGCTGATGAAGTAGATAGATGAAAATAAACCATATTGAAAATTTCAAAAGCTTAGTATGCTTTCTAAGGTAGTGTGGCCACAAACTGAATTTTTAGGAGTATGTTTGTGCATTTCTGTAGGATATCTTTTTCTTGTTAGCTTTAACATAGCCTTTATGGATGAAGCTTGATAAATATTAAGCAGTTAGTTAATAGTTACAATGTTCAAGGATTAAAATCTCTATGAATCCTACCAAAGTATTCACTGTTATTACATACATGTCATGCTTTGGCATTCCAAATGTGTGAAATAACAAAGCATTTTATCATCATTGAACTAGTAAGTACCTAAATTCAAGAGATGATGACTTAATATTTATTGTTGTTTTTATAGGCCTAATTTGTAGATATCCTCAAGAAGATTATGAGTCATTCTCACTACCAGAATCCGTTCCTCTATTTTGTTTACCAATGGGAGCAACCATTGAATGTTGGCCATCAAATAGCAAATACCCTCTCCCTGTATTTTCTACATTTGTTTTAACTGGAGCCTCAGCTGAAAAGGTATGTGTTTGACAATTTGTATCTGCAAATTTCTTGTACATTTTCAAGTTTTCTATAATGCAAAGAATAGTAGGGGAAAAACTGATTAAATTGAATGCATTATGCATACTTTTCCACTTGATTAAAATAACTGTATCCAGGGACAGGAAAAGAGAATTTTTATTCAGTCCCATCCACCTAAATGCTTTTTTGTGATTGTAGTGAAACATTTTTTCATTATCAAATGATGATCCTTCATTGGTTCACTTTCTGTGATAAAGAAGCTTTGAAAGTAACATTATTAAATATATAATGCAGTTTAGAATTATAGACATGATAGTTGGCAGGGACCTTAGAAATTATCAAGTCTAACGTCCTCATTTTATGGATAGGAAAATTGATGTCCCGAGAAATTCAATGAATTGCCCAACGCTGGAATTTGTATTTCCTTATCTAAATTTTCATCTCACTTTCTACCAAGTAATTAATTTTCATTTTCTTCTAGAGAATATTGATAAAATTGCTTCCACTCTTTATAAAACAAATAAATTTAATCAAAATAACCTTTTCTTTCAATAGTAAGGAGACATGAGAATAGCACTATATAGTTCTTAGATACATCAAGAAAGCAGGAGGGGTGTCTCTTCATCACTGTGTTCCTAATACCTGGCCTCTCACCTGGCTCATAGCAAGCATTTTATTAAATATTTAACTGATGATGTCATTTGGATATATGATACAAAGTATATTTACTGGATATATTACTTGTTTTGCAGGTTTATGGTGCTGCTATTCAGTTTTATGAACCATACTCTGAGGAGAATCTCACAGAAAAACAGAGACTTCTTTTGGGTTTAACATCAGCAGATGGGAAGTCTGATAGTTCCAAAACAATTCATACTAACAAATGCATCTGTCTTCTTTCTCACTGGCCTTTTTTTGATGCATTCAGGAAGTTTCTGACTTTTCTGTATCGTTATTCCATCTCTGGGCCTCATGTCCTTCCAATTGAGAAGTAAGTTAAGTGTTCTTGGTTCAACATTTGACAGATCTTTCCATTATGTGGAAAATTTGTGTTGGCAACTGGGTAAATTTTGTATGGATACTAGATTTCTCAAGAGTTATTTGAAAAAAATGGTTTATTTCAGTCAGGTAATATTTCTCCATTGTGTGTTTGTGGTCTTGTTATTTAAAATAATTTTGTCTCCAATGAGATGAAATTAATGTTTCTTTTTTTTAATGCTCTTGTAAAGTTTAGAGATCCTAATCTGGACAAATGCTGAACATTTTTTACTAATTTTTAAATTCTTATTTTACATATACTTTAAATTTATTATGAACCTTTAAAAATGTTTCTTACTGGGGCTGGGTGCAATAGCTCACACCCATAATTTCAGCACTTTGGGAAGCCAAGGCAGGCAGATTGCTTGAGTCCAGTAGTTTAAGACCAGCCTGAGCAACATGGCAAAACCCTGTCTCTACAAAACTACAGAAATTAGTTGGACATGGCCCATGCCTGTAGTCCCAGCTGCTTGGGAGGCCAAGGCATGAGAATCACTTGAACCTGGGAAACGGAGGTTGCAGTAAGCCATGATGATGCCACTGCACTCCAGCCTGGGTGACAGAGGGAGACCCTGTCTCAAAAAAAAAAAAAAAAAAAAAATTCCTTACCGTATTTACATATAATGAATGTACAGGAAAAATTAGATGAATGCATTTTTTTTCTTTGGCAATATACCCAGTAATGGAATCGCCAGGTCTATTTATTTTAAAGATAACAAACCCATTACATGTTAATATAAATGTCTTTTTTGAAAAATAACTTTTCCAAAACTAAAAAAACTTTAGTGAGCAGAAGGGCATTGTTTTACATTTTTGCAAATCTCTAATGTCTAGCTTAATTGAACATAGCCGGGCTTCCATATATGGTTCTGCATTCAATCTGTTGCAGTAGTTGTTTTGGTTGAAATATACAAAGAAGGCCTGGCCTCCCACAGATATGTAGATAGAAAAGGGAGGGATTTTGAATAATATTTTCAGAAAGTTTTGGATATTCTTTTTTTTTGACGCTGCACCAAGCTTGACAAATGTTGGTTTCTTACAAGTTATTTGCAATCTAAAACTGTAGTAGTGAACTTTGTCAGTTACATTAAAATCTATTGGTCTGGCCAGGTGTGGTGGCTCACACCTGTAATCCCAACACTCTGGAAGGCTAGGGCAGGAGGTCAGGAGTTCAAGACCAGCCTGGCCAACATGGTGAAACCCTGTCTCTACTAAAAAAAAAGAAATACAAAAACCAACTGTGGTTGCTGGTGCCTGTAGTCCCATCTACTCTGGAGGCTGAGGCAAGGAGAATTGCTTAAACCCAGGAGGCAGAGGTTGCAGTGAGCCAAGATCATGCCACTGCACTCCAGCCTGGGCGACAGAGCAAAACTCTGTCTCCAAAAAAAAAAAAAAAAAAAAAAAAAAATCTGTCGGTCTGTTTGACTCTTTGGGGGAACTTCCAGTTATGCATTATTTTGTAGCATTGTGCATTGGTCATTTGGAAAATGCTGATTTGCCAAGTTAAGCACATCTTCCAAATGTAGACACATGTTATTATTAATATTAAAAAATCACATTTGTTAATATCACCACCTATCTTAGAAAAGTTTTTGAGCATTAGGAAGCTTTCAGGCTCATGGTGCAGAATTCTAATTTCCACTTGAAAGTTTGTATTTAATTATTGGCAAATACTGCCAGTAGCTGGGATTACAGGCGTGTGCCACCACACCTGTCTAATTTTGTATTTTTGGTAGAGATGGGGTTTTGCCATGTTGCTCAGGCTGGTCTCGAACTTCTGACCTCAGGTGAAACACCTGCCTTGGCCTCCCAGAATGCTGGGATTACAGGTGTGAGCCACCGCACCTGGCCTGTCAGTCATCTTTCAAACAAAAATTGCACTCTGTGGGAGAAAACCAGCAAGTTCACTCACAACTTAGTTGTACAAGTGCATTTCCAAAATCAAGACAACCATTGTACTTCTGTATGCAACAGAAGTTCTTTATGTGTAGTTTCCCTTTCATCATACAGAATTTTAAAAATGTACACTACAGCCAAAACTTAATACAATTAGTAATATTTACTGCTAATGTTGACACTCTTACTGCAAGTGTATAGTAGTAAAGAATATAGCAACTACTAGTACATTTTGGTGCCACTGCCTTGATTCATAGTAAGTCACCAGCAGTTTTACCCACAATGCTCTTGCACTGTCAGTGCAAATGTCAACATTGTGCAAAAAGCAAATGACATCATATAATTTTTTGTTTGCTTGTTTTTTTCTTTTTTTTTTTTTTTTTTGTTTTTTGACACAGAGTCTTGTTCTGTCACCTAGGCTGGACTACAGTGATGTGATCTCAGCTCACTGCAACCTCTGCCTGTTGGGCTTAAGTGATTCTCATGCCTCAGTCTCCTGAGTAGCTGGAATTACAGACATGCACCACCACATCTGGCTAATTTTTGTATTTTTGGTAGAGACAGGGTTTTACCATGCTGGCCAGGCTGGTCTCAAACTCCTGACCTCAAGTGATCTGCCCACCTTGACCTCCCAAAGTGCTGAGATTACAGGTGTGAGCCATCGCGCCTTGCCTGTTTTTGTTTATGAATCAGCGTCTCACTCTGTTGCCCAGGCTGGAGATCAGTGGCATGATCATGGCTCACTGCAGCCCGGACTTCCTGGGCTCAAGCCATCCTCCCACCTCAGCCCCTCCAAGTAGCTGGGACTACAGGCGCATGCCACCATGCCTGGCTCATTTTTGTATTTTTTGTAGAGACAGTGTTTCACCACGTTGCCTAGGCTGGTCTTAAACTCCTAGGCTCAATCAGTTCACCCGCCTCAGCCCCTCAAAGTGCTGGGATTACCACACTTGGCCAACATCATATTGTTATTATAAAAATAGTTGTGACCTTGCAGATCTTCCCTGAATGGATCTTGAATATCTTTAGGGGTTTGTGGATCACACTTTGTTTTCTGCTGTTCTAACTACTTCATAATTCAAGCAGATGTATATGCTGTGGTATTCATTCCCCGCTTAATGTTTGTTTAGATTATGAGTACTTTAATGGTAGACATTGGTGGCTTTATGCCTTTTATACATATCCTATCATGTCTGTTGGTGTGTTTTTATATAGTAAACAGGCAAAACATATTTGTAAATTAATAAATTTCTAGTATTGTCTATCTAGTTGAAATTTTCTTTGTTCTGAAACCAAGATGATTTTGAAATAATGTTTTAAAAAAAAATACAAACATTCAGACTGGAACAAAAATTTAAAAAATAATTCAGAAATAAAATAGCTTATTCTTCCCCAGGAAAGATTTTTCACTGTGGTCGCTTTTTTTCTGTTCCATAGTGTTAAAAACAAAATCCATAGATCTAGCTTTTTATCTGTCTTATTCTGGGGGAAAAAACCCTACAAAATCATTAATATAATTTTTAACGTATTGTTAATAGAAAGAATACTGTTCATTTTTTAGAAGCTATTAAGCGGTTTCATTTTTTTCTGGAGCACCTTAAGTGTTTGTTGTATATAAAATATGAGCAATTCACTAAAAAGCATATTGTAAATGTAAGAATTTACTTTTTGGGTAATTTCCACATCACTGATATGTCACATATTATCTAGGTAAAAGTTAAACAGACTTTTAAGACAGTGATAACAAATGTTGTTGAAGTGAATACCTATTAATGTGAAAAGTCACTGGGTTTAAGCAGAAGCAACTTTAATGGGATGAATGATTTTTGATTGTTCACTTGTTTTCATAGTATTGGGGATTTCAAAATAATAGGTACACAGGGTTTTGACTCAACTTGAACTTGTGGAGACATGTTGACCTTTATATCATATGGCATTCACTTTGGAATCACTTACATTTTTGTTTGTTTTCAAGGCATATTTCTCATTTTATGCATAAAGTTCCTTTTCCATCTCCTCAGAGACCACGGATTTTAGTTCAGGTGAGGTTTTTATGTTTTTGATTGGGGGACCTATGAGTTGTTATTGGCTCTGTCAAAATGTAACATAAGAATAACAATTTTGAATGAGGAAAAAAACCTAATGAGATTTAGAGAGAACCAGATACTATTCCCCATTGTAGTTTGGGCCCTTAATGTTTTATTGACTCCTCCCAGACATCTCCTGCTTTTCTTAGAGAAAGCGTTCAAGAATTAAAGAAGTGGGTTGAAGTAGACATTTTGAATACACAGAAAGGAACTTTTTTCCCCTAAATTTGTTGTAGGTATTTGAAAGTTTGTGCCTTTGGCAATCATATAATAAGTTAAATGTATTAGAATAGATATAAGGAAAAGTTATGTTTGCATAAATTTCAAAACATAGATAAGAGTAATTACATTATTATATTAATACAGATAAAATATCTAAAAAATATTATTTTGAACTTTATATTCAGTCTGAATATCCACATGTCATTTCTGTCTTGTTTCCTGGTATTTAGTGTAAGAAAATACATAGCACATTCAGTTTAAATAACACACAAAAGATTGTTTTATGGTGGAAGTTAACAAACTTTTTTGGTTATTGGTCATACAGTAAATATTTTGGTCTTTACTGATCATCTGATCTCTGTCACAACTATTCAGCTCTGCTGTTACAGCACAAGAGCAGCTAGGTAATATGTAAAGAATGAGCATGCCTATATTTCAGTAAAACTTTATTTACAAAAACAGGCAATCTATGGATTTGTCATGTAGGCCATAGGTTTTTTGACCCTGGTATTTTGGTGTTAAATGAATAATTTAGTCTTTCAGTGTGAATTTGTTAAAATGGCATCAGGGAAACCATTGAGGACAGAAGAAAAGAGGATTCACAGTAAGAAGAGTTAGTAGTTGGAAGGGGTCAGGAGCTGTTTTTTAAGATCTTAGTAAGTGATATAAATTGTTCTGATACTGGTAAATGGATATAGTGAAACTTCATGGGCATAATCATTATTCTAATATTTTTAACAGAAAGTGATGTTTTAAAGTTCATCTTTATGTTTCAAATTCTTTATTTTAAATCTTCTTCCAGTTATCACCACATGATAATCTAATTCTCAGTCAGCCTGTGTCTTCACCTCTTCCACTAAGGCAAGTAAAACCTCATTTCTATTTATTTTTCTCTCAATCTAGCATAACATTCAAATATTTTCTTTTTCCTAGCTAAAATTTCAAATGTTGATGGGAATACTTCTCACTGAACTACTACTACTCTAAATTTCTTTTACTTAATGTTTGGGTTGCAGTTATTAACTAAAAAAAGGAAATTTTTATAATAGTGTTTTGTATTTTGTGTATCTATTATCATCAAGTACCTACTATTGTGTAAGTGTGTGTGTGTGGTGTGTTTATATATGTAGATGATGAGAACAATTAATTTGAACTTTAACTAAACTCTGAAGAACATTCAAATGCAATTAATTTTTTCTTTTTAAAATGCAATTAATTTCCAAAAGAAAAAAAAGTGGTTCTAATTACTAAATTGTAGAATAGGACAATGTATTTTCTTACCTTAAAAGTTCAGAGAAATTATTAAGTATGTTTTCTCTACAGTATCCTTTCTTGAAAGTTGATTAGCTGTGTAATTTTTTCATCAGAGAAATGGTTACAGTTTGATTAAGTTGTACAGCAGATACCTAAGGGAGAGCAGCTGCCATCTTTGACATTAATTTTGTAAGAATTGCAGATTATTTCATCACTAGCTCTCAGCGCAGAGTGACAAATGTTTTAACCTTTGTTTGAGCTGAAAATAAACTAGAAACAATGACTGAGACTATGTATGTTACTCTAAATTACGTAAAGGACTTTTTTAGGTAACAGCTTTATTGAGTTATAATTCACATATCATATAATTCACCCAATTAAAGTGTATGATTCAATAGTTATATTCACAGAGTTCTGCAGCTATCACTGTAATAAATTTTAGAACATTTTCATCACCCTAGAAAGAAACTCTTTACCCTTCAGCAGTTAACTTCCTTAATTCCTCCCATCTCTAACATACATATACCCCTCTCCAGCCCTAGTCAACCACTAATCTACATTGCGTTGCTGTAGATCTGTCTATACTGGACATTTCATATAAATGGAATCATACAATATGTAGTCTGGCTTCTTTGACTTAATGTTTTCAAGGTCTGTCTATGTTGCCTCATGCATCAGTACTTTTTATTGCTGAATAATATTTCATTGTATGGATATATGTTTTATTATCTGTTTATCAGTTGATAGACATTTGGGATAGTTCCACATTTTGGCTACTATGAACTTACCCCAATTTTTTTGTGGACATATGTTTTCGTTTCACCAAGAGGCTTTTGTTACTAGTTTTGCTTTATTTAAAAGATTATTCCAGTGAAACTAGTTGTTTAGCATTATATAAACAAAATACTTGCTGGCTTACTGAACTATTTACTTTGTCAGTTCAGTATTTTGTTACTATATAGAAGGCCTAAGTTTATTGTTTTCATTATTAACTTGCTTTGTATGTGTATCTCATTATTTTGTACCTCTTGATTTCCTATTACTATTATCATTACAGTAGTAAAGATTATTCATAAAATTAAGTTTTAATGTGTATTTACCTTAAGGGAAGTGGGCCTGTAAGTCATATGGTTTTTCTGATAATTACAGTGGAAGATAGATCATGTCCAAAAAACTTCCATTTAAGGATTTGCTTTCAATCAAAGCATCCCTTTTATAAATTGCATTCTTTATTTGGACATTATGTACGTGACAAATCTTTTTACATGAAATGAAGCAGATGACTTTTCGTTTTCCATATTGGATACAGTACAAAAGAATGATTTTGGAATCTCCCAGAACTGCATTGTTTTCATAGTGTGTTTGTGATGCAGTGTTTTCCCTGCATCATAGCAGCAATCATGTTTAATGGTGAATATATAATACAAATTGTACCCTAATCAACATATATAATACAAATCCTACTCTAATCAACTACTTTTGCCCATTGTTTTAGATAATGAGGTGTTTGGATGATTATTTTATAATTATATATTTTTGTTTGGATTGACAGTGGTGGCAAGTTTTCAACACTACTCCAGAATTTAGGCCCTGAAAATGCTGTGACACTACTGGTGTTTGCAGTAACAGAACATAAAATTCTTATCCATTCCCTACGGCCATCCGTGCTTACTAGTGTGACAGAAGCATTAGTGTCTGTGAGTATCAGTTTCTTATTGGCAGTCAATTTAGTTTAAATTTAGTTTATTTATATAACTTAAAGTCATTTTAATGCTTAACTAAAATTCAGAGAGTAATGAATTTGTGTTTTTTGAAAGCAGTTTTGATTTCCTGACCATTAACTGTAGTTACAATTATTTAATTCATTATCAGGCATTAGACTTTAGGTAATACTTAAAAGACAGTTTTTTGTGTGTGCTGATAAATTATGCTTAAGTGTCAAAAAGGTAAATGCTCTCCTATCTTTTGTTTATCCAAGATGATTTTCCCTTTCCACTGGCCATGCCCGTATGTTCCTCTCTGCCCACTGGCTTTAGCAGATGTCTTGAGTGCACCATGTCCATTCATAGTAGGGATTGATTCAAGATACTTTGATCTCTATGATCCTCCACCAGATGTCAGTTGTGTTGATGTAGATACCAACACTATTTCTCAGTAAGTACATTTTAGTGATTCTACATCTATATTTTACAACTTTGTAGCATATGTATGTAACTGTATATTTTATGATTGTTAACGAGGGTTCTTTTAAGATATATTGTATTCCTTGTTATGTGGGGTAATCACCATCTTTGAATCAGACCTTATTATGCATCAGTGGAGTAGATTTAGAGTATTAAAGAAGGTTTTATTGGAAAGACTATACATTTTATCCTCAGGCTTTCAATATTTAAGAAACATTTTAATGTTAGGCTTGCTTAGAAATTTAGCCAAAGGGAGCTGGGCACAGTAGCTCACGCCTGTACTCCTAGCACTTTGGGAGGCCGAGGTGATCAGATCACCTGAGGTCAGGAGTTCAAGACCAGCCTGACCAACAAAGAGAAACCCCATCTCTACTAAAAATACAAAATTAGCTGAGCGTGATGGCGCATGCCTGTAATCCCAGCTACTCGGGAGGCTGAGGCAGGAGAATTGCTTGAACCCGGGAGGCAGAGGTTGTGGTGAGCTGAGATCACACCACTGCACTCCAGCCTGGGCAACAACAGTGAAACTCCGTCTCACAAAAAAATTAAAAAAAGAAAGAAAAAGAAAAAGAAATTTAGCCAAAGGGAAATTGAGGTTAGAAATAGAAAAAGTTTATTTCCCTTTAATGATATGAGTATAGGTGAAATCACAAATTGAATTAAAACACCATTCTTTAATATTTCAATCCTATTTCTAGTCTTTTATAATACTATTAGAATACTTAAATATAGGCTGGGCATGGTGGCTGATGCCTGTAATCCCAGCACTTTGGGAAGCCAAGGCAGGCGGATCACTTGAGGTCAGGAGTTCGAGACCAGCCTGGCCAACATGATGAAACCATGTCTCTACTAAAAATACAAAAATTAGCTGGACATGGTGGCAGGTGCCTGTATTCCCAGCTACTCGGGAGACTGAGGCAGGAGAATCGCTTGAACCCGGGAGGCGGAGGTTGCAGTGAGCTGAGATTGCACCACTGCACTCTGGCCTGGGCGACAGAGGGAGACTCCGTCTCAAAAAAAAAAAAAAAAAAATCATAGTAAAATAAATGCTGTAACATTTTAAAGTAACTGTAAAATTATACATAATTTCATTATCTTTACACCCTAGGGATGCAAGGATTTTATGTTTTCATCTCTTTGCATTGAAATTATATGTAAGTTATAGCTATTGGAACTATTTTTAAAGCCTTTTTATAATTCAGCATTGTTTTGTGTCCCTTATTTTCCATACTTAATCTATTCAGGGAAGAGGAAATTGATGCACTGTCCACATTGAACCCACAGGACATGCTTATAATAACTATGATTTAGTCTAATAAAGCCCCAAAGCTGGTACAGCTTTTACACTTAAATATGTAAATGTGAAGTAGGTTTTTCTCCCTTTTTTTAAAGAAATGGGGTCTCACTCTGTCAATCAGGCTGGAGTGCAGTAGCATGATCATACCTCACTGCCAAATTTCTGGGATCAAGCAATCCTCTTGCCTCAGCCTCCCAGGTAGCTAGGACTACAGGTGTGTACCACCAGGCCTGGCCACTTTTTTTTTTTTTTGAGACAGAGTCTTGCTTTGTCACCCAGGCTTGAGTGCAGTGGTGCAATCTCGGCTCACTGCAAGCTCTGCCTCCTGGGTTCACACCATTCTCCTACCTCAGCCTCCCAAGTAGCTGGGACTACAGGCATCCGCCACCACGCCCGGCTAATTTTTTTGTATTTTTAGTAGAGACAGGGTTTCACCATGTTAGCAAGGATGGTCTTGATCTCCTGACCTTGTGATCCACCTGCCTCAGCCTCCCAACGTGCTGGGATTATAGGTGTGAGCTACCATGCCCGGCCATACCTGGCTAATTTTTTTTTTAAATTTTTTTGTAGAGAAGGGGTCTTGCAGTGTTGTCCCAGCTGGTTTGGAACTCCTGACCTCAGGTTATCCTCCTCCCTTGGCCTCTCAAAGCATTGGGATTATAGGCATGAGCCACCACACCCAGTTTTTCTCCATTTTTAAATAAGAGCTTTTTATCTTAAAGCTTTTTTTGAAAAAAATTTTATTTTTTATTTTTCTGAGATGATGTCTCATTCTGTCACCCAGGCTCAGGTGCAGTGGCGTGATTTCAGCTCACTGCAACCTCTTCCTCCCAGGTTCTAGTGATTCTTCTGCCTCAGCCTCTCAAGTAGCTGAGACTACAGGTGCACGCCACCTGGCTAATTTTTGTATTCTTAGTAGAGATGGGTTTTCACTGTGTTGGCCAGGCTGGTCTCAAACTCCTGGCCTCAGGTGATCTGCCTGCCTCAGCCTCCCGAAGGGTTGAGACAGCCTAAAGCTTTTCGATTTAATTATGAAACCTTAGATTAGTTATCAGTCTTGTCATATGTCGAAACCTCAAGTGCCTAAACCATTAGAAAAGTTTAGCAGAAAATGAATATTCTCTTATAAAGCATGCATACTGTCAAAAAGTTTTTATTCATTGAAAGCCTAACCAAGAAAATATGAAATATATTTTATGCATAAAAGCCCTTTTACATATGGCATCAATAGATTCAATGGTTCTTTACCATCAACATTTCATTCTTTACCAGAACTGTTTAATACTTTCAAATACTAAAGTAATATAACTTTTCCTTGCCAGTTTAATGTTACATGATATAATATTTTTTAATTGAAATTAACAGTGGTAAGAGTGTATACTGATACTGTTTTTATTATGGTAATAAGTTGTATTTCCCCCCTTATAATGTCTCTTAATTTGTTAAAAGAATTTTCGCATCTGAGTGTGGTGACTCATACCTGTAATCTCCACACGTTGGGAGGCTGAGGCAGGAGGATCACTTGAGGCCAGAAGAGACCCCATTTATACAAAAAATTTAAAAATTAGAAGAATTTTGTCTTCCTACTTACTCTTTCTTTCTTTCTTTCTTTCTTTCTTTCTTTCTTTCTTTCTTTCTTTCTTTCTTTCTTTCTTTCTTTTCTTTCAGGTTGCTGAGGTCTGAACTCTTTTCTTTCTGCTTTGATCACTAATGAGTTAAAGAATCAGAGAAACATGAGTTGTTTGTGCTCATGAATTCTTGACATTATCACCCTCCAAACGGGTGGAGGACTAGACTAGCGAACTGACAGCTTTCTACTTTCCTTCAATTAGAATTTCTGAAGCCCCAGCCTGAAATTTGAAAGAAAAACAAATCCCAAGTGTGGAATTTTTGGTTTCTTTTTCCCTTACCTGTCTGTCTTAAGTATATATAATACAGACTATGTTTTAAATATTAAGAAATTTCTGAAGAAAGGGAAAGAAATTAATATATATGTACTAAGTGTAAAGCTACATATGTAGCCTAAGTTATCTCATGTGATTCTCCATACTTTGTGAGGTAGTTCTTTTTTTTTTTGGAAGCAGAGTCTCGCTCTGTCACCCAGGCTGGAGTGCAGTGGCGCAATCTTGGCTCACTGCAAGCTCCGCCTCCCAGGTTTATGCCATTCTCCTGCCTTAGCCTCTCAAGTAGCTGGGACCACAGGCGCCCACCACCATGCCCAGCTAATTTTTTGTATTTTTTAGTAGAGATGGGGTTTCACCGTGTTAGCCAGGGTGGTCTCGATCTCCTGACCTCGTGATCCGCCCGCCTCAGCCTCCCAAAATGCTGGGATTACAGGCGTGAGCCACTGTGCCCAGCAGAGGTAGTTCTTCTTAACTCTTCTGACAAATGGGGAAACCAAAGCTTAGATTTTTAAGCGGCTTACCAAAGGGCACATAGCTTATACTGTCAGAACTGGGTTTTAAAGCCATTACTGTTTGACTCCAAAACTAATGCTTTCTGCCACTAATTATTGGGTAGCTATGTAATATGTGTATGTCATAAAATAATATAGTAATCTTGTAAGTGGAAGTCATCGTGAGTATACATTTACTCATAAGATGATCTTTCTTATAAGAAGATGATCATAGACCAAACTCAAGTACTTCAAAAATTTCCCTTACGGCTGGGCACAGTGGCTCATGCTTGTAATCCCAGCACTTTGGGAGGCCGAAGCAGGCGGATCATGAGGTCAGGAGATCGAGACCACCCTGGCTAACCAGTGAAACCCCATCTCTACTAAAAATACAAAACATTAGCGGGGGGCGGTGGCGGATGCCTGTAGTCCCAGCTACTCGGGAGGCTGAGGCAGGAGAATGGCATGAACCCCGGAGGTAGAACTTGTAGTAGGCCGAGATCGCGCCACCGCACTCCAGCTTGGGCAACAGGGCAAGACTCCATCTCAAAAAAAAAAAAAATGCCCTTACCCAGCCAAGTTTTAGAGCGAAGATATCAAGAACAAGAGGCGGAAATTATGGCAATAACAGTAATTAGATGTGATCAGATGATACCAAGATGTTGGTCATTCATTTACGCCACAAACATATCCTGAGTGCCCTTTTTTGCTAGGCACTGGGAATAAAATGGCAAACCACATATTCTCCTTTCTTTTAAGACACTCGTAATTAAGTCTAGCAAGACAGGCACTATGCAGTGAATGGTAAGACACAGTGGGAAAACTGTGTTACTGAGTTTCATCAAGAAAATAATTTGAGAAGTGTTTCTACATTGCGTTCTTACTATAACAGAGGAACCTGTTGGTCACATTGTAAATGTAATCACACCTTCACAGCAGGACATCTGCAGTTTGACTCTGCCCTATCTTTATTTTTATTCTCATTTGTAGAAAGATAGAGGGGACAAATTCTAAGACAGTCATTTTTGTTTAGCTTAATCTTTCTTATCCCACTCTTTTTTTTTGTTTACTTTTCAAAGTGATATTTGCCCTTTTTTGTTCTGTAGGAAGTTTAGGGAATATAAAAAGTTCAGCAAGTTCCACTACACACCTGTGTTATGTTGTTCTGTGGTGGTTAGAATATGAGTGTTTTACTTTTCTTTTCTTTTTCTATACATTGTTCAAGTTTTCTAAAATGAATATTCATTGCTTTTGAAATAAAAAAACTGATTCAATAAAAAGTAGAGTCATCTGGGCACAGTGCCTCTTGCCTGTAATCCTAACACTTTGAGAGGCAGAGGCCAGGAGGATTTCTTAAGGTGTGGAGTTCAAGACCAGCCTGGGCAACAAAGCAAGACCTCATCTCTACAAAATAAAAATTAGCAGGCTGTAGGGGTGCGCACCTGTAGTCTCAGCTGCTTGGGAGGCTGAGGCAGGAGGACCACTTGAGCCTGGGACTGCAGTGAGCCGTGATCATGCCACTGCACTCCATCCTTGGTGACAGAATGAGACGTTGTCTTTTCTTTTTTTTTTTAAGTGGAGTCATTAAAGCTATCTTTAAGTCCAAATGCTTCGCAATGCTTTATCACCATGCTCTTTTCTACTCCTACCCCGTGTATGGTTTAGAGACCAACTGTGTTGTAATAGCTATAATAAAGGAGATTATGGGAGCCTGTCCCAGAAACAAAGATACAATAGTTCTTCCCTTACCCGTAGTTTGGCTTTCCATGGTTTCAGTTATCTGTGGCCAACTGCAGTCTGAAAGTACGTAAGTACAATACAATCAGTTATTTTGAGAGAGAGAGCCCACGTTCACATAACGTTTATATAAAGTATATTGTTATAATTCTATTTTATTATAAATTATTGTTATTGATCTCTTACTATTCCTAATTTATAAATTGAACTTTATCATAGGTATATATGCTTGGGAAAAAACGTAGTAAAAATGGGGTTCAGAACTGTCTGTGATTTCAAGCATTCACTGGGGGTCTTGGAATGTATCCACTACAGATAAGGGGGAAACTGCTTTATCATTTTTTAACAGATATCCTCTTTTATAGTTATATAAGTATTTCACAATGTACTTTATTCAAGTAATTTAATATTATAGGTTATTTCTTTTTTGAAAGAAACAAAAATGATCCTTACTTATGCTCTTAGGAAACTAAGAAACTAAGTATTTAAATATACCAAAGTATTTTGATAAGCTCTGTGGATCATGAGTTTACTGAAAGTTTTTGTAGTGCTTTTTCTTACAGTATGTAAGAAAAAAACTTGTAGGATTTTTCTAATATTTAGGTGTCTAAGCACACTTAAGTGGAGATTAAGAGTAAAGATCACCACATTAAGCTTTATGGTGATTAGCAAGATTCCAAAGCAACTGGAATTTACTCAGTATAAATATAAATTTGTGAGCTATATTTAATACAAGGTTCTACCCTCATACAAATTAATTTTTAAATATTCAACATGCCAGTTTACCCCATAGGATTTTTCTCTTGTTAATGCAAATATTTTGTATGTATTTCATTCTTCATTCAATGTGTTTAATCTTTTCCTATTTTTATATATAACAGATATATACCTTCCCCCTCCCAAAGACCATGTAACAAATATATTCCTGTTGTTATTTAATTTTAGAATTGGTGACAAGAAAAATGTAGCCTGGAAGATACTTCCAAAGAAGCCATGTAAAAATCTGATGAACACACTGAATAATTTGCATCAGCAATTGGCAAAATGTAAGTGGATAACTTCATTAAAGGAGGTAATTTAATCTGAAAAAGGGACTCCAATTACTTTGCCTTACTTATAAAAGAATAATATTTATTTTAACTAGCAGAAAGTGGTTTTACCATTTTAAAGGCAGATGATCATTAAAGCAAAATTTGTTAGAAGATGAATGAGAGATTTATAAAATATGTATTTTATATCTTCCAAATTTTTATAGAACCATCTTAGAATAACAACATTCAAAAGGATGTTAAGGTGGTTAATTTTACCATTACTGAAATACCATGAAAAAAATGTGGGGTTCCACCTTTATATTGTTTTTTTTTCCTCTTTTGAGACAGAGTCTTGCTTTGTCATCCAAATTGTAGTGCAGTGGCACAAACATGGCCCACTACAGCCTTGACCTCCTGGGCTCAAGTAGTATTCCCACTTCAGCCTCCTGAGTAGCTGGGACTGCAGACACGATGAGGCATTACGCCTGGTTAATTTTTTAATTTGTTATAGAGACAAATTATGTTGTCCTGGGCTCAAGCAGTTCTCCCTGTTCGATGTCTCAAAGTGCTGGGATTACAGGCATGAGCCACCGTGCCTGGCCTATTTTCTTCATACATAGAATAGAAAGTTAGTTTTGAAAATCTAAGACAAATGATGTAAACTACATTAGAAAATACTGATGATTTCAGTGGAGTAAGAGCTTTTCACCTTCAGTGGATCTTAATGCTGTGCTTATCTTTTTAAACATTTTTTAATTTTTTTGTGTGCCTATCTTAAAGTTTGAAAATCGAAGTTTGCCAATAGCATTAAGAAATTAATAAAATGAAAATTGATTAGGATGTCGAATATTTCTATTATATATAATAATATTTCTATTATATATAAGGATATATATAAGGATATATCTTGACCTGTCCAGAATTGCTGATGAGGAAAATTAAACCTTCATTTCTTTATCTAATCTTCTTGGTAGTATAGCAGATGACCCATTCAGAATCCATAACTTAATACTTATTATATAAAGTATGGTCAATAGTGATATGCAGTATTTGAGGTTCACATTTATGTATTAGGTAGAACATAAGCATAGGAGGTAGCCTACACCCTTGAGGATTCATCATAGTGTATAGTGTAGTTGGAAATAGACATGGATAAAAACAATATTTACAAAGTATACTTGATAACAAGTAGATAATTCCAAAGTAGCTCATAAGTATTGGGATATTAAACTAATGACATAAAACATAACAAAATTTTGCCTTATGGAACAAATAAATCATGCATGTAATATTATTTGTTACCTAGTTAATTGCTTTCTAAAAGTGTTTGCACTTCTTTTGAATAGCTGAAAAGCCCAACAGCTATTGTAGCAATATTTAAATATTATTAACATTGGCTGGGCAGGATGACTCAGGCCTATAATCCCAGCACTTTGGGAGGCTGAGGCAGGCAGATTGCTTGAGTCCAGCAGTTTGAGACCATCCTGGGCAACACGCTGAAACCTTGTCTCTACAAAAAGTACAAAAATTAGCTGGGCATGGTGGCAATGCACCTACTTGGGTAGCTGAAGTGGGAGATCACTTGAGCTTAGAAGGTCAAAGCTGCAGTGAGCCACGATCGTGCCACTGCACTCCAGTCTGGGTGACAGAGCAAGACCTGACTCAAATTATATATATATATATATATAGAGAGAGAGAGAGAGAGAGACAGAGAGAGAGAGAGAGAGAGAGAGAGAGTGTGTATGTGTGTATATATAAAGTAAATGAAATAGCCCGTTCAACTTTTATGAAAGGCAGAATCTCAGGGGTTGAAACTACAAACATTTAAATAATACTGATAATTAAGAACTGTATAACACTTTATAGCTTCAGAGCACATTCACACACATTCTTTTATGTTACAACTATGAGAATGAGGTTGAAGGAGGCATATAGTAGCTTCTCACAGATCATACAGTTAACAAGGATGAAGCTGGGATTAAAACCTAGGCTTTCTTGGCTGGGCGTAGTGGCTCACACCTGTAATCCCAGCACTTTGGGAGGCCAAGGCAGGTGGATCACCAGAGGTCAGGAGTTCGAGACCAGCCTGACCAACATAGTAAAACCTCGTCTCTACTAAAAATATAAAAATTAGCCAGACGTGGTGGTGCACTCTTGTTGTCCCAGCTACTTGGGAGGCTGAGGCTGGAGAATAGCTTGAACCTGGAAGGCAGAGATTGCAGTGAACCAAGATTGTGCCGCTGTACTCCAGCCTGGAAGACAGAGTGAGACTCCATCTCAAAACAAAAACAAAAACAAAAAAAACCGTAGGCTTTCTGGTTCCAATGCCTTACATTCTTCCAGTATTTTCACTTTTTTAGATAATAAGAACTCCTCCAAAAACTCTCGAAGATGATTAATTGTTCCTTATATTTTAAAATTTTGAAGTAATAACAAACTTTTTTTCCTGACCCTTTGACATTAGATGCTTCATGACATTTGAATAGAATGTATTTCCTACGAAGTACATTCTTTGACATCACTACAATGTAACCATGAAAATCAGGAAATTAACATCGAGCATTACTGTCATCCTAATCCTCAGACCACATTCAGGTTTTGCCAGTTATCATGATAATGTTCTTTTTATAACAAAAGGATCCAGTTCCAAATCAGGTTTTGTATGTAGTTTCAAGTCTCTTTATTTGCCTTTCCTCCTGAACAGTTCCTCAGATTCTCTGCCACCTTTGAAGATTATATTTACCATTGTAGAATTGTCCATGGTGTGGGTTTATCTGAGCATTCTCATAATAAATACAGGCCACCCATCTTTTTTTCTTTTTTTTGAGATAGGATGTCTCACTGTGTCACCCAGGCTGGAGTGCAGTGGTGCGATCACAGTTTATGGCAGCCACGAGCTCCCAGGCTCAAGTGATCCTCCCACCTCAGCCTCCTGAGAAGCTGGGACTACAGACACATGCCACCACACCCAGTTAATTTAAAAAAAATTTTTTTTTTGGTAGAGATGGGATCTCACTATATTGCCAGGCTGGTCTTGAACTTCTGGGCTCAAGTGATCCTCCCACTTCAGCCTCCATGCTAGTATTACAGATGTGAGCCACTGCACCTGGCCCAGGTCACACATCTTTGACAGGAATATCACAGAAGTGATGCTGTGCCTCTCTCATTGCGTCCTTGTGTCATATCGCACACTATTTTGTTTTGTCACATTATTGATGGAGATACTCACTTTGATCACTTAAGGTGGTGTCTACTAGACTTCTCTACTATAAAACTACATGTTTACTATCTAATGACTTTAGCATTGAATTGTCCAGGAAGAAGAATTGTTTTTTATATTTTAATCCTTGTGTGTTCTTCCTGTAGGTACTTGTATTAAAAAAAAAAAAAAAAAAAAAAAAGAGGAAAGAAGAACTGTTGCATTTGCCCTGTGCCCAATTTGCACAGGGTAAATGCAATAGTTCTTCTTTCCCTTTTTTTAAAGTCTGTTTTCAATAAGAAAGACACAAACATGAATGAATACAAGAGGGAATGTCACTGCCGCTTTGAAAAAGACATATCTGTAATATATAAAATATATATGTTTTATATATATTCATATGGAAAGAGTGTGAGAGCAAGTATGTGCACGTAACATGAAAAGTGGCTGGGCATGGTGCCTCATGCCTATAATCCCAGTACTTTGGAAGGCCGAGGCTGGTGGATCACCTGAGGTCAGGAGTTCGAGACTAGCCTCGCCAGCATGGTGAAACCCTGTCTCTACTAAAAATACAAAAATTAGCCAGGCATGGTAATGGGCACCTGTAATCCCAGCTACCCGGGAGGCTGAGGCAGGAGAATCTCTGGAGCCCCGGAGGTGGGGACTACAGTGAGCCAAGATCGTGCCACTGTACTCCAGCCTGGATGACAGACCGAGACTCTGTCTCAAAAAACAAACAAACCAGAACAAACAAACAAAACGTGCCAAGCTTTTGAGGGAAAGGGGAGCAATTTTTGAAAGAAATATTTTCATGTTTTCAAATGTACTAGTTTATGTATAGTCTTCAATGGTGAGAGAACAATGGAGACATTTCTATATGAAGATTTGAGAGATCTGGGTTTATGTTCCTTTCTTATTATTCTCTTTATTTCTGTGTCAGGTCATTTCCATTCTCAGGGCATGTGCAAAATGGTAGTGGTGTGGGAGGTATAGATGACATGGTTGTTCAGATTCTTTCTGAACAATGCCAATACTCGGTGAGCCTATGAATGATATGTATTCTGACATATATTTATAGTTGAGCAGCTTTCTGATATTCTGTTGCTTTCTGGGTTATAATCATTATTAACTTATATGTAGTTATTTTAGAACATGAACTTTAAAAAAATTTTTTGTAGAGACAGAATCTCTCTATGTTGCCCAGGCTAGTCTTGAACTCCTATCCTCAAGTGATCCTCCTGCCTTGGTCTAGGATTACAGGCTTGAGCTGCCATGGCTGGCCTGAACGTTTTTTTTTCCCTGATAATAGTGAGATAAGCAGAGGTAACTTTGTGTTTAATTTGGATAAAATTTACTCAACGGAGCCTACAAAATGCTATGGCAGGCTTTGCTAAGGTTTAAATGTGATTAAGTTATGTAAACAAAGAGTTGAGGTAGCTTGGGTCCTTTTGAAAACACAACAAAATTATACTGGTACTATCATGAGTGTTTTGTGAGTTCGGAGAAAACACTAACACTCTGTGTCTTCACAGTGCAGCAGAGACCGAGAGATGATGGACTAATGGATTTAGCAATGAATGACTATGATTTTAATTCTGGAAAGAGGTTGCACATGATAGATTTGGAAATCCAAGAGGCATTTTTGTTTTTCATGGCCTCTATTTTAAAAGGTTACAGATCATACTTAAGGCCAATAACACAAGCCCCATCTGAGACAGCCACAGATGCAGCCTCTCTCTTTGCCCTACAAGGTGAGTGATTGCATAGTTTTAAAGCTTTCATGTCATTGAGCTTAACTTTGTGATGACTCATTTGCCGTCTGTGTTAATAGCTCATATTTATGAGAATACATACCTGTTTTGAGGAGAACGTGAATACCAGCTTTGTTGGTTACCCATTTCCATAGGACTAGTTATTTTTCAGACATATTAGATATAATTCCATTAGCAGATATGCAGAAGATAAGTATAGAGCCTCCCAACCATATACCGACTGCATTTGTGTGTCACATATGTGTTGAGATACTGATACTTTCAGCTTTCAGAGCAGTAGGCAGTGTTGGGGATACAGAGGAACCCCTGGAATGGTCACCTCCAGGCGTGAATAACCTCATTTGTTTTATTTCAGTATACTTTACGAATATTTTCAAATATTGGGTACTTTACAAATATTTACAAGTATTTCCTATCTGTGCCATGAAGTAAAAAAAGTTGGGAAGTTCTGGAGTGCAACCAGTTTTATAATACATATTTATTTTCTTTTGTAGTATTTAACATTTGAAAGAGAAATTCATTTAATAAGTATATATTGAGTACCTCTGAATGCTAGGTACTGAATAGTGGTATGCAAAAGAGACATGGCCAAAAAAAAAAGTAAAAGATGAGAGTCATGGTTATTTCTCTCAGAGAGCTTATAGTCAAGAGGATAGGCGATTGGAAATAATGAGTGAACAACTTCAGTTCACAACCTCATATCACGGAAGGCTATTCTGAAGAAGTAACATCTGATCCATGATCTGAAAGATGAGTAGAAATTAGCCAGACAAAGGTAAAGTAGGAGAGTGTTTTAGGCAGAGAGAACAGTTTACACAGTCCCTGAGACTGGAAAGAGCTTGAATTCCTGGGCCTGAAAGAAGGCCCAAGTGCAGTGTAACTGAGCATAGTTAGTAAGGTGAAATCAGGAAATAAACCTTTTCTCTGTTTTCAATAAGTAAGACACAAACATGAATGAATACGAGGGAATGTTACTGCTGCTTTGAAAAAGCCATATATATATATATATATTTTATATATATATATAGTGTATATTTATATGGAATGTGAGAGCAAGTATGTGCATATAATATGCAAAGCTTTTGGGGGAAAAGAGAGCAATTTTCAAATGTACTAGTTTATAATATTCAAGATGGTGAGAGAACAATGGAGACAGTTCTGGATGAAGATTTGAGAGATCTGGGTTTATGTTCCTTTATTACTGTTCTCCTATTTCTTTGTCAGGTCATTTCCCCTCTCAGGGCACATGCGAAATGGTAGTGGTGTGGGAGGTATAGATGACATGCTTGTTCAGATTCTTTCTAGTGCAAATATTCTGTGAATCTATGAATGATATTATATATTCTGACATTATATATTTATGTTGAACAGCTTTCTTAAGAAGCCGGGACCGGTCACATCAAAAATTCTATAACATGATGACCAAAACACAGATGTTTATTCGCTTCATTGAAGAATGTTCTTTTGTTAGTGACAAAGATGCAAGCCTGGCATTTTTTGATGATTGTGTAGATAAAGTAAGTAACGGTACATCTACAGTGCCCTAACTTATTTTGTGTTACTGTTATAAATGTTATGAGTTATAGTTTCTATTTATAGCTTTTAATGAAATCGAAATTAATTTCATTTTCATCATTGACTGCTTATAATGCAAGTTTTGGTAGCCTGCTAGAAATTATAGAATGCACCTCTTACAATTACCTTGTAGAATTTTACTAAATCATAAGTTTTGTTTTAGCAATCAGGTCCCTAACCCTCCCTGCCCACTTACAAAACCAGGAATTTTTTGCCAGCCTGTGCACCTCCAACTTAAACATCTGTAATTTTCACCTCTCCTTTTTGTCAGAGATGGGTTATCACATGCTGAAAGTAGGTGTAAAAGTATCATAAATGTTTTACCTGAGTATTTCTACAATTGAGAATGAGTTTGTAGCTTAAATTCGTTAGTTCTATAATTTTAAATTTATATATAAAACCTTTCTGTTCAGTCCTAATATCATTAGGTGGGACAGAGCAAGGCAGGTATTCATGCTGGAGAGAGAGAAGGTAGGGTAGTCCAGAGAGGGGTTTCAAAACCTGAATAGGGTGGAGAGAGAGGAACAGCCTAGCTGGAATGTCAGAGCCCAAGCCAGGTAAGGAGAATATTCCTGGAGAGGCATGTTCTAACATGTAGAATCAGAGGACAGGCAGTTTAAAGAGGGTGTCCATGTTCAGGGGCAGACTGCTGCAGGGTGTCAGAACCTAAACAGGATGAGAAGAGCACTCATACAGAGGTGACCACACGTGGAGTGTCAGAGTCTGAGCAGGGTGGGGAGAGTATCCTCACGGGGATAGCAAGGGAAGCAAATGAGATGTCAGAGTTTCATCTAGATGAGAGAGGTGTCAGCATGGTGGTGCAGGATTTGGTCTGGAAGGGGTTGTCAAAACCACATTAAGGTGAAGAAGTCATCTGCATGGGAGAGGGGTGGTGGTAAAGATGGGAGAATGTTATATATTGGGGAGATTGATCAAATAAATGTATTAAAGGTAATAAAGTTTCTTATTGAGAGGAAAGATTTACAAATATAGAAGTGAAGAAAACTAAATTGAACCCTGTAGTGTTGGTGTAGAGTTGGAGATTTGGTGTAGTATCATTGGTTTTCAGTGATAGATACAGAAATAAATGTCGATGTAAGTATGTGTGTCTGGGTGTATACACACATATATTCCCTACCTCTGTACATTAGGTGGACCTGGAAGCAGCCACACCCCAACAGCAATGAGCACACCTAATGTATAAATTTTGGCTTCTAAATACCCGATAAGCCCTAAAGTATCTTGTGCTAGAAAACCAAGAATTGCTCCAAGAATGATGGAGACATGTTAAAACAAAATACGTATACAGAAGTCAATTTGAAGGGATTTCCACAGGCAAATCTAGGACAATTTGAGCATCAAATGTTAGTAACAGATTAGCCCATTGAGTAAAATAAGAAACCATGAGTCTATACAGATATCAATCAATTGAAAGTCATCTGATGAGAAGCAGGATCTTACATAGTTATTAATGACCTCCCCACAAAATGCATATTAATGACAAAAGGGAAAAGAGTAACTTTATAGTGGAAAAGCCTGGCAAATACCATTTTAATCAAGTTATCAAAATGAACAGCATCTGCAACGGGACAAGTCAACATTTTGTTCCCCTAATAGGTTACAATGAGAATGCAACCTCAATTCTGTAATATTCCTGCAAAAATGTATGACCTATATAATCTCAAAGAAATACCAAACACATATTAAATGATATTCTACAAAATACCTATTCTGTAATCTACAAAGTATTAAGATTAAGAAAATAAAGTAAAAATGGAGAAGCTTGTCTAAAGTGAAGTAAGAAGACTTGACAACCAAATGCAGTGCTTAGTTAAGAACTAGATCCTTGCCGGGCGCGGTGGCTCACACCTGTAATCCCAGCACTTTGGGAGGCTGAGGTGGGCGGATCACAAGGTCAGGAGATGGAGACCATGGTGAAACCCCATCTCTACTAAAAATACAAAAAAATAGCCGGGCGTGGTGGCGGGCGCCTGTAGTCCCAGCTACTCAGGAGGCTGAGGCAGGAGAATGGCATGAACCCGGGAGGTGGAGCTTGCAGTGAGCTGAGATCACGCCACTGCACTCCAGCCTGGGCGACACAGCGAGACTCCGTCTCAAAAAAACAAAAAAAAAAAAACAAAAAAACAAAGAACTAGATCCTTTAGGCATAACATTATTAGGTTAATCGACAAAACTTGAATGTAGTTTGAGGATTACATAGTAGTAATGTATTAGTGTGTTGATTTCCAGTAATAATATATCAATGTTAATTCCCAGTTGATTGTATTTCTGTAGGAGAATGTCTTTGTAGGAAGTATAAAAGTATACAGGAGTGATGATAGGTCATCAGCTCAGCAGCTTACTCTCAAAGATTAAGGGAAGAAGTTACTTATACTAAAACTTTCCTGTAAATTTGTATTTAAATAGGTATATCGTATCCATGATCTTATGGCCATGATAATAGAAAAAAGGAATAAATGAAAGCTTTATTATATATGATCACAACAATTTGTAATGTTAAGATTATTTAAAGAAGTTCATCACTTTCAAATTTATGTGACTGTGAAAGAAAATCAGTGAGTTTTTTTTTTAACGCAACAGCCAAAATACAACTTATCCCTTGATATTCAGAAATTGGTTCAATTCTTAGTTTAACATGAAATTGGCCTTACTGATTGTTAAATAAGTACCAAATGTGTCTTATAAAAATGAGAAGTGATTCTCACTATGAATAGGAAAATAGTATGGTAGGAACAACACACTACATTGGGAATCAGAAGTACTTTAATCTTGACTATTATACTTGTGACTTTAGTCATTTAGTCTTTATATGTTGTTTTTTTATGTATGTTTTTAAAATGTTTTGAGGATAAATAATTATAGCTGCCTATCTCATAGTGTTCAGAGTAGTGTTGTATAAACTAAAAAGTAGAAAATATTATGACTATTTTTGCCTGTAACTGGATTTTATTCATGTTTATAGATTAATGGTTCATTTGGTTTCTCATTTCATAACAGAAATATTCAATATTTGAATGATTTGTACATATGAACAGCAGGAATACATTCAGAGCCTTGTAGACATCTACCTTTTCCTTCAATTTAGAACACTTGAGGGATGATTGATACAGAGAAATACTATTTCTGGTGCTGTTAGGGAATTAACAAATGAAAGTATCCAGAAATATCATCCCTAGTTCTTTCTTGAAAATGCTTTGGAATAGGAAAAAGATGGATACATGCCATTACCTGCTTAAAATTCTCAATTCATCTTCCCGTAGAAACACTGTTATAAATGGTGATTAGCTATACTTCAAATGGTAGCAGTGTTTTGCTATGAATACGTGTTAAATTTTTATAAGTCGGGCATGGTGATATGCACCTTTAATCCCAAGAGCAATTACTACCAGCTACTCAAGAGTCTGAGTGGGGAGCCCAGGAGTTGGAGTCCAGCCTGGGCAACATAGTGAGACCCCGTCTCTAAACAAAAACCAACAACAACGAAGTATTAATTTTGTATGTGTGGAATGATATGCTAACCACTTTTTAAGACATTTTAAAAAATCAGATTTATTGAGATATACAAACAGTAAATACATCATTAATGTACAAAGTTTAATGAGTTTTGGCAAATATATATTTCCATGTAACCCATGACTTCAGAGTATTTTCATCACCCCAGAAAGGACATTGTTTTGGGGGAAGATTTATTTTCTACATTTTGAATAACCTACTTACAAACAGACTTGTGGAACCCTGCATTTTGTATGTTGAGCTCTGGTCTATAAAGCTTTGAAAACCTGGGTTGTTTTCTTTATTATTTTTTATTTTTGAGACAGGGCCTCCCTTTGTCACCCAGGCTGGAGTGCTGTGGCACGATCTCAGCTTACTGTAGACTGGACCTCCGGGACCCAAGTGATTTCCCACCTCAGTCTCTTGAGTAGCTGGGACCACAGGCGTACGCCATCATGCCTGGCTAATTTTTTGTAGAGACAGGGTTTCCCCGTGTTGCCCAGGTTGGTCTTGAACTCCTGGACTTAAGTGATCCTCTTGTAGTAGCCTCCCGAAGTGCTGGGTTTGTAGGAGTGGCCACCGCTCATGGTGAAAACCTGTTTATTTTGAAGAGATACTGTAATAGCTCCTTGACAGTTTTGTCTTCATTTGAGTATTATACCAAGAACTTGTTTTTCAATATTTTAATCAAAGTTTTGTGTTTGCCTTATTTGGCACTTCTGTGAGGCCATTCTAGTGTTGCCATAAAGAAATACCTGCATCTGGGGAATTTATATTAAAAAAAAAAAGGTTTAATTTGCCCCTAGTTCTACTGGCTTTATAGAAAGCAAGGTGCTGGCATCTGCTTCTGGTGAAGCCTCAAGAAACCTACAGTTATGGCAGAAAACCATGGGGAGACAATGGGGAGCCAACATGTCACATGGCCAGAGGTGGAATGAGAGAGTGGTAGAAAGTGCCGTATGCTTATATAAAACAGATCTTGAGATAACTCACTCACTACCACAGAGACAGAACCAAGTTATGAGGGATTTGTCCCATGATCAAAACACCTCCCACCAGGCCCCACCTCCAACATTAGGGATTACATTTCAACATAAGATTTGGAGTAGACAAATATCCAAACCATATCAGTGCTTACAAAATTAAATATTGGCAATAAATAGAAAGGTGTGCTTTAAAAAAGAATTCCTCTACATTTTTTATAGGAACAATTTTTTTGTGTGTATAAAGATGATGTTTCTGTCTGGCATTATGAACTTTGAATGATTTTCTCACAGGTGTTGGGCTTCCATTGGTTGTATATATGTTCTCACTGAGCTTCCCTTAAGAACAGTGGTATACATTTGTGTAATTGTTGTTCCTTGTGCGAACCTTAGTGAATCATAAGGGACCAAATTGGTAACCACGGTTTTGCCAATAGCATGCTTTAGCCAGTAAATTTATTAATCCACATGAGAACACTGAATTAGTTGTCAGAATCCAAGTAACAGTGAGAAGAGAGAAGTCTTATATTGTTCCCTTTTATTTTTGGCCTATTTTATATATCCTATTCACAAGTTTCTGTTTTAGCTAAGAACTCAGGATTCCTAGCTAAGTCACATGATTTAAATAAATATTGATGTCTAAGATATACAAGATTTGTAATTTTGCTGACTAGGGTATTACGTCCTAAGGAGCATATCTTAGTGCTCATAATTAATACATTATGTTGTCTAGGATTTTCTGTAGGCCACCTGTTGTTTATGTGATGATAGTCCATGCAGAAGATGACTGGAATCATTGCTTAAAGATTATGAATTCTGAGAAGTCTCGAAAAATAAAATTCTATTAAATGTGTAATCATTGTTTCTAGGTAGACTATTTTCCTAAAATGTTATTTATCTATTCGAAGTCTAGATCTAACAAAAGATCACTTATATATATGAATTAACATTATACTTAAATATTTTAATGACTACTCAGAAAATCAAAACTGAAAATTAATGCATTAAAACATAGTTACTTGTATTTGCTTTATTATAATTCAAGAGACTCTTATTAGAGAAAAAATAAATTGTCACAAGATTAAAAATATATCTTGGTTTTTTTTTTTTCTTTTTTTTTTTTTGAGATGGAGTTTTTGCTCTTGTTGCCCAGGCTGGAGTGCAGTGGCATGATCTCGACTCACCACAACCTCCGCCTCCTGGGTTCAAGCAATTCTCCTGCCTTAGCCTCCCAAGTAGCTGGGATTACAGGCATGTGCCATCACACCTAGCTAATTTTGTATTTTTAAGTTTCTCCATTTTGGTCAGGTTGGTCTCGAACTCCCGACCTCAGGTGATCCGCCCATCTTGGCCTCCCGAAATGCTGGGATTACAGGCATGAGCCACCGCGCCTGACTCAAAATATATCAGTAAAGTTCATATGTAGTTAGAGCAGAGGTTAATTGTATCCCTGGTGGTGTTATTAACCAGAACTCTCTGAAATGTAAATAATTATACAATGCTGTTACTGCCTTTCATGTTTTGATACCACAGTAAGTGACTCACAAAAAATCAGTGCTTACTATTCATCTGCATATGTTTTCTAGATATCAGTAACACTTTAAAAAGAATAATTTTTGTGAGGGTTATTCCTTAGTTGAGTAACTTTGAGCTTAAGTTTTTAAGTGAACAAAACTCTTACTTCTGGCAGTTTAACTATAGAAAATAAATAACTAAGTATACATTAACTGTCTCATGGTTCATAACTACTATTGAACAAAAATTAGACGTGTGGTACTATTATTCACTTATTCTTACATGGTATATTAACTCTTTTGATCTTAGTATATCCAAACAAAACACTTGACTGACTTTAAAAAGCTGGAGTGGGTAATATTGAATAGAAATAAGAAAAACAATATATGAGAATTATGTGTTTCATTTATGACTAATTTAAGAACCATGTGTTCTTGTTCTTCATATGATTATATTTTAAATCATTACAATCTGTTCCTGTGGGATGGTGCTTAACTAAAGGCAGTTTTGTGTAACAAATAGTCTGGTAAGATTTTTTCTTGGTTTCCCAAGAATCCATTTCCAGTGTTTTCTGAGCATATTAATGTCTTGTGGGAAAATATGAAAATTATTTTAATTTTATCCTGCAGTGGGTGTTGGATTTCTTTTTCTCTCAATAGAGACAGATGTCACCATGCTTTCCAAAAGACAGAGATGTCCAACCGATAAATGTAGGATTTATTGCATGGCTATTTTTATAATGTTAAAATGAGATTTTATTGGTATATAAGTAAAAGGAAGTACTTTTACCAAGCTATTGAGTCTACAGTGCAAAATTTTAATATTTATATAGACTTCACCGAAAACTAGAGCAGTTGTCCTGGACCCCACACTTTTTTATGAGAACAATATGGCTGGAGAATGGAAAGTAGGCGCCAATATGGAGAGGGAGAAGCTGCTAAAAAAAAGAGTGAGAACTATTAAATAAATAAACATTTGCTGAGCATGGTGGCTCATTCCTGTAATCTCAACATTTTTGGGAAGCTGAGGCAGAAGGATTGCTTTGAGACCAGGAGTTCCAGACCAGTCTGGACAACATAGCAAGACCCCATCCCTACCCCCAAAAAAAGAAAGAAAAATTAGCTGGGTGTGGTGGCACGCGCCTGTAGTTGTAGCTACTTGAGAGACTAAGGCAGGAGGATCACTTGAGCCTAGGAGTTTGAGGTTGCAGCGAGCTGTGATTGTACCATGACATTTTAGCCTGGGCAACAGAGCAAGACCCTGTCTCAAAAAAACCATTAAGAATCATAATATATAGGCTGGGTGCAGTGGCTCATGCCTGTAATCCCAGCACTTTGGGAGGCCAAGGCAGGCGGATCACCTACGGTCAGGATTCCTGACCAGCCTAGCCAACATGGTAAAACCCCATCACTACTAAAAATATGAAAATTAGCTGGGTGTGGTGGTGCGTACCTGTAGTCCCAGCTACTTGGGAGGCTTAGGCATGAGAATCACTTGAACCTGGGAGGCGGTGGTTCTGGTGAGCCAAAATTGCATGACAGCACTCCAACCTAGGTGACAGCAAGATGCTGTCTCAGAAAAAAAAAAAATCATAATATTTATACGATTTAGTAGCCTGATTCTTTTCTCATTTATTGTTATTTTGTGAATGTTTTTCTCATTATTATAATTCTGAATCATGTCCTAATTTTTATCTAGTTCACTGTATGGATATACTATTAAAAACATTATTTAATCCAAGAGAGTATAGCATATAATGCTGTGAAATTATCAATAATTTATATAAGAAGATTTTGAATGTATTGTTTCCTTTAAGTGTTAGAAAATTTTTAAAACTCATCTGTGTTCTTTTTTGGTATACTCTGCCCTAAGTCCTTATCTTAAAGGTTTAACTTGTTAGTAATTCCTACTCTTCCACTTAATCCACATGGTATATGATATTTCTAACCTAATAAAGTTCTGTGAAATGTATTTTGTCATATGTATGACATCCTTTTTTATTAATATCAATATTATGCCCTTTAGTTTATGAGCTCTTGTGGGGCAGTTTAGGTTCTACGAAGTTTTCGTTTTTTCTGGATATTACCTTGCCATCGAGTACCTAGTAGAAACAGTACTACTAAAGTGCTTTCAATATTGATATGACTACAGTTTAACTCACATGTACTTCTACATATTCTGAAAGAGTTTAGGGAAAGTTGTTATATTTAGTATAAATTTTTAAAATATATAGAATTCACTATTCTTATCACACAGACACACATGTACATGGATTTAAAAAATATTTCTTGATTACAGTCTCATGATTCAAATGCAAAACATTTGCATGTAAAAAGGTATATTCAAATATAAAAAGGTATATATTCATCTGGGTCCTATTCCATCCTTGTCTACCCTATTCTTTTCCTCTTCCTCATATAGGTACTTTTCTTAGTAGCTTTCTAGTATTTCTTTATGTAAATATAAGCAAAAATGAAAGGCCGGGCGCTGTGGCTCACGCCTGTAATCCCAGCACTTTGGGAGGCCGAGGCGGGCAAATCACAAGGTCAAGAGATCGAGACCATCCTGGCCAACATGGTGAAACCCCGCCTTTACTAAAAATACAAAAATTAGCTGGGTGTGGTGGCACACACCTCTAGTCCCAGCTCCTCGGGAGTCTGAGGCAGGAGAATCGCTTGAACAGGAAGGTGGAGGTTTCAGTGAGCTGAGATCGCACCACTGCATTCCAACCTGGTGATAGAGCAAAACTGTCTCAAAATATATGTGTGTGTGTGTGTGTGTGTGTGTGTGTGTGTGTGTGTGTGTGTGTATTTTCCTCGTTTCTTATTCAGAAAGTAATATACTATTTACAGTTTGCACTTTGCTATTTTCACTTAATTATTTTGGCGCTCATAGAGAACTTGCTCACTCTTCTTTTTTAATGGCTGTTTAGTATCCATTGTGCAGATGGTTTATTTAACCACTTCCCTTTATGTGAACACTTGGCTAACCAATGTGGCTTTTTAATATATGTTTTTAAAACTCCTTTAGGTGGATATGGACAAGAGCGGTGAAGTGCGACTTATAGAACTGGATGAATCTTTCAAAAGTGAACATACTGTTTTTGTAACACCACCTGAGATCCCCCACCTACCCAATGGTGAAGAACCCCCTTTACAGTACAGGTATTCAAGAGGCAGAATGTTTGAGATTGAAAGAGAGAAGCAATCCACCATCTGTGACGTAGCTTTCTAAGGACTGTGGTATTTTCAAAAATCCAAACTTTACAGATCCCTAATTTTTAGGTGGTAAGCAAGCTTATCCCACATCCATTATTAAGCTTTGAGGTATAAAAAGAAAACATATATAATTTTGCATAATATAGACTTGGGAAGCTCTCTAATGATGTCTGCATAAGTATCTGTCCTTGTAAATGTTGATTACATTCAGTTAGACTCCCCACCTCAAATGCAGCACTTTTATTATAGAATTTTGATTTTTTTTTCATTAAAACTGGTTTCCTCACTTTCAATCCTTTTTCATCTCATACATACACTGATTAATATAACCTTGGTTTACAAAAAGATTTAATCTAATTTAGAGTCAATCTTTGTGGCCTTGATTTGTACAATATAATTTTTTAAGTTACTAATTTTTGTCATGAGTTTTAAGTCATGGAAATTCAGAATTATTGGAATTGGTCATTGTTAATTTAGGAAATGTGGTTAGACACTGTGCTAAGTATATAGACTTGAATGATATATTGTCTGTGCCTTCAAGTCTAGTGAAGAAGAGAGAAAAGTCCTGAGCACAGTAAAATAAGGGCTATGATAGAGGTGAATGCATTATTTAGTTTCTAATATACATTTATTTTTACTTAAAATTGTAATTTCTTTTAGAGTTTAAAAGATTTCTTAATTCTCCAATAATACTTTCTTTGTTTAAATATTCTAAAACCATTTCACATCTATCACCCTTTAAATCATAGTTTGTTATTTTCATTGAAAAAGGATTTTTCAAGACATCTTTGTTTATGACTTGGATTAAATTCTTCTTTTTACAGATGAAAAAGTGATGTGATAAATGTTTATGAATGTTGATTAATAAGAGGCCACTTGATTTCTACTCTTTTCATCCAGTGATGATATTGTTCATATCACTTTTTAAATGTCTTCTGTCGAAGATATTTAAAATATTTCTCTTAATTTCTCTCTTCCTCTCTTTTTCTTTCTAAACAAGTTCTCATTTTTTAATCTCTTTTGTACTTTATGCTTATTTGTTTTTTCGTATGTGTCACTAACAGAGTTTTGTGTTTCTGTGGTTTGGTTTTAACTTTTTTAATTTAAATTTTACTTTTAGATTTAGTCCTTTAACGCTAAGAAAATTTGGCCAGGCACAGTGGCTCATGCCTGTAATCCCAGCACTTTGGGAGGCTGAGGTAGGCGGATCACTTGAGGTCAGGAGTTCAAGACCATCCTGGCCAACATGGTGAAAACCCTGTCTCTGCTAAAAATACAAAAATTAGCTAGGCGTGGTTGTAGGTGCCTGTAATCCAAGCTACTTGGGAGGCTGAGGCAGGAGAATTCCTTGAACCTGGGAGGTAGAGGTTGCAGTGAGCCAAGATCGTGCCACTGCACTCCAACCTGGGTGACAGAACGAGACTTTGTCTCCAAAAAAACCGCATTATTTCAGCCTGTGCCACATAGCAATACCTTATCTCTACAAATGATTTTTAAAAAATAGCTGGGCATGGTGGTGCACACCTGTGGTCCCAGCTACTCAGGAGGCTGAGGTGGGAGGATCACATGAGCCTGGGAGGTTGAGACTGCAGTGAGCCATGATTGAGCTACTGCACTCCAGCCTGGGCGACGGAACAGACAAATCAAAAAATAAAATAAAAAGAAAATTACTTATCTGGAAACATTTCTGTTTTTTTAGAATCTGTCATTTTTTTTCTTCAGACTACTCATATAATTTTGGTGTAATCATAACCATAATTGGGAAAACACCGTAAATGTCCTTAATGATCACAAAGTCTGCCTCATAAGAGATTACTCGTAAACTTATATTGTCTATGTAAAATAATGAGGCATTTGAAATAAGACACACAAAATGGTCTTATTATCTTATTATATACAATGAATTTTTTAAGGGACATGGTTTTCCTGGATTTCTTTGCTGTTTCCTACTCAACATTGAATCATTGCTAGTATTTTCTTATTCTATGGAATTCGACTATAGTAATGTATAAAAAATACTGTCTACCCTCATTTATTATAGTTAGATTTCTTCCTAATGGAAACTATTTATATGCCTTTAAGAAAATATTATATAGTATTCTTAAACAGGTTAAGTGTATTGCTCAGGAGGCAATTTTGGTTTCTTTCAGCATATCTTTTTCCTAACTGCTGCCTTTCACTTATTTACTTACCTATTAATGAAGTGTCACTATGTTGTTCAGGCTAGAGAGCAGTGGCTATTCACTGGCAGAACCATAGTACACTACAGCCTTGAATTCCTAGGCTCAGGCGTTCCTCCTGCCTTAGTTTCCTGAGTAACTGGGATTATAGGCACGCACTAACTGCACCCAGCCTAGCTGCTAGCTTTTAAATGTCCAGAGCATCTTGATTTAGCACCCTTATTAGGTTTACCTCCTAATAGAGCACCTATTCTAACCTTTTCTTCCTCTTATTTAACCTTCTCAGTTTTCTTTCTCATAAATGATGCCTTGAACCTACTAGCTAACCTGACAAACCAATTCATGAGAATGTGAGAGCAAGGTCTGGTGTGCTAATGTGCTAAACCTAAGGTTGTTATTTGCATCTTTCTAAGAAGGGAAGTTCAACAGTAAATATGTTAATCCAAAGCAATGACATTAATGATTGCCCTTTTTGAAAGAGTCCTAGTTTGGTGGACCTTTTACCAACTGTCATATTATCTAATATGTTTGCTATGTATTAACAGGAGTACTAACTTTTAAAAGTTTGCTTAAGTTACCTTGGAGTTGGATGTCATGTTCATTTATGTTTTTCCCTTTTCCTCAAAAAATAACTTGAGTCTGGATTTGGCTATTACATTTCTAGTTATTATAGTAAGAAGAGCAACATTAGCATGAATATTTATTGAGTACATATCATAGCCTGACGAAGAAAGATAGTTAAATTCTAAGTGAAGAAGTTATTGGTTATAATTATATTAACCTGTAACCACTGTGATCATCTATGTGTGCTTGAGAACTGTTTTTCCTTTTTTTGTCTTTTCTAAAACAGCTATAATGGATTTCCAGTTCTTAGGAACAATTTATTTGAAAGACCTGAAGGATTTCTACAAGCAAAGAAGAACAAACTGCCTTCAAAATCAAGTAGTCCTAATAGCCCTTCGCCCATGTTCAGAAGAACAAAACAGGTACTTTATCGCATTCTTCATATAATCAAATTTTAGAACAAGAAATAAATTGAATATTTATCCTCCTATAATATGCTTTATCACTTCTTATATAACTATTACTAGATTATTGTGTTCCCCAAAGCACTCTGAAGATACAGTAATCTGACTTCAAGAAATTAACTAGTTCTCTTGTCCTAGAAATTTATTTTATATGCTGTTTAATACAGGTGCAAACAGAAACTTGAAAACACTTTAATTACAGACATATTTTGTTATGGAAACATTATAAAAGCTTGTGACTTGTACTTGTTTAGCATTCAGTTAAATAAAGATGCCTAAGTGCATAAATTTATTAGTTAGATCTTTATATTTTTTTCCAGGAAATTAAATCAGCACATAAAATTGCAAAGAGGTACTCTTCCATCCCTCAGATGTGGTCTAGGTGTCTACTGCGCCACTGTTATGGACTGTGGTTTATTTGTCTCCCAGCTTATGTGAAAGTCTGTCATTCAAAAGTCAGGGCTCTGAAAACAGCATATGATGTGCTTAAAAAAATGCAGTCAAAGAAGATGGATCCACCTGATGAGGTAACAATTATTTTATTGTTATATATATTTTTTGAGACAGGGTCTCACTCTGTCACCCAGGCTGGAGTGCAGTGATAGAGTCACAGCTCACTGCAGTCTTAACCTCTTGGGCTCAAGATGCAATCCTCTCATTTTAACCTCCCAGATAGCTGTGACTACAGTCATGTGCCACCACGCCTGGCTAATTTTTAAATTTTTTTGTAGAGACAGAGTCTCACTATGTGGTCTAGGTTGGTCAGAAACTCCTGGGCTCAAGAGATTCACCTGCCTTGCCCTCCCAAAATGTTGGGATTATAGGCATGAGCCTCTGTGCCCTGCCACAATTATTGTTTAAAATGCATTATTTTGTTCTAGATTTGTGTACATGGTGACATCTGTGTATCTGTACAATTTTGAACTTGTATTTCAGGTATGCTACCGCATTCTTATGCAACTCTGTGGACAATATGATCAGCCGGTGCTTGCAGTTCGAGTGCTTTTTGAAATGCGGAAAGCTGGTATTGACCCCAATGCCATTACTTATGGTTATTATAATAAGGTAAATACCTTGGTTTAACAGATAAAGAGTATTACTTTTGTCATTATGCAGTGTTAAATTTAATGGCAGAAATAATTTATGCAGGAGGTTATTTGGCATTTATTTTCAAGTATATAAAATACATTTTGTCAGTCAAGGAAGACTTTAGTTCTCTTTTATGTTATACAGTCTACTTTGATTTTTTCTTTCTTTGAAACAGGGTCTCACTCTGTCACCCAGGCTAGAGTGCAGTGGTGCAATCACGATTCACTGTAGCCTTGACCTCCCATGCTCAATTGATCTTCCCACCTGAGCCTCCTGAGTAGCTGGGAGTACAGGCATGTGCCACCATGCCTGGCTAATTTTCATATTTTTTGTAGAGGCGGGGTTTCACCTTGTTGCCCAGGCTGGTCTTGAATTCCTGGGCTCAAGTGATCCACCTGCCTCAGCCTCCCAAAGTGCTGGGATTACAGGCATGAGCTACCACGCCTGGCCTGCTTTGATATTCTTTAGCTTTATTCTGAAACCAATATATGTTCACTTCTAAAAATTATTTTACTAATTATTTTATTTTGTTGAATGAATAGGCTGTTTTGGAAAGTACCTGGCCTTCAAGAAGTCGTAGTGGCTATTTTCTCTGGACAAAAGTAAGAAATGTTATTTTAGGAGTAACGCAGTTCAAAAGAGCTTTAAAGAAACATGCACACTTATCACAAACAACTCTCTCAGGTAAGGGATGTGTGTTTTACTTGTTCTTCAAAATTAATTGACTAGCTACAGTTTACATTTTTAGAAATTTTAAACAGTTTTACAATATTGAATGTTTTAGTTTTTAGTTATTAAGCAAATTATATCACTCTTCCCATTTAGAAACCACCGGATTTCACTTCTGTTTAAATGTTTCAACTTCTGACCACCTTCGTGTGTGTTGTTTTCGTGTTCATTAATAACTCTCAATAGGTTTCTTTGTTATAGTTGTATTTTGCTAAGTATGTGGCACTTTTCATGTTCAGTATTACATTGGTGGATTATTAGCTTGAGCAACAAATTAATGTGTATATTTGGTACCTCTTTGAGTAGTAAAATGCTGTCAAATTGTGTTCTTAAGCAGATGGCAGTGACCTGGATGCTGTTAGTCATGGCAGCATGGATAGTGGTCATGGGACACACACTGTGGAGCAGGCACCTTTTAATACGGGTTTAATCAAAGTGTATGCTACTGATGATAGATCTAGTACAGGTTTGTGTATGCTTATGTATACATTTATTATAGTACATTTTTAAAACTAGATTTGGTAGCCTATTTTTTTTACATTTTCATTTTCAGTGATATGTTTAACTGTCACTTTTTAATTTTATATATTAAGTATTTGATTTGATATTAGATTTAATAACTATATGGAATTTTATTATTTGAATAGAAATAAAAGTTTTAAGAGAGGTTATAAATCACTTTATTCTACTATTTAATACATGATAATCCAGTTAACTCTGCGTAGACATAGATCTCTTTACCCTATCATTTTCTTATAATAAATTCTTTGAAATTATGAAAATGATATTAGAATTTTTTAAAAAAGAAGCATAGCTCTGTATCTAAGTTAATAGTATTATACCAACATCAGTTTCCTGGTTTTGACAATGTACTATGATTATGTAAGGTATTATCACTGGGGGAAGCTAGGTGAATAGTACCAAGGAACTCTCTGTACTGTAATGTTTTTTTAACTTCTGAATCTTAAGTGATTTTAAAAGTTGTAATAAAAAATTTTAAATATATAAAAATATAGCATTCTAAGGCTGGGTGTGGTAGCTCACACCTGTAATCCCAGCACCTTGGGAAGCCAAGGTGGGTGGTTCACTTGAGCCCAGGAGTTTGAGACTGTCTGGGCAACATAGCAAAACCCTGTCTCTACAAAAATACAAAAATTAGCTGGGCATGGTGTCCCGTGCCTGTGGTCCCAGCTACTAGGGAGACTGAGATAGGAGAATTGCTTGAACCCAGGAGGTTGAGGCTGCAGCGAGCCATGATCAAGCCACTGCACTCCAGCTTGGGTGACAGAGCAAGACCTTGTCTCAAAAAAAAAAAAAATTTTATATATATATAAAATAATATATGTATAATACTATGTATGTGTAATAGTATATGTATAATGTGTGTATAATACATATACACATAATATATGTATATGTATTTATGTGTATATAGAATTGTATATTTTATGTATATATTTATATATGTGTATATAGAATTGTATACTTCAGTGCTAGAATTATAGCACCAAAGATGGCATTAATTTCAGAGAAGTATAAGATTTGTATATCAGCTCTTCTTAATTATTATTACAATTGACATGCAAAAATAAATTATTTACATAATTCTGTTCTTTTTATTACATTTCAAAAATTACACATGACTTTTGACTACAGATAAGAGCAAGCTCTTAAAGGACAGAAACTTTAAAAATTGAAGCATTACTAATAAAATATGAAGGCCCATATCTCTGCAAATGTCAATATTATTTTGGTCTGTCTTGCTTTATACCTACTTTTAAATTTAATAAATGTAAGCTAATTTTGTTTAAATGTAATATTCATAGTTATTCTTCCTTGATTGATTTTATTCCTTGATTATGCAGTGTGATTTTAATCAGTTATAATAGTTATCCTTTGGCATTATCTCTTACAAACGAAGAAATCTTATCTTTTAACTGTGGCTTTTAAAAAGGCTATCTTAAAATAGTGCAAAACCTAATAAAAGCATGAATTTTATCGAGATAATTCTCAGATTTTTCTATTTATAGTTTCTTTAGAAATGGACCTGAAGTTTGATTAGAAAAAATAAAAACTCAAAATTATAACAAAAATATTAAACTAAATACCTAGTGATATATAATATAATTTCTTTAGAGAGTGCTTTACAAGCTTGTAAACATTTTTCATATATAGTCTCATATAATAATAACAACCTTATGTTTTACAAATTTGGGAACTTCAAATCCAAACAAAAAGGTTACATTGTTACTTAAAATCACATGTCTCCTGAGATAAAGAACTAGGATTCAAAACCTTATCTTTTGAGACTAATCTGGTAAAAACAATTTTCTAAAAATGATGCAGAGTCTCTTTAGCAAAACAGTGTATTAGAAGTTTTTTTTATATTGATAGACCTTTTTCCTTTCTTTGAGACAGCATCTCACTCTGTTGCCCAGACTGGAGTGCAGGGGTGCGATCATAGTTTACTGCAGCCTTGAACTCCTGAGCTCAAGTGATCTTCCCACCTCAGCCTCCCAAGGAGCTGGGGTCTATAGGTGCATGCCACCATGCCTGGCTAAATTTTTTTTTTTTTTTTTTTTTTGTAGTAGAGATGAGGTCCCACTGTGTTGCCCAGGCTGGTTTCAAACTCCTGGGCTCAAGTGATCTGCCTGCTTCAGCCTTCCAAAGTGCTGGGATTATAGGCATGAATCACTGCACCCAGCCCCTTTTGCTTTTCTTAACAATATCTTTGACACTAGATTTTTATCTCATCCCCATATATTTGTACTCACATGCAGTTCAATGATTATTCAGCTAAAATTTTTTAAAAATTAATTTCCTATCAAATTTGAAGAAATCCAATTTTTTAGTAAAATCATTTAGACATTTAGCTCTAGTGACCTATGTGTGAATGTTCTGTTATAAATTCTTTGCAGATTTCTCCATTGCTTAGTTGAAACTCAAACTTTCAACTAGAAAGGTCATGGACTTGTATAAAGAATGTGTGGTTTGTCTGTGTCTTTTGGAGCTCATATAGTAGTGTGAATGTACATAGTTACTTTTGACTACAATGTGGAACCAAGAGTAAATTATTTCGAGATCATCCCTTTCTTATATTAATAGAGATGATGGAAGGGGTAGCTAACAATGCTTTAAGGGTAGCTGACAAAATAATGCTTTAAATTGGAAGTTGTCCGGAAAAAATTTATGAGAAAATCCCAACACTAGTATGTTGCTCCTAATTCCAGTTGCACTCACTAAAGAAGTTTGTGATAGAGTTTTGTTTCTTTTTGTTTTTACCAGGTGGCCAGTCTGATCTTGGATATAATTCATTATCTAAAGATGAAGTTAGAAGAGGGGATACATCTACCGAAGACATTCAAGAAGAAAAAGATAAAAAAGGCAGTGATTGTAGTTCCTGTAGGTATTGTTTAAGTTGATATTGTATAAAATTGTGAACTTATATTCATAGAAAATGCAGGTGATTTTATAAAAGTTCTGCTTTTACTTTCCATTTTTCCATCATAACTCTTTCTTGTCTCCCATTATGTGCCCCCTCAGCCACCACATACTCTCATACAAATGCTTTATGTATGAAGTATATAGTCTCAGTGGCAAAACACTTCCCAAGTCAAATACCGTTAGAATGAATGCTATGTGACTCCCAAAATACATGTATTTAGTGGAAGTGTGTATACATTTCTTGAAACAGTATTTCTTTTTTGAGATTTAACAATATTTGAAAGCTTGTGATCCTTTTGTAGTTCATGGGCATGATGATTGGGTAGTCAAGCATGTTTGTGAGATGTGCCACCCTTGAACTTTGTTACAACATCAGCACATTACCCATCTGACCTGAAGAAAGAAAAAAAAAGTTTGTTTAATGGATTGTGATTATATTTACCCCCTTCCCCACTCCACCAAAAGCACTCCTTTACAATAAATGAGGAAATATAAAGTTTATACATGGACCTCATGCATGATCAGTATTCAGTAGTTTGATCTACACTTCAAGGCCTCAAATAAGTGAAATCACTTATTTGTGGTTGACAAACAGATATAGAGGTGTTCCGTATTTTCTTATCACCTGTTTTCGAGTAAAAATATGTAGAACTGAAAACTTCTCTTGATACCTCCTACAGTGTATGTAGATTTCATTTTATTAATATTTTTGTTTTCATCTTTCCAGTGTCAGAGAGTGAGAGTGCAAAAGGAAGTGCTGATTGCCTTCCTAAGCTCAGTTATCAGAATTCTTCCAGTATCGTTCGCCTCACTGGTACAAGTAACAACAGTGCTGATAAAATATCAGGAGAAAGCATGGGTAAGTTGAATAGTACACTTGTGTTATGTGCAGAATAAATTGTATCTGTATGACTAGTGAATAATTATTTTTTTAATAGTCTTAATTCTCCAAGGTGATTTTTAAAAATATTTTGTGCAGCCTCTCATGGTATAGCTTAGTAACTTGAGTTCTATATTTTATAACATGCTGTGTTCAAGCTTGTATTATACAAGGCATAGGGGCAAACCTCCAGCTTGTATACTCTTTTGAGTTTAGACTCTTGGTACTTTTTGGAAGGGGAAAGTGAGATCAGTAGAGGTGATGAGTCTGAGGGTACCATACAGCTAGTTAAGTTTCAGATGAAGCATATGGTTTATTAGTTTTCATATTATTCCTGTTTTTCCAGAGGCAAAAGGATAGTCCTTCAGATAGTTTAAGTAACAATACCCAATAATTTTTCTTTTCAAAGTCATCTTATATATTATTTTATATTTATTAATATAGAAATGCTTGTATCAAAGGGGATATTAGCACCATTTTAAAGATGAGAAAACTAAAGCATACTTCAGTGATTGGCAGGTCACATAAATTATCAGTAGTTAATAGAAAAGTCAGATTAGAAGTAGAATAATATTTGGCCTCAAAGTTTTTTTACCAGACCATTTTCAGGGGATTAAATAGACATAAGTAAGATTCAGAGTTTTTAGTGTTAGTAGTGTGATTACCTAATAAATTTTTTTGTGTTACCTTACTTTTGCATGATGTTGTAATATAAAAAATATTGAAGAACATGTGCTATCTAGACTGAAATATCTCTGTTTTTAAATGGCCTTGCTGCAATGGTGTTTGGTTTTTTTTGCAACACAGTTAGATATGCCTCTAGCTCAGGGAAAGGCAAACTAAGGCCCGAGGACCAAATTTGCCCTGAAGCCTATTATTATTCTAGCCTGCAAGCTAACCAAGCCACGATGGTTTTTATAGTTTTAAATTGTCAGAAAATAAGACTAATATTTAGTACACATGAAAATTTTATGAAATTCAGACATCAGTTTTCATAAATAAAGTTGTGGGAACACAGGCATGCTCATTCATTTACGTATTATCTGTGGCTGTTTTTGCATTGCAACAGCAGAGTTCAGTAGTTGTGACCGACACCACGTGGCCTGCGAAGACTACAATATTCACTCTTTAGCCCTTTATAGAAAAAGTTTGTGGAACCCTACTCTATCTATCAGACAAACAAAAGAAAGTTAGATCACCTATAACTCTTTTTTTGCATTTCTTTGTTAGGTAATTGTTATAACATAAACATTAAAAAATTTTCATCAGTGTCATAGAGTTGTTTCACAACCATTTAGTCCTTTGTAACTAATTTTCTAATTATAACTCTTAACTTGCGTTTGATCTTTATTTTATTGTTCTTTCATTGCTGTCTGTTCATGCTTGCCCTCCTCTTAGGATCTGTGTTTAATTTTTTTATTTAAATATGATTGTAAACCATCCTTTGATCTTCACATTTTGTCAGAATAATAAGCATCTGGCTAATCATCTGGCTTTCAGTTACCCTATATGCTGAACAAGTGAATTTTATAAAAGTCTAGAGTAAATTTCTTTGGTGTGAAGTAAAGTTATTAGTTTATCCTTGATGCTTTTGGCTTGAAAACTCTCATCTGTTAAGTACTGTGGGTTTATTACTGCTGCCAAAGACCATATGTGGGATATATAGGAATACTTATTATATACTTGTACATACTAGGATTTAAAGCATTTTTCGGGTTTATTTATGTTTTGCAGTACAATATATGAATATTTTATTTATATATAATATAAATGTATAT
>NW_012100320.1:4001149-4008640 GCF_000951045.1 Mandrillus leucophaeus | reverse complement strand
TCCCGGGTTCAAGCGATTCTCATGTCTCAGCCTCCCTAGTAGATGGGATTACAGGTGCGCACCACTGTGCCTGGCTAATTTTTGTATTTTTAGTAGAGACAAGGTTTCACCATGTTGGCCAAGCTGGTCTCAAATTCCCAACCTCAGGCAGTCCACGTGCCTCGGCCTCCCAAAGTGTTGGGATTACAGGCGTGAGCTTCTGCTCCTGCCCTCATGATCATCTTGAGAATTTAATGTTTTGATATAAATACATATTGAATTACTGAGTGTTCAACCTCAAAGAAGTTTAATTCTGAGATGTTTCTCAAGCCTAATTCTGGTTTTAGTGTGCCTTTACTTTTGATCCTTAACTACCCATAATATAATACATTAATATTATAATATAATGTATTATATTCCAGGTTGGTTTGTTGGCTGCAGTTACTGCCTAATAGTATTCATTCAGTAAATATTCTTTTAGATTCTATTATATTTCAGGTGCTACTGGGGGTATATTATAATAAGAAACAAAAAATAAACATGGATCCTGCCTTCATGGAGAAAGCAGGTAGAAGGGATGGGAAGACATTGATCAAGTAAATGCAAAAGTATTCTTAGATTAAATACAATGAAAAAGGACAGTAGGTTGCTATGAGAACATATAATAGATATGTCTTGGGTTTGGGGTTGTTAGTCAGGGAAGACTTCCTTCAGCATATCATTTTTAAACTTAAATTTCAAATATGAGTAGAAAATAAATGAGGGTAGAGATCAGAAAGGAGGAATTGAGAGGGTGCATTCCAAGCAGAAGGAAGCATGTATAAAAAGGCTGTTTAGTAGAAAGGAATCCCACAGCATGTTCAAAGATCTGAGAAAAGGCTAGTATATCAGCTAGGCATACTTTCAGCTTTAAGTCTCAGAATATGTGATTAACGGTGCTTAAAGAAGTTGCAATTTATTTTTCTCAAATAGGAAATTCAGAGGTAACCACTTGCTCTAAATGTTGGCTTAGGGGTTTTGCCATCAGTTCTTTTGACCTAACCATGATTATAGTATAGCCACTGGTAACTCCACACATCACCTATCCGATCAAGGCAAAAAGAATGGGAAGAGAAGCACCAGCCGTATCTATTTCTTTTGTCAGGAAAGAAGTTTTTCCAAAAACCCTCAAAAACTATACCTTAATATCACTGGCTGGAATTATGTTATAGAGCCACCTAGCCCAAGGAAGTTAAATAGTTTGCAGTCTTTGTGTTAGAGGCATGCAGCATCCAGCCTAGCATGTGTAATTTAGCATGTGTGTAAACTTAGGATCAGGCAAACTTTTTTGTAAAAAGCCGAATAGTAAATATTTCAGGCCTTGCGGGGCGCATAGAATCTCTGTTACCTAGTCTTCTGGGTGCATGATTTTTACAACCCTTTGCAAATGTAGAAACCATTTGAGACTGTACAAAAACAGGCCTCAGGCTAGATTTGGCTCATGGGTATAGTTTGCAAACCTCTGGTAAAGTCTGATAACCAACTTGGTCTTCAGGTCGTAGCATATCACTGACTTTGCAAAGGAACCCTTGCAAATGCAATTCCAGAGTATTATCTTTGGTTACAAGATTCCTCCAGGTCTTTAGTAATATTTAACCTGTGAAGCAGAAAATTTCCCAGAATATCAGAAGAAAGTGTGTTCTTGATTTCCTATGTCCTCAATCATAAGCTGATGAAAAAAACAATAAACTTTGCCTCTCTGATATGTCATTTTTCTTGTTAATGGTATATGCTTATTAAGTAATATTAGATGTAGGCTTTTATGACCTCTAGTATCCACTCTTTTCTCTTGCCCTGCCATTTGCATACATCACATGACAAGAAAAGGCACATTTTCAATACCTGCCTGACTATAGAGAGCTAATTCTGTGGATAAAGCACATAAGAAGAATAGTCGATGATACTATACCTAGACTAATGCTTTAGAGGACTCCCACATATAGTAAGAACAATTAAAGCGATCAGAGATCTAGATTTTTGCTTAAAATTTAGTATTTTCATCTAAGTAATTTGGTAGAAAGCAGTGAACAGTATTTCTAAATGTGAAGTGGCCATTAACATTTGACTGGTATAAATGTGCAAGCAATATGTTAAGCAAGGGTAAAATTATTTAGCCACATTAATTTAGCTAAAAATATTTAGGATTTGGAGTTTTGAAAAATAGCCTTTATGGATAAAGTTAACATCTATTTTGTTTTGTGTTTTGGATGTTTTTTCTTTTTTCATTTTAATAAGCAGAAGATTCACAATTTTGGCTGGGCATGGTGGCTCACGCCTATAATCCTAGCACTTTGGGAAGCCAAAACAGAAGTATTTGTTGAGCCCAAGAGTTCCAGACCAACTTGGGCAACATAGTGAGACCCTGTGTCTACCAAATTAAAAAAAAAAGGAAGACTCAGAATCTCAAGGTCATCTAGTAGTGCCACAATTGTAAAACCATTGTAATTTATTTAGTGGAATTAGTAAGTATAAATCTTAATTGATGACATCTTTAAAAAGCGATACATCCTAATGTCTAGGAGCATACGCTTTATAATTGGACAAATCTGAATTTGAATCTCAGTTCTGTCTCTTAAGGACTGGGTTACTCTGAGCTAGATAATTAATCTCTCTGAGTGTTCCTTTTTTCTCAACCCATAAGGATGTTGGAATGTTTACAGTAGGAAATACAAGTAAAGTGTCTAGTATAGTATCTGTCAAATAGCAGACACTCAGTGAGTACTTGCTATTATCGTTTTCATCACTAGAATTTTAAATATTTAAAATGACTTCTATTTGCTATTATATTTTCATGGCTAAAAGCACTTTACTTGTTTTTCAGAAAGCACACCTGAGCTGCTCTTAATATCATCTCTTGAGGATACAAACGGAACAAGAAACATTCAAAGTAGATGCTTCAGGAAAAGACATAAAAGTGACAATGAAACTAATTTGCAGCAGCAAGTGGTCTGGGGAAATAGAAACCGTAATCTTAGTGGAGGGGTACTGATGGGATTTATGCTCAATAGAATTAACCAGGAAGCCACCCCTGGAGATATAGTTGAAAAATTGGGAGCTGATGCAAAAATTCTTTCAAATGTTATCTCAAAAAGCACAAGACCAAATACTCTTGATATTGGGAAGCCACCTTTAAGATCAAAAAGAGACAGTCTAGAAAAGGAATCTAGTGATGATGATACACCTTTTGATGGTTCTAACTATTTGGGAGATAAAGTGGAATCTCCTGTTATTTTTGACTTAGAAGACTTAGACAGTGAAACAGATGGATCAAAAGCAGGATGTGTTGCTATGCAAAATCCCAAGAGTATTCAACGTATGAACAGCAGCTTTTCAGTAAAACCTTTTGAAAAAACTGACGTTGCAACAGGATTCGATCCCCTCTCTCTTTTGGTTGCTGAGACTGAACAGCAGCAAAAAGAAGAAGAGGAGGAGGATGAAGATGATAGCAAAAGCATTTCAACACCATCTGCTAGGCGTGATTTAGCTGAAGAAATTGTGATGTATATGAATAATATGAGCAGCCCTTTGACAAGTCGTACACCAAGCATTGATTTACAACGGGCATGTGATGATAAATTAAATAAGAAAAGTCCACCATTGGTCAAGGCATGCAGAAGATCTAGTCTGCCTCCTAATTCTCCTAAGCCAGTGAGACTTACCAAATCTAAAAGTTACACAAAAAGTGAGGAGAAGCCAAGGGAGAGACTTTGGTCTTCTCCAGCCTTCTCACCTACTTGCCCATTTAGGGAAGAATCTCAGGATACATTAACCCACTCATCACCTTCATTTAACTTAGATACACTACTAGTACCTAAACTAGATGTTCTAAGAAACAGTATGTTCACTGCTGGAAAAGGAGTTGCAGAGAAAGCAAGCAAATGGTATTCAAGATTCACCATGTACACCACATCATCTAAGGTAAGTTTGGTTAGTATTTGCTACTTTTACTGTCACACATACACACCCATCACCACCAAAAGCCTCTTACTTGTTTTAACTATTCTTCCTAAACATAGCTTTATAAAAAGGACTCATGGGGTGTGTAAGTTTTGTTAAGTATCAGAATTGGAACTGAAATAATAACTTCAAAGAAAAGAAAATTTACTAAGGTTATATTTGTAATTCAGTTTTGAAAGACAGTGATTTGTAGCTGGAGTAAGAATTAGTGTTACATGAAAGTACTTACTGAATTTCAATATTTCCTTCAAGATGCAGATTTTTTTCCAGATAGTGTGTCCAATATGCCCTCAAAAATTACCAGTCAGGTATGTGGTTTGCCCTTCTGGTTAGGATGGAGTAACTTACAGTAGACTTACATACCTTCCCCTAAGAGCAAAAAGCTAGATGAAATAGAGAAAGTATCTGTTTAAAGTCATCAGAGAACTGCTGAAGTAACTAGAAAGCAGAGAGGCAGGATTCTAGAGAGGTGAGCTGAAGTTCTAGAGCTGCTTTCTCCCTGAGGGGATTTGCTAATTATGGGCATGAAGCACTAGGTTGTAAATCTAGGCTTTCCCTTATCAGAACTTTTGGGACCTTGTGGGTTAGAGAGACAAAATTGAAGACTTTAAGGGCCTCAAATACACCGAAGATTTTCTTCCTTCAAGACATTTTCCACATACTTGATACGGCATGAGAAGGGTAAGTAGAACGTCTGTGAGAAATCAAGTTCTCAGCAGTTTCATGGTCCTGGAATCATAATAGCTAGAGTTCAGGAGCTGCCAGAGGGAGGAGGGCCTCAACTGGAATACTTACAGAGGTATGCCTTAGGAACATTGACAAACCAGAGGTAGACTAAGCCTGACTGAAATTGCAACCTAGACTTGACTCGGGTCATTTGTGATTTGGTTAAAATAATAGCTTTTACTCTTATCAACAGAGAAAAGATTGTGCCTTTTCTGGAGGAATAAAACATCATCTAGAATCCTTACAGTTTTTAATGTACAATGTCTGTCACTCAATTAAAAATAACTGTGCCAGGAGACAGGAACATAGCTGAAAAATGAAGAAAGCAGATAATGGAAAGAGACCCTCAAGTGATCCAGATGTTTGAATTAACAAGGGACTTTGAAATAATTATAATATGTTCAAGAATATAAAGGAAATTGTATTAAAAAATAACTGTAAAGATGGAAGATTTCACTAGATAATTGGAATGTATTTAAAATAATCAAGCATAAATTTTAGAACTGAAAACGAAATAAAAAGCAAAAATCTTGAGCCAGAGAAAAAGATGCATTGTCTGCAAAGGAGCAGTGATCTTCTGAAGAGAAACTCTGATGTCAGAAGACACTGGAAAGATGTCTTTAAAGTGCTGAAAGAAAATAACTGTCAACCTATTTTTCTATACTCAACAAAAATATTCTTTAGGAATTGGGGTGAAAATACTAGTTCCACTGTGGTAACATAAGGCCACCACAGCCCATCCTTCCCACTGATTATAACTTAAAAACCAGACAAAATATAAAAAACAACTAAGGATTCTGAAAAATAAATAAAAGCAGGGAGTTTCTGGGGAGAGACCAACACAGAAATGAGTTTATCATTTTCTTTCCTCATGCATCTTTGCCCCAAGGGCAGTCACATCATGGCATGGCACCTCTGGCAGATAAAACTTCAAGAGAAACCCCATATTTCCTGAACAGAGAAGCCTGAGAAAGAGGCCTCTTTGTGCAGAAAGTTTGAGGGGAATCCCATACAGGTTTCACCCTACCCCTTGACCTGCACAGTCATGGGACAGATGCAAACTGGAATAGAAAAGGCTTAAGTAACTGAACCAAAAGTTCACAGCCTACAAAAAGTAAAACACGAATTACAGTCTGAATATATAACTCAATTGTTTGCCTGCTGAGACAAGAGCATCAACAATCTCTGAAGTATTATAACAGTACCCAGGCTACATAACATAATATTCAGTGTCCATGATAAAATCCAAAATTACTTGGTATAAAGGACCAGGAAAATGTGACCAATTCTCAAGGAAAAGACAACTCCAAGATGACTCAGATGTTGGAACTATCAGGGAAAAACTTTAAAGCAGCTCCCATAACTGGTTCCTTTAGGTAAAGGAAAACACATTTGAAATAAAATAAATTCTAGCAAGAAATATAATTTATTAAAACAAATTTTATAACTGCAATATATAATATCCAATATAAACTGATTGAATGGGTTAAATAACAGAATGGAGATGACAATGAAAAGTCAGTGACCTTGAAGATAGAGTAATAGAAATTAATCAGAAGAAGAGAGAAAAGATTTTTATAAAAATAAACACAGACTCAGGGACTTGTGTGACAATATGAAAAGGAACAAATGAAATATGGATAACTGGAGTTCCAGAAGAATTGAAGAGAGAGATTTTGTTAGAAAAGATATTTGAAGATTTGAAAACATAATGGCTGAAACCTCCAAAATTGGTGAAAGATACAGATTTATAGATACAAGAGACTCAGCAAATTAGACAGAGTAAACTCAAAACTACACCTGCACACATCAAAAGTAAACTGCCAAAAAGCAGATATTCACCTGCTAACAGGAAAATGGCTGCTAAAGAAATTTAAAATACACTGAAAGCTATTAACAAAAAATTATACATTACCTACAGAGCCATAAAGATTTGAATGTACCCATGCACTTCTCATCATAATCCTTGGAGGGAAGAATTTAGTGGAACTGTACCTTTAACACATTGAAAGAAAGACCTGTCAACTCAGAATTCTATATCCAGTAAAAATATTCTTCAGGGATGAAGGTGAAATAAAGACATTTTCAGATAAAAGAATTCATGAGCAATGGGATTGCTGTATGAGATATGCTGAACGAAGTTATTTAAACTGAAGAAAAATGATACCAAAGAGAAACCTGGATCTTCAGGAATAAAAGAAATGCAAAATAAATGGTAAATAGCTGGTTATTAGAAAAGATTACTTTTTTCCCTCCAAAACTTAAAGAAAAACCTATAATTGTCCAAAACAAAAATAGTAACATTATCTCATGGAATTTTCAATATGTGTAGATGTTTGACAGTAGTAAACATCAGTAATAAAGGAGCTTACCCCACAGACCTTCATTATAGTTATATTGTTAAATATGAAATGATATAAAACTAACTCCAAGTAGACTTTAAATGATTAGATATGTATATTGTAATCCCTGGAGCACTGAGTTAAAAAAATACAGTGAGGTGTAGCCAAAAAGCCAATAAAAATATTCAAATAGTCTTACAGAGAACAGGAAATCTTAAAGAGGCCAAGAAAGGGGGAACAGAGAAATAGACTAGAGGTAACCATATCAGTAATTAAATGATAACAATCTAAACACCTCAATCAAAAGGCAGACGTTAGGCTAGTCATGGTGGCTCATGTTGGTAATCCCAGCTCTCCGGAAGGCCAAGCCAGGAGAATTGCTTAAGGTCAGGAATTTGAGACCAGCCTGAGCAGCGTAGCAAGACCCTGTCTGTACTATATATATATA
>NW_012100320.1:3997607-4001099 GCF_000951045.1 Mandrillus leucophaeus | reverse complement strand
CCTGCACAGTCATGGGACAGATGCAAACTGGAATAGAAAAGGCTTAAGTAACTGAACCAAAAGTTCACAGCCTACAAAAAGTAAAACACGAATTACAGTCTGAATATATAACTCAATTGTTTGCCTGCTGAGACAAGAGCATCAACAATCTCTGAAGTATTATAACAGTACCCAGGCTACATAACATAATATTCAGTGTCCATGATAAAATCCAAAATTACTTGGTATAAAGGACCAGGAAAATGTGACCAATTCTCAAGGAAAAGACAACTCCAAGATGACTCAGATGTTGGAACTATCAGGGAAAAACTTTAAAGCAGCTCCCATAACTGGTTCCTTTAGGTAAAGGAAAACACATTTGAAATAAAATAAATTCTAGCAAGAAATATAATTTATTAAAACAAATTTTATAACTGCAATATATAATATCCAATATAAACTGATTGAATGGGTTAAATAACAGAATGGAGATGACAATGAAAAGTCAGTGACCTTGAAGATAGAGTAATAGAAATTAATCAGAAGAAGAGAGAAAAGATTTTTATAAAAATAAACACAGACTCAGGGACTTGTGTGACAATATGAAAAGGAACAAATGAAATATGGATAACTGGAGTTCCAGAAGAATTGAAGAGAGAGATTTTGTTAGAAAAGATATTTGAAGATTTGAAAACATAATGGCTGAAACCTCCAAAATTGGTGAAAGATACAGATTTATAGATACAAGAGACTCAGCAAATTAGACAGAGTAAACTCAAAACTACACCTGCACACATCAAAAGTAAACTGCCAAAAAGCAGATATTCACCTGCTAACAGGAAAATGGCTGCTAAAGAAATTTAAAATACACTGAAAGCTATTAACAAAAAATTATACATTACCTACAGAGCCATAAAGATTTGAATGTACCCATGCACTTCTCATCATAATCCTTGGAGGGAAGAATTTAGTGGAACTGTACCTTTAACACATTGAAAGAAAGACCTGTCAACTCAGAATTCTATATCCAGTAAAAATATTCTTCAGGGATGAAGGTGAAATAAAGACATTTTCAGATAAAAGAATTCATGAGCAATGGGATTGCTGTATGAGATATGCTGAACGAAGTTATTTAAACTGAAGAAAAATGATACCAAAGAGAAACCTGGATCTTCAGGAATAAAAGAAATGCAAAATAAATGGTAAATAGCTGGTTATTAGAAAAGATTACTTTTTTCCCTCCAAAACTTAAAGAAAAACCTATAATTGTCCAAAACAAAAATAGTAACATTATCTCATGGAATTTTCAATATGTGTAGATGTTTGACAGTAGTAAACATCAGTAATAAAGGAGCTTACCCCACAGACCTTCATTATAGTTATATTGTTAAATATGAAATGATATAAAACTAACTCCAAGTAGACTTTAAATGATTAGATATGTATATTGTAATCCCTGGAGCACTGAGTTAAAAAAATACAGTGAGGTGTAGCCAAAAAGCCAATAAAAATATTCAAATAGTCTTACAGAGAACAGGAAATCTTAAAGAGGCCAAGAAAGGGGGAACAGAGAAATAGACTAGAGGTAACCATATCAGTAATTAAATGATAACAATCTAAACACCTCAATCAAAAGGCAGACGTTAGGCTAGTCATGGTGGCTCATGTTGGTAATCCCAGCTCTCCGGAAGGCCAAGCCAGGAGAATTGCTTAAGGTCAGGAATTTGAGACCAGCCTGAGCAGCGTAGCAAGACCCTGTCTGTACTATATATATATATATATATATATATATATATTTTAAACTAACTGGCCATGGTGGCACATACCTGTAGTCCTAGCTACTCAGGAGGCTGAGGCAGGAGGGTTGCTTGAACCCAGAAGTTCAAGGCTGTAGTGAGCTATGATTGTGCCACTGCACTCCAACCTGGGCAACAGACTGATTTCAAAATGATGAGGAGTTGGATGTTATGGTGTGTACCTGTAGTTCCAGCTACTCAGGAGGTTGAGGTGGAAGGTCTGGATTGCTTGAGTCTAGGAGTTCTAGGCCAACCAGGGCAGCATAGCAGACTCTGTCTCTCAAAAATATTGATTATAAGAAACAGTTCATCAGGAAGACACAATAATTATCCATGTATATTCACTAAATCACAGAGCCTCAAAACAATGACACAATAATTGGTAGAATTAAGGGGAGTTCTAAATCTTAGTAGGACATTTAAAAACTCTCAATTGATAGAAGAGCTAACAAAAATTGGTCAAGACAAATCTCAACAACACAATCAGCTACCTTTATATAATTGACATTTATAGAATATACACTCAACAACTACAGAACACACATTCTTTTCAAGTGTTTACAGTACAGTCATCAAGATAAACTATGTTTGGCTTTTAAAAAACCTCAGTCAATTGAAAAGGATCCAAATCAAAGTGCATTGTAGAGTTACAGAACATTACCGAGGGATTTTAAAGGAGATTTAAATAAATGGAAAGACATTCCTTGTTCATGGAATTGAAGACTCGGTATTGTTAAACTGCAACCCTCCCTACATTGGCGTCTAAATATGTATCAAAATTGCCCCATCAAGATTCCAGCAGGATTTTGTAGAATTTGACAAGTTGATCCTAAAATTAATATAGAAAATAGAAGGACCCAGAATAGCCAAAACAATTTGGAAAAAGAAAAAGTTGGGGGACTCACAATTCCCTATTTCAAAATTTACTACAAAGCTACAGTTACCAAGACAGTGTGCTGCTAGGATAAACAGAGATGAATAGATGAGAGAATAAAATTTAGACTCCAGAAATAAACTCTTATGTTTATGGTCATTTAAATTTCAATAAAGATGCCAAGGAAATTCAATGGGGAAATGATAGTTTTTGTCAAAAAATGGTGCTGAGATAATTGGATATCTGCATGCAAATACAGTCAGCCTTCTGTATCTGCAAGTTCTGCCTCCATGGATTAAACCAACCACAGATTGAAAATATTAAAAATAAATACAAATAATATAGTATATTTACATAGCGTTTACATTGTATTAGGTATTATAAGTAATCTAGAGATGATTTAACGTTTACAGGAGGATGTGCATAAGTTATATGCAAATACCAACCCCCTGTGGATACTGAGGGTTGACTGTAGGTGAATGTAGACACTCAACTTATATTCAGCCATTAACACAAAATGGATAAGATGTCTAAATGTAAGAGCTAGCACACTATAAAAATTGTGGGCCAGCGGTGGCTCACGCTTGTAATCCCAGCACTTTGGGAGGCCGAGGCGGGTGAATCACGAGGTCAGGAAATCGAGACCATCCTGGCTAACACAGTGAAACCCCATCTCTACTAAAAATACAAAAAATTAGCCAGGCGTGGTGGCGGGCGCCTGTAGTCCCAGCTATTTGGGAGAGTGAGGCAGGAGAATGGCGTGAACCCGGGAGGCAGAGATTGCAGTGAGCCGAGATTGCACCATTGCACTCCAGCCTGGGCGACAGAGTGAGACTCGTCTCA
>NW_012100320.1:3985233-3997382 GCF_000951045.1 Mandrillus leucophaeus | reverse complement strand
GATCGCACCATTGCACGCCAGCTTGGGCAACAAGAGCAAAACTCTGTCTCAAAAAAAAAAAGAAAATACAGGAAGAAAATCTTTTAAGACCTTGAATTAAGCCAAGAATTCTTAGGTATGATACCAGAAACAGTCTATAAAAGGAAAAATTGATAGGTTAGGCATTACCAAAATTCAAGACTTGTGCTCCAAAAATGAAAATGTAAGAAAATGAAAAGCCACAGACTGGGGAAAAGATACGCAAATTCTGTATTTAGTAAATGACTTGAATCCATAATACACAAACAACTCTCACAGCTCAATAATAAGATAAACAACCCAAGTAAAAAGTAGTTCTAAATAGATATTTCACCAAAGAAGAGATACGAATGGCTGAAAATCACATGAAACATGCTCAGCATAATTAGTTATTAGGCGTTAATTGTATTCGAAGCCACAGTGAAATCCCATTTCACACTCACTAGAAGAATGGCTGTAATCCAAAAGATGACAAGTGGAGGGGATGTGAAGAAATGGGAACCCTCATACTTCTTTGGTGGGAATGTTAAATGGTACAGCCCCTTTGGAAAACAATCTGGCAGCTTCTTTAAAAGCTAAGCATTAATTTAACATATGATCCAGCAGTTTCACTCTAAATAATCTACCCAAGAGAAATGAAAACGTAGCCTACACACAGATTTTATGTGAATATTCATAACATTGCTCATAAAAGCCAAAAAATGGAAACAACCCAAATTTCCATCAACTGGAAAATAGGTAAAATGTGTTATACAGTGGAATATAATTGAGCAATACAAAAGAATGAAATACTGATAATATGCCTTAAAAAATTGATGAACTAGCCAGGCCCGGTGGCTCACGCCTGTAATCCCAGCACTTTGGGAGGCCGAGGCGGGCAGATCATGAGGTCAGGAGATCGAGACCCCGGTGAAACCCCGTCTCTACTAAACATACAAAAAATTAGCCGGGCGTGGTGGCAGGCACCTGTAGTCCCAGCTACTCGGGAGGCTGAGGCAGGAGAATGGCGTGTACCTGGGAGGCAGAGCTTGCAGTGAGCCAAGATCGCGCCACTGCACTCCAGCCTGGGCGACAGAGCGAGACTCCATCTCAAAAAGAAAAAAAAAAAATTGATGAACCTCAAATTCATCAAATTTGAGGTGATGAATTAAGCCAGATTTTAAAAGACCAAATATTGTATGAATCCATTGATATGAAATGTCCAGAAGAGGCAAATCTTGCCTGGTGTTAGGAAGGCAATGGAGATAAACTGTAAATTGGTATGAGATACCTTACTGGGGTGGTAAAAATTTTCTAAAATTAGAAACGTTCTAAACCTTGGTAAATTTACTACAAAGATTATTGAATTGTAGACTTAATATGAGTGAATGTTATGACATGAAAATTAAGCCCCAATAAGGTTTCTTTTTAAATCAAGCATATTTTCTGACCACAATAGAATTCATTACAAATCACTAAGAATAAGTAAGAGATCAAGAAAAACCTGAACACACTTCCAAATAGTTTGAATCAAAGATAAAATCATAAAGGAAATTAGAATAATGTTTGAGTGGAATGAACAAAAATATATCAAAATTTGTCAGATACAACTAAGAGGTGCTTAGAGTTTAACTTATAGCTTTAAATGCTGTAGTTAGAAGTGATTTAAAATTAATGATTTATGGTTCTACCTTAAGAAACTAGAAAAAAAGAACAAAGTAAGCTCAAAGTAAGTAGGAAGAAGGAAGTAATAAAGATGGAGCAGAAATCAGTAAAACTGAAAAGATGGAAAGAGTAAGAATATCAATAAAACCAAAAGCTGATTCTTTAAAAACAACAACAAAATTGACACACTGCTGGCTAGACTGATCTAGAAAAAGAGAACACAATCACTAATGTCAGAAAGATCCCACCTAAAGATGAAAATAAATAATATTTTTTAAAGCCTAGCATAGGCATGTCTCATTTATTGTGCTTGCTTTACTGCACTACACAGATGTCATGCTTTTTACAAATTGAAGGTTCGTGGCAACCCTGTGTTTAGCAAGTCGATTGGTATCATTTTCCAATAGCATGTGCTTACTTCATGTCTCTGTGTCACATTTCGATAATTCTTGCAATATTTCAAACTTTTTCATTATTATATCTGTTATGGTGACTTGTGATCAATGATCCTTGATGTTGTTATTGTAATAGTTTTGAGACACCATGAACTGTTGCCATATAAGATGGTAAACTTAATCGATAAATGTTGTGTGATTTCTGACTGTCCACCAAATGGCCATTCTCCTGACTCTCTCCCTCTCCTCAGGCCTTCCTATTCCTTGAGACACAACAATATTGAAATTAAGCCAATTAATAACCCTACAGTGGCCTCTAAGTGTTCACATGAAAGGAAGAGTCACACATTTTTCACTGTAAATCAAAAGTTAGAAATGATGAAGCTTAGTGAGGAAGACATGTCAAAAGCCAAGTAAGGCCGAAAGTGAGGTCTTCTGCACCAAACAGCCAAGTTGTGAATGCACAGGGAAAGTTCTTGAAGGAAATTAAAAGTGACATGAGTGATAAGACAGCAAAACAGTGTTATTGCCCAAAAGGAGAAAGTTTGAGTGGTCTGGATAGATCAAATCAGCCACAATATTCCCTTAAGATAAAGCCTAATCCAGAGCAAGGCCCTAACTCTTCAATTCTATGAAGGCTGAGGAAGCTGCAGAAGAAAAGTTTGAAGCCAGCAGAGGTTGGCTCATGAGGTTTAAAGAAAGAAGCTGTCTCTGTAACATAAAAGTGCAGGATGAAGCAAGGGCTAATATAGAAGATGTAGCTAATTATCCACAAGATCTATGTAAGGTCACTGATGAAGGTGGCTACACTAAACAACAGATTTCCAGTGCAGATGAAACAGCCCTGTATTGGAAGAAGATGTCCATCTAGAACTTTGATGGCGAGAGAGGAAAAGTCAGTGCCTGGCTTCCAGGCTTCAAAGGACAGGCTGACTCTCTTGTTAGGGAGTAGTGTAGCTGGCGATGTTAAATTAAGGCAATGCTCATCTACCATTCTGAAAATCCTAGAATTTGCTAAAGGTACTCTGCCTGTGCTCTGTAAATGGAACAGAAAACCTGGATGACAGCACATCTGTTTACAGCATGGTTTACTGAACATTTTAAACCCATTGTTGAGACCTACTGCTCAGAAAAAAAAAATACTTATTTCAAAATATTACTGCTCATTGACAATGCATCTAGTCACGCAAGAGCTCCAATAGAAAAGCAGTCACCAGGTGCAGTGGCTCATGCCTGTAATTCCAGCGCTTTGGAAGGCTGAGACAGGCGGATCCCTTGAGCTCAGAAATTTGAGACCAGCCTGGGCAACATGGCAAAACCCTGTCTCTACAAAAAATTAGCCAGTGTGGTGGCACACGCCTGTGGTCCCAGCTACTCAGGAAGCGGAGGTGGGAGAATCGCTTGAATCTGGGAGGCGGAGGTTGCACTGGGCCGAGATCGCTGTCTGTACTCCAGCCTGACTGACAGAACTGAACCCCCATCTTCAAAAAAAACCAAAATGTCAAGGAGTCAAGTTGAATGATGAAAAAAGAAATGTCAAGGAGATTTATTGTTTTCATGCTAGTATTCACTCTGCAGCCCATGGATCAAGGAGTCAATTTTACTTTTAACTTAGTATTTAAGAAATACATTTCATAAAGTTATAGCCACAATAAGATAGTGATTCCTGTGATGGATCTGGGTAAAATAAATTGAAAACCTTCTGGAAAGGATTCTCTTCTAGATGCCATTAATGGCATTCATAATTCATAGGAGGAGATCAAAATAGCAAGCATTACTGGAGTTTGGAAGAAATAGATTCCAATTCTCAAGGATGATTTTGAGGGGTTCAAGACTTCAGTGGAGGAATTATGCAGATATGGTGAAAATAGCAAAACCCTAGAATTAGAAGTGGAGCCTTGAAGATGTGACTTAATTGCTGCAATCACATAATAAAACTTGAAGGGATGAGGGGTTGCTTCTTATGAATGAGCAAAGAAAGTTGTCAAACAGTATCACATGCTACAGAGAAATCTTTCTTGAAGAGTCAATGCAGCAAACTTCATTATTGTCCTCTTTTTTACCACAGCCACTCAACCTTCAGCAGCCACCACCCTATTCAGTCACCAGCCATTAACATCCAGGCAAAACCCTCAACCAGCAAAAAGATTACCACTTGCTGAAGGTTCACATGATTGTTAGCAATTTTTAGTAATAAGGTATTTTTAAGTTTATGGCATTTTTTAGACATAATGTTGTTGTATAGTAGGCTTCAGTGTAGTGTGAACAACTTTTATATGCACTGGGAAATAAAGTTTGTGGTTTGCTTTACTGTGACATTTGCTTTGTTGAGTTGGTCTGGAACTGAACCTGGCATACCTCCAAGGTATGTCTGTACAGTGCCTTCATTGAAGACACTAAATAAATGGTTATTGTTGCTATACTCAATGAAATTCAGTCTCATTAATTTTTCTGCATATAAAGAATTTAATGTCTCTCAATGTAAAATTCTTTTTTATAATTTCAAACATGCATAATCTGTATTTTAATTAGAAAAATTCAACTATTTGACTTATTTTTTATACTAAGTAATTCTTTTATGCGTAAACAGCAACAAGACCTCTGGTTCAGGATGTTAAAATACACATCTGTATTCCCTCCTCCTCAAAATCCCATTAAAGTGACAGAAAAATAGATATAATAAATCCATCAAAACAGTGAAAGAAGAAAAGTATGCCATCAGGAGATGAGAAATTTTCATACCTTAAAATGAGAAAGCAAATGAAACTGGATTGATAGAAATGCCTGAATACAGAAAGTATAGCCTCCAAAGTAGTAATAAGAGAGATCAGCTACCAAGATGAGAAGTGTTCTTATGAATGAAGCCCAGGTGAGCAGGCAGAAGTATAAAATTACACAGCCAGGTAATTAAATTAAAAGACTACTTAAGGAATAGTTTGGCTAGGCATTGTTCTTCCTCTTACAGGAGTGGTTGTGAAAATGAAATACTCCAGTTCACAAAGGCATGAAATCTTTAAGTACTAAGAGTGAAGGAGAGATACCAAGGACAGGTATTGAGATAGGAAAGAAAGTAGGGTTAAAAGTAATTCCAAAATTTCATTATTAGCCCAGATTTTTTTTTTAAGGAAGCCCCACTCTACTTAAAATATACTGAAGTATCCACCAACCAAAGTAAAACCTTCCTTTGTTTGGTTGCCCTGTACATTCTCTTCCAGTTCCCCATCCAAGCACTCTAAAGGGTGACCTGCTTGCAGACATGCGCACATTGAGCTCTGTCATTCAAGAGAGTCTGAGTTCAAGACCAGCCTGGGTAATATGGCAAAACCCCACCTCTAGAAAATAAAAAATTAGCCAGGTGTGGTGGTGCATGCCTGTGGTCCCAGCTACTTGGGAGGCTGAGGTGGGAAGATTGCTTGAGCTCTGGAGGTGGAGGTTGCAGTGAGCCGTGATTGTGCCGCTGTCCTCCAGCCTGAATGACAGAGCAAAACTCTACCTCAAAAAAAAAAAAAAGTTTAATGTTATAAAATTAAAAGATGAAATAGAAGAAAACTTAGTTAATTTGATAAGAGTATCAAAAAACTATAGTAAACACCATCCCTAACAGTGAAATGTCATAAATATTTCTTTTAAAGTCAGAATCAGGCCAGGCGTGGTGGCTCACACCTGTAATCCCAGCACTTTGGGAGGCCGAGGTGGGCGAATCACGAGGTCAGGAGATTGAGACCATTCTGGCTAATATGGTGAAACCCCATCTCTACTAAAAATACAAAAAGTTAGCTGGGTGTGGTGGCATGCGCCTGTAGTCCCAGCTATCCAGGAGGCTGAGGCAGGAGAATCACTTGAACCTGGGAGGTGGAGGACAGAAGTTGCATTCAGCTGAGATGATGCCACTGCACTCCAGCCTGGGTGACAGAGCTAGGCTCTGTCTCAAAATAATAATAATAAAATAATAAAGTCAGGATCAAGGGAAGGAAGCATGCTAAACACCTGTGCGAGCCACCCAACAGCATTCTGGATTCTAACAGTACCAGAAGGCAAGGAAAAGAAGTGAGAGATAAAGGCCGGGCATGGTGGCTCATGCTTGTAATCCCAGCACTTTGGGAGGCCGAGGCAGGCATATCACTTGAGTCTAGGAGTTCAAGACCAGCCTGAGCAACATGGTGAAATGCTGTCTCTGCTTAAAAAAAAAACAAAAAATTAGCCAGGCATGGTGGTGTGCACCTGTAGTCCCAGCTACTTGGAAGGCTGAGGTGGGAGGGTCACCTAAGCCTGAGAAGTCCAGCCTGGGTGACATAGTGAAACTGTCTGAAAACAAAAAATGATAGATAAAAATGTTGTAAAATAATTTAATAAAACTTGATATTCTCATAAATGAGGTTATCTACTACCACTGAAAAAACTGTTTGAACTGGTAAGGTGACTAGAAACAACATAAACATTTGTAAAACAACTTTCCTGGGTATGACAGGAAAAGTAATGGAAAAATATGAGCTAATTCACTAGAACACAAACATGAAATGTCTAGAAGTAAACATAACATCAAGTATATAATACCTACATGAATAAAACTATAATACTTTACTGAAGGACATAATTTACTGATGGATTCAGTCTTGTAAAGGTATCAGTTCTAACCAAATTAGTCAGGGTAGTCTAATTTAAAAATACAAGAAAAAAAAAAGCAAACCAAATACCTGGTGACTAAATAATACAAATCATAATTAGCTGCTTTAAAATTGATAGAGAAGATACATGAGAATAATCAAGAAAATTTTGAAAAAGAAAAGTATGAGACCAGGTGCTGTGGCTCACGCCTGTAATCCCAGCACTTTGGGAGGCCGAGGCGGGCAGATCACTTAAGGTCAGGAATTCAAAACCAGCCTGGCCAACATGGTGAAACCCCCCATCTCTACTACACATACAAAAATTAGCTGGGCCTGGTGGTGGGCACCTGTAATCCCAGCTATTCGGGAGGCTGAGGCACAAGAATCGCTTTAACCCAGGAGGCGGAGGTTGCGCTGAGCCGAGATCATGCCACTGTACTCCAGCCTGGGCTTCAGACCGAAATTCTGTCTTTGAAAAAAAAAGATAAGAGACTGCGCTCTAAAATACCAAAACGAACAAAACTAATGCTAAAACTATAAAATAGTTTGCTAATCAATGCAAAACAGATAAATGGACTAGTGGAATGGAGAAAAGTCCAGAAATAAAACTGTCTATGTACATAGAAGTTTGGGGTATGAAAAAATAGCATTTAACATCAGTGGGAAATGAGACTATTAAGTAAATGTGTTGGTACACTTAGCTATCCACTTGAGGAAAAGATTCCTGCCCTTCACTGAACAACAACAAAAAAATAATCCTAGATGGATTAGATATTTAAGTGCAAAATTTTAAAAAGATTTTTTTCTCGTTTAGGAGGGGAGAAATACTTCATTAGCAAGATACAGACCTTGGAACCCATAAAGGATGAAAATATTTTACTACATAAAAATGTTAAAGCCCGGCCAGGCATGGTGGCTCAGGCCTGTAATCCCAGTACTTTGGGAGGCCAAGGCAGGTGGATCACTTGAGGTCGGAAGTGAAGACTAGCCTGGCCAGCATGGCAAAACCCTGTCTCTACCAACAGTACAAAAATTAGCCAGGCACGGTGGCACGCACCTGTAATGCCAGCCACTGGGAGCACTCCTCGCAGACAGGAGGATTGCTTGAGCCTGGGAGACAGAGGCTGCAGTGAGCTGAGATTGCCCACTGTACTCCAGCCTGGACAGCAGACCCTGTCTCAAAAAAAAAACTTTTACCCTATCTGATTAAAAATAACAATAATGTGCACACACATGACTAGAAAAGTAGGTTGTATTACCTGAGTGGTAGAATTACAGGTATTAAATTTTTTTCATATAAAAATCTACAGCTACCAAATTTTCTCATGTATTTTTAATATAACCAGAAAAAAATTAACTTTTTAACTTCAGTGTTCTCAAAAATGAAAAGTAGAAATATAGATATCTTTGAAACCTGGGTTATTGTGGAAAAGAATAAAATGTAATTCTAGTGGTTTCATATTTGGGTGATACCTTGTCAGAGAGGAAAATTATCAATAAATGGAGATTAAAAGTCAACAAGGTTTACCTTACTAACTAGTATATACTTCACTGTAACCAAAAAATGATTTCTTAAAAATTGAACTGCAGCATATTTGTCCAAATGAGCATGCCTTTATAAAATTGGTTGTTTTTTTCTCTAGATGTTGTAATATTAGTTCAGCTGATCATCTGGGTAGTTAGGTGATAAGTATTTTTTCTGCCTTAGAAGTGACTTTTTAATTAACTACCTTTAAATGTATGAGAAATTAAGCTTATAATTATGTCCTTAGGATCAAAGTTCTGATCGTACCAGTCTTTCTTCAGTGGGAGCCCAGGATTCTGAATCTACCTCTTTAACAGATGAAGATGTCTGCCATGAGTTGGACGGAGCTACCTCCTCTCAAGAGACCAGTGCTACTTCAGGGACTAAGAGAATTGATCTCAGCCGAATAAGCCTGGAAAGTTCTGCATCCTTGGAAGGTTTGTCCAAACAGTTCTGTCATGCTGCATTTGATTTGTAGTTTCATTTGAATTGTGACACTTTCACTTTTTTTTATGATTTAGTGTTGTTTTTTAATTTTGTAAACAATTTGTATAGTTCCAAAGTCGAAACAATAAAACCAAGGCGCTTTCACAAAAGTGTAACTTTCATCCCCACTCCCACATCTTGTTTTCTCCCTATCCGTAGAAACAACCATTTTTATTCATTTTTGGTTTATCCTTCCATTGTTGCTTTTTTAAAAATATAGGTATAGGTGTATATATATATATATTTTTTTTTCTTATTACTTCCCTGTCTTCTTACTCAAAGGTAACATACTGTCAATACTTTCCTACCCCTTGCTTTTGTCATTTAATATACTCTGAAGATCATTCCATATCATCACATAGCAATGTCCCCCATTCATTTTTTCAGCTATATAGTACAAAATTATAGTTATACATCATGTGTGGATGTATCATAATTTATTGTAGCCATTTCCCTATTAATGGACATTAAGTTTCCAGTTTTTCTAATGCTATAATGCATATATGTTATATTTTTACCAGTGTGTCTTTGGAAGATACTTCAGAATTCTTCCTTGAAGTGATATTGCCAAGTTCCCTTCCTCAGGCTATTTTGCATTCCCACTGCCAGTATATGAGAATACCTATTTCCCCACAGCCTTGTCAACAAAATACGTTGGCACACTTGGATTTTTACCATCTGATAGGTGAGGAATGTATTTCAGTTTAGTTTTCATTTCTATTTCTCTTATAAATGAAGTTGAGAATCTGTTTAAGGACCATTTGCATTTCTTTTTCTGTGGACTGTCCTTTGCCTACATTTTAATTGTTGGTCCTTTTTTTAAATGTTTTTAGTAGCTTTTTTATATTAGGGAGTTAATCCTTTGTTGCTTATATAAGTTGCAAGTAGTTTATCTAAGTTTGTTTTTTTGGGGTGTTTTTTGTTGTTTTTTTTTTTGCCATATGTAAGTTTTAAATTGTATGTCATCAAATGTATCAGTCTTTCCCCTTATTGCTTCTGGATTGTGAGTTGATAGAAAGGTTTTTCTTTCCTTAAGATGTAAAAGAATCCACCAGTGTTTTCTTCTGATACTTAACCTGGTTTCCTTCTTAATATTTTCTGGGGCCAGCAGACTTTTTCTGTAAAGCATTATGTAGTAAATATTTTAGGTTTTGCAGGCCACATACACCTCTGTCACATATTCTTTTTTGTTTTTTTTCTTTAACAACTTTTTTAAATGTAAAAGACACTCTTAGCTCAGGGCCATACAAATGTGGATTTTACCTCTGATTTAGATATTTGATCCATATGAAAGTTATCCTGGTTAATGGCATGAAGAATGGATATAGTAGAATATTTGTTTTTCACTTGTATCTTTGCTCTTTTAAAAAGCTTTTATTATGGAAATTTTCAAACATACGCAAAAGTATAAAGAATAGCATAATGAACCCCCATGTATCCATCACCCAACTTCAATAATTATCAACAAATAACCAATCTTACTTTATCTGTTCCTCTTTCTCCTCTGCTGCCAACATTTTCTCCTTCCTCAATGAGTTATTTCAAGCAAATCTCAGACAATGTGTAATTTTATTCATAAACACTTCAGTATGTATCTCTAAAATAAAAGACTTTTATGTTATCTATAACATAATGTGTCCTTTTTTTTTTTTTTAAAGATAGGGTCTCACTCTGTTGCTCAGGCTGGAGTGCAGTGGCACAGTCATGGCTTACTGCAACTGTTATCTCCCATGCCCAAGCCTCAGCATCCCAAGTAGCTGGGACTACAGGCGTGCACCAGCACACCCGGCTATTTTTTTGTAGAGACGGGATCTCATTATGTTGCACAGGCTGGTCTCAAATTCCTGGGCTCAAGTTATCCTCCCACATTAGCCTACCAAAGTGCTGGGATTACAGGCGTGAGCCACCACACTCAGCTATCCCTTTATGAATGTAAATACATTTCACAAGTTCAGCACACCTGAGTAACCAGCACTCAGCTCAAGAAACAACACTCATAGCATCTAGAACCCTCTCTCATGCCCATGTCTAGTCACTTCTTTCTTTACAGGTAAACATTAACTTCTAACACCATAGATTAACTTGGCTAGTTTTGAACATTTTATGGGCTCATATAGGATGTCTCTTTTATGAAGTGTTTGTTTTTTGAAAACATAATTATAATACCATCATACTTTTAAGTGATATTTATCATATATGTCAAATATTTAGTTTCAAATTTTCATGGTTATAAAGCTCATTTTATAGATGCTTTGTTCACATTGGGATCCATACAGGGTCAGCACTTGCATTTGGCTGATATGTCTATTAACTCTTTTTTGTCTTTACTCCCCTTCCTTTCCTTCTTTTTTCCCCCCTTGCTGTATATTTATGAAGAAATTAGGTGATTAGGCCCACTCCCTTCTTTTTTAATATACAAGAACAGTTCATTGTCTAAGCAAATACCACTAAACTTACAGCCTGATTCATGTTTATTAAAATGAATATTCTATACTGTAGATTAGTTAGATACAAAAGGTAGGCTGCTCAAATAAATGATTGTATTAGTCAAGGCTAATAGAAGGTTTTGGGAAGCGATTTTGAACTAACTGTAGCAGAGGGATTACAGAAGGTTTGGGAAGAAGCATCAAGGGAAGAACTGCATTTACCACCAGTGCTAAGCATCTTAAAGGACAGCGTGAGATTTCAGCTTGCTGTCTGCCTCTCTAGGCTGTCTCTACATGGTAGGGAGTAGGACCAGTGGTAGTTCTGGACCTTTTGGGTTTTTTTCTTCCTTGTTATTTATTTGCTGAAGCAATCAAGTCTTTAGTTTGGATCATGCTGATTGCATCCCAGTGGTGGTGTTTACCATGTTTTCCCATCGCCTTTTATTTCTTGTGGACTTGTAGTTTACACCATTAATTTTTTTGACCTTTGTTTATGATTTATTTTGAGACAATCTCACTCTATCACTCAGGCTGGAGTGCAGTGGCGCAGTCGTAGCTCACTGCAGCTTCCACCTCCTGGGATCAGGTGATCCTCCCACCTCAGCTTCCCAGGTAGCTGGGACTACAGGCACACAGTAACATACCTGGCTACTTTTTTTGTATTTTTTGAAGACATGGGGTTTTCACCATGTTGCCGAGGCTGGTCTCAAACTCCTGATCCACCTGCCTCAGCCTCACAAAGTGCTGGGATTATAGGCGTGGGCCACCATGCCTGGCCTTTTGATCTTTATCTTTATAAAAATACCAGTCCTCGGCTGGGCACGGTGGCGCACACCTGTAATCCCAGCACTTTGGGAGGCCGAGGTGGGCAGATCATAAGGTCAAGAGATCGAGACCATCCTGGCCAATATGGTGAAACCCCATCTCTACTAAAAATACAAATAATTAGCTGGGTGTGGTGGCGTGCACCTGTAGTCCCAGCTACTTGGGAGGCTGAGGCAGGAGAATCGCTTGAACCCAGGAGGCAGAGGTTGCAGTGAGCCAAGATCAC
>NW_012100320.1:3979689-3981178 GCF_000951045.1 Mandrillus leucophaeus | reverse complement strand
AGTGGTGCAATCTTGGCTCACTGCAACCTCTGCCTCCCAGGTTTAAATAATGTTTCTGCCTTGGCCTCCCAAGTAGCTGGGATTACAGGCACCCGCCATCACACCTGGCTAATTTTTCTATTTTTAGTAGAGACAGCGTTTCACCATGTTGGCCAAGCCGCTCTCGAACTCCTGAGCTCAGGCAATCCACCCACCTCAGCCTCCCAAAGTGCTGGCATTACAGGCGTGAGCCACCTCATCCGACTGTCTAGCTCTGATTCTAAACAGAAGAACAGGGCCGGGTGTGGTAGCCCACCCTTGTAATCCCAGCACTTTGGGAGGCTGAGGTGGGCAGATGGCTTGAGCCCAGTAGTTCAAGACCAGCTTGGACAACATGGCGAAACCCCATCTCTACTAAAAATACAAAAATTAGCCAGGCATGGTGGCATGCGCTTATAGTCCCAGCCACTCGGGAGGCTGAGGTGGAAGGATCACTTGAGCCCAGGAGACAGAGGTTGCAGTTAGCCAAGATCACACCACTGCAGTCCAGCCTGGGTGACAGAGCAAGACCCTGTCTAAAAAAAGAGAGAGAGAGAGAGAGAGAGAACATGATCCTTGTCGACGAAGTAAAGTAAATCTAGACACTGATATGCTTTTTTCTTTTTTCAATGCCCAAGCAAATCTAAACTGCAGGAAAATTTTTGTGCCCGAAGTATTCAGATCCCTGCTAATAGATCAAAAACAGCTATGTCAAAATGTCCGATATTTCCAATGGCCAGGAGTATTAGTACTTCTGGCCCCTTGGATAAGGAAGATACTGGAAGACAGAAGCTCATTTCTACAGGCAGCCTGCCAGCTACTTTACAAGGAGCTACAGTATGTATTTTGTTGTATTTTTATTTGGAAATTGATCACTTACATATGATTTTGTTCCCCTTGTCCTAAGTAGTCTTATTAGCTTTATTATTGCCAAGAAGAGTCTCTTATCCAATGATACAATTATATTACTTTTCTACTCATATGGGAATCATTGAATTTTTTAATGGCTTAGTATTATTTTGCATTTGCCATTTATGGTTTTTATTTATTCAACAGGATTCTTTAGGTTTAGAATGGCAGCTTCCAAGTCCCGATCCTGTCACTGTTCCATATCTTAGTCCTTTAGTGGTATGGAAGGAACTTGAAAGCTTATTGGAAAATGAAGGTGATCATGCAATAACAGTGGCAGACTTTGTGGACCATCATCCAATTGTTTTTTGGAACCTCGTATGGTATTTCAGACGTCTTGACTTGCCGAGTAACTTACCTGGATTGATTCTTTCTTCTGAGCACTGTAACAAGTATTCAAAGGTATGAGACTAAAAATTAAAAGGCAATGAATGCTTCTGTCACCACTGTAATGTTTGCATATTCCTAATGATTAAAAAGTAAGGTTTGTTTTTATGCTGAATTTCTTTTATTTTATTTTTTGAGACGGAGTCTCTTTTTCACCAGGCTGGAGGGCAGTGGC
>NW_012100320.1:3974957-3979162 GCF_000951045.1 Mandrillus leucophaeus | reverse complement strand
AAAAAAAAAAAAAAAAAAAAACTCATTCATAAAATGTAGAAATGACAGAGAAAAAATTGTGTTGAGAGGATATAACATAGATTACCTCCAGTTTTACTGACAAGATACAATCACTGTCGACAACTGATTTGACCACAAAACTTCCCTTACTTTTTCATTGTTACTGTTTAATATTTACTAATATCCTATTGTTCTTAAGAATACAATTGGGAATTATTCTCTAGTATTTAAGAGCAAAGAGCAAGATTCACCTTTTTTTTTTTTTTTTTTTTTTTGGAGTCAGGATCTCATTCTGCTGCTCACACTCTCGTCGTAACCTCAAATTTCTGGACTCAAGCAATCTTCCTACCTCAATCTCCCAAGTAGCTGTGACTATAAGCACACACCACCACCTCCAGTTAGTTCTTTATTTTTATTTTTTGTAGGGACAAGGTCTCACTATGTTGCCAAGGCTGGTCTCAAATTCCTGGCCTGAAGCAATCCTCCCACTTTAGCCTCCCAGTGCACTGGAATTACAGGCATGAGCCACCATGCTCAGCTATTCTAGTTCTTAAAAGACCCTTACAAGGAGAGAATTGCCACTAAGTCTTTTCATGATTTGAAATAAAAATGAGCTATTTTATACTTTTTAGACCTTGGAACTAAATACTTTCCTGTATTTTAAACATGAAAAAATAGAAACAGCACAATAGTAATTACTAATGACTAGAATGCTTTGTATTCTGTACACGGAGTGCTTAATAAGTCAGTGATGAGTGAACACACCTCAGATATGGGGATGAGCAGAATTAGAGCACATTTCCTTAGGTTTGTGCTCAAAAGTTCATGCCTTGAAAAAATCTTGTTCATTTTTTGTTTTTCCTAATTACTTTTAATATTTTGACTAGAATAGGTTAACGTTTTATCCGAGAACTTATGGAAATGAAAGATTCTTACATCTTTTCTCATTAATTTTAATGGTTTCTGTTCTTTGTTTTTCACTAATGAACAGGATCCCTGTCGAAGTTTGCCTTACCTGGGAAATCAGAAGTGACATCTTCCTTCACCGCGAGTAATACAAATATCTTCCAGAACTATGCAATGGAGGTACACTTTTGTGCAAAAGAGAATCTTCATATACTGCTTTATAAAGTTCACATTTCTTAAGTATTGGTGATCCCAGGTAGAGTAATAGAAGCTAAATACATAGGCTGGGTGCAGTGGCTCACACCTGTAATCCCAGCACTTTGGGAGGCCAACATGGGTGCATCACCTGGGGTCAGGAGTTCAACGCCAGCCTGGACAATATGGTGAAACCACGTCTCTACTAAAAATACAAAAATTACCCAGGCATGGTGGTGCATGCCTGTAATTCCAGCTACTCAGGAGGCTGAGGCAGGAGAATTACTTAAACCTGGGAGGCAGAGATTGCAGTGAGCTGAGATCGCGTCACTGCGCCCCAGCCTGGGCGACAGAGCAAGACTCCCATCTCAAAAAAAAAGAAAAAATAATAAATATGTAGCACCTGAAATTTCAGAATGTGAATTGCATCTGAATAAAGTTAAAATTTGGCTTTTGGATATCCAGTATTTCAGATTATTGAAGTCATACTAATTTATTTCTATTAGGACAGATCTATGCTTGCTTTAAGTTTTATCAACCTACAGATGCATTTTAATTTTCAGTGTTAGTATTTGGATTTTTTTCATGAATGTTCTCTTTGAGTGTTTATTTCACATAATAACACAATCAGTTTTGCTATGGAAGCATACTTTTTTGGTGAATATACAGGGAGTAGTTTTGGCATTATGTTGTCAATTTCTTCCACCATGTTTTTCATTCTTTGTGTCAAGTTTGATGTAGATCTCTGCTGGGAATGTGTTTATATCCCACATTCTTACAATGAAAAAGTTAAACTTTTTCACTTTAAAACTTCCCTATTTTTTTCTGTAAAAATTGCTTCCAAATACATTTGTGAGTATGGTTGCTATTTTATGTTAATTTGCATAAATCTGGAAAATAAATTTGCATACAGCCAAAACATAGATGATGAACACTAACTTTACAAAGCTTCTGGAGGCTTTGAAAATTTCTATATTTTAGGCCGGGCGCGGTGGCTCAAGCCTGTAATCCCAGCACTTTGGGAGGCCGAGACGGGTGGATCACGAGGTCAGGAGATCGAGACCATCCTGGCTAACACGGTGAAACCCCGTCTCTACTAAAAAAAACAAAAAACTAGCCGGGCGAGGTGGCGGGCGCCTGTAGTCCCAGCTACTCGGGAGGCTGAGGCAGCAGAATGGCGTAAACCCGGGAGGCGGAGCTTGCAGTGAGCTGAGATCTGGTCACTGCACTCCAGTCTGGGCGACAGAGTGAGACTCCATCTCAAAAAAAAAAAAAAAAAAAAGTTTATAAATCCTCCTCTCAATTTCTTATTTATCTCATCACAATCCGGTAAGTGTTTGTAGACCAGCACTGGTCTAGCAACCATGCTTTGAGTAACACTGATTTGTAATATGTAATTACAAATGCCTGTTTGGGGTATTAACAAATTAGTGATTGAGTTTACTTTTCCATTAATAAAACCACAGCAAATTTTACTCTGATTTGTAATGAAAAAAATCCTCACTTAAAAGCAAAAAAAGCCTCCCTTTCAGGCAAAAATTCTAGAATAGATTTAGCGGAAACAAAGACGATTATAGTATATAATACCCTGATGTAATCGAGTGTTTGTGTATAGCATCTGAATCCTTCTGAGTTTTGACTTTCCAATGGATTTATGACTTGAAATGGTTTTTAATTCATAATCTGAATTAACCAGCTTTCTTTATAAAGTGCTGTCTTCTCCCATAGGTTCTCATCTCAAGTTGCTCTCGGTGTAGAACTTGTGATTGTCTTGTCCATGATGAGGAAATCATGGCTGGCTGGACAGCAGATGATTCAAATCTCAATACTACATGCCCATTCTGTGGCAATATCTTCTTACCCTTTCTGAATATAGAAATAAGAGATTTAAGACGACCTGGAAGGTAATGATATTTTTTTTCCTTCATGTTTAAGGATCATGTTCCCTATAATATCTCTTTTCTCAAAAAGTTCCTTTGATTCACATTACAGATACTTTCTAAAGTCAAGCCCATCAACAGAAAATATCCACTTTCCATCCTCCATTTCAAGTCAGATGAGGCAGTCTTGCATTTCAACATCAGCCTCTGGTCTTGACACATCTGCTGTCTCTGTTCAAGGGAATTTTGATCTAAATAGGTAATTATGATTATGTGGAACTATATTTTGACAACATATATTTACACATATTTTAGAAGTATGACAGAAAAATTAGTTGACCATTTCCAGGTTTAAATTTCTATGAATAATAGATTCCTAATCTTAAATTCTTACTCTTAAAACAGTGTTAAAATTCTCTAATCACATAAATGTTTAAATATGTAGTTATATATTATGCTTTATTAATCCCCAGAGTTTAAGCTGTATGTATATATGATAATGTTTACTAGTATTTTAAAGTAAAAAAAATACGTAGAACACTTGAAGTTTATAATGACCATCATTTTCTTGTCTCTGTCTCTTTAGGAATTAAGTCAATACTACTACTTTTTAATATTTTCTACCTAGGAATATTTCATAATCTAGAACACATTTGGAGCTGATATAGGAGCTGTGAAATTGAACTAAAATTTATATAGTAAGCCTAATATAAGTAAATCTACACTTAAAACTGATGCAGAAATCAATTCCATTTTGCATAAGTGCCAAATAAGCCATATATAGCCAGACAGATGAAGCCATATTGGTAGCTGCATGTGCCAAAAAATGCCTGTATAGTACTGGCAGGCGAATGTGACCTGTTTGATCTTGATTACTTAAGCAGTAAAACCAAAAATCTGTTTGTGCACCTTCTTTCATCATAGATCTATTGTAGCCCTTATCTTTTTCTTCTTCTGGTTTGTGACTCCTGAAGGAATATGTGCCTATTTTCTCTGCTTTCTATCCCCATGGTCTAGTGTGCTTTCTGCTGTATAGAAGTCTACTAAAGGCTTTGAATAAATAAATGAATCTTAAATATTTAAAGTTGACTTGATAAAAAAGGAAATTTATCATGACTATACTACTTAAAAATATATCCTATTTCCCAGCTGAAGCCTGAATAGCATTTCCTTTCATTCATGTTGCCATGTCTAGCTCTGATTCTTTTTTTTTTTTTTTTTTTT